>NC_056735.1:543441840-543709340 GCF_019279795.1 Protopterus annectens
CACACACACACACACACACACACACACACACACACACACACACACACACACACACACACAGTCTCTCTCTCACACACACACACACACACACACACACACACACACACACACACACACACACACACAGTTTCACACAACACACGCACACACATGTACACACACACACACACACACACACACACACACACACACACACACACACACACACACACCCTAAAAATATACAAATCTTTGTTATTCATTTCTTAATAACTTTAACACTGCTGCACACTCTCTTTAAAATAATATTTACCAAGCATATAATTATGCCCTTTACATTCCTAAAGATTATTTAAAAATATTGGCTAAACTGTATTCTTTAAAAGTACTTGCTTCATAATAATTGCCTGTGCTAGCTACAATCTTCAGTGTTCTTTTTGCTGATTCTTTTTTTTCTAATATAAGTAGTACCAACGTTTTCTTTTGACTGTCAGTGATTGTTTTGAGAACCCTATATTTTTCATTCACTATGTTTTTTTTAAAGAAATGTTTATATAACAGTTTATAAATTTATTGACATATAGTGCAAATAGTGATGATTTTTCAATGCCAAGAACCATTTTGGAGCAAATTAGTCTGGCATTCTTTTTACTATCAAGACTATTTCCTTTCTTCCAAAACTTTCCTATGCATACATGAAGCTAATAAGTTGTGATTTAAAAAAATATAAACAATCGAATGTTATACATCATTTAAATCGCAATGTTGGAAAATGGGTTCAGAATCTTATTGTCATTGTTATTGTTCATGTTATTTGAATGTGTGAAAAAAAATAAAATAAAAATATAAGCCATCTCTAAGACTTGTAATTTTTATCTAGCAGTATGTCTCTGTATATAAAATGCTTCTGTTGTGCCTTTGTCTATGTAAATCTTTGAATTTTATCAACTTCACATTGTATAATTCTGTCAGCTATAACTCCAGTTATTATAATGACTAAGTATGCAAAATATTTCCTAAAACCATGTACATGTAACTTTTCCATTTTATTACCAATTGTCTGATTCTTATAAACTGACTATATGTTGTTCTGTACCATCATCAGCACACAATAAACCTGTAGCATTGAACTAATGAGAATCTTTACTTTATTATTTTTTGATATTCCACTGAAATCTCTCAGGGAAAGACTTTTTATGAAAAGGTAGGACCTCAATGTATGCAACATCAACATGTTGACATGGAAATGATTCAGATGTGTACTGCACTGCAATAACCATAGGCTTTTTCTCTGTGCCAATGGACAGACTTGGCTCTCATGCATTAAAATGGCATTGCTTATGAAACTGTAAGCCTTGCTTAATTGGTTTTACTAATTGCTGACCAAATAGACTGCAACTAATCCATTCAGACGTATTGCTTGGCAACTCTGTCTCTATTCTTGATATGCATTTGCTTCCTTTTCTGTTTCTACTGTGACCATGTCAGAAAACTGTGTAAATGCAGAGCTTTGTATCTCTATCTTCTAAAATGCTATTGACATTTCAAATAAGGAAAAATAAAATGAGCGTAAGACAAAAGAAGAGAGAAAGCTAGACTAGAATCATACAGAATGTTAAAAATTAAATGCCCTTATACAGTATCTAGCTAGACAAAAATGAAAGGCTAAATACATATCAAAATTGGTGAAACTAAACAATAAAAGCCAGCCAAAATATATGCTTGTTTTTGTTAAGGATCATTTTAGAGCACATAAAAGTTAAAATGCTCTCTTGAAGTCTTGCTGTATCTAAGAAGAATACTCAACCATAGATAGTCTCATTTGCAGAGCTATTTTATCTTAGGTTTTCCAAACAGGATGAAGCATTTTTTGTTGTTGTTTGTTAATGGAATCCACATACTTTTATCTTCCTAAAGAAGGTGATGTCCCAGCTTCCTAGCATAGACAAATGATTCCCTGAATATGAAGCAGAGTTCCACTAATGGGCTGAGTGCTGGGGAAGACTGGGAGTGAAGTAGCTTTTGTCTGCTCAATTGTCCATTTAGTAGAGATGTGGTTTCTGTGGAATCATGTTTATCTATTGGCATCTTCCTCAGAGAAATCAAAAACTCTGAAATGTTTTGCAGAAAGCACTTTTGGTAAAACTCAGAGTAAATCTGTTTTTGCAAGGGTGCAAGCTCACCTGCACCTGCCATTTTGAGAGGTACTCACTACACTACCCAAACTTAAATATATTAACTCCAAGGTTATACAACAGTGGACAAAGGAGAATTAAATTCTCTACTATTGGCAAAAGTGCTTTTGGTGAAACATTTTCACTAAAACAGCATTCTCAGAAACTGCCTTCAGTCTAGTGACAGGCTTCCATTTCTGCTTGCCTTAACTGCTTCCTGGTGGAGACTAAAGAATATTTATCACTTGTTAGCAGGCTACCATTTATTCAGTAGTCAGAGTGTTGCTATGGACAGGAATGTGTATAATGTCACATGAACATTCTGTCTCGGATAACATCCCTTATCCACTTCTTCCCAGAAAATTTCCCTGAATGTTAAGCAGTTGGACACACCATCTTATGTTTAATATAACCCAGATTACTGGATGGATATCCACAGGTTTTCTATGCAGTTTGAGGGTTGTTATTGGGAAGGCATAAGTGGTCATAAGACTTAACAGTCTTGGCATAGCTATATGAATGTACGAACATACACACAGACACATATATTTACATATATACACACACATATATATATATATATATATATATATATATATATATATATATATATGTATATATATATATGTATATATATATCTTGTTAAAAAATAATAATACAACACAAAACTCACAAAAGGAGAACTTGAGAACAAAGAAGAAACAAGGAACAAATCAGTTTTATTACAGCAAAAATAATAAACCCTTTTGTCTTACAAGGAAGAATTCATCATGGTGAATTTTAGTAAAATCAAGAGTAAAAGTAACACATTACAAGATCTACCTATTAAAATGCACATCAATTAGTGTTTCAGATGTTTGTATTTAAGTACTCCCTTAAAGTTAACTAGGACACTTAGACCTGATAGAGTACAAACATTAAAAACAACCTGAAACTTGTAATTTTTTAAATCAAACTGGTTCTCATTATAGCAATCCATAAAGTCATGTGCCACATGATAAATAATTCAAAAACGGAAATGTATCAGCATTTCTATACATTAAAAAAAGACTCCAGTTTGACACAGTTGGCACAATTGTGCATGTTGCCTCAACAAATATCAAATGATTTTGCTACCCCTGTGGGAGTGAAATAAATTATTTTATGGGGTGGAGTGTTTTCCAAATCAACTCTTGGATGGGGTACCATATATTTGGAATGTGCATATCTGCCCTGTATTAGTTTGAGTTTTTACTGAGCACACTTTTTTCATCTCACATTGCAAAGGCATGCAATATGCAGATTGGAGCCTCAGAACTGTCTGCAGGTTTAGATACAGTGTATGTAGAGAAGAAAGACCTGGCATTCTACTTCTATTCCATAATTATCAAATAACTCTGTGGATGGTGGAAATAGATTATGAGATCACATTTGGTTTCAGATGCAAATGAGTAGCATGTTATGGAAAGTATGCCTAGATAGACCATTTTTTTTTACTTTTTTTTCTTTCTGATTTAAAAACAGCATACATATACTCACTTGCATAACATTGGACTTGTTTGACCCATATAACAGGCTAAATATGTAACAAATCAGCACTGTGAGCAGCTCTCAGTTTTTAAAGTTCTGTATTTCCAATCTCTTGCCACAGCAGCACTTATGTTATTTTCATTAAATAAAACCTTGCAGATTACTGTCCATTTACTGGCATACAGAGTATAATTGGGTGACTGATAATTCCAGATTCAAAGAAAGAATAACTTCTGAGATGTCACTAAGGAAAGACAACTTAAAAAAATCTGTGATCTGATTTATGAACTATATAAATCTCACTGAGAGCACTCATCATTACCATGGTAATGAACCAAAATGGAGCAAAAGTAAGCCCACCAAAGTGGGAGGCTTTGCCTCCCACACCCCCCACTTAAATATACAAACTCCAAGATCACACTGAATGGAAGAGAGGACATAGTTCACCATGGTGGCCAAGTGGTTCCTTTCACAGGGAAAGGAATTTGGCAGTGTGTGCATCTGTTGTAATGAAGCTTTGTTGTTTTCCCTCGGGTAAGTAAAATTAGTTTAAAAGTACTTTTGTTTAAATGAAGTAGACCCATTAGACCCATATATATATATATATATATATATATATATATATATATATATATATATATGTAGTATAATACAAACATATATGTCTATTTGTATCTCTGTATATCTACAAATACACTAAATATCTACATGCAAAATATCACAGCAAAAAATGTTGAAAGTGCCATGGACATACAACTATGCATGCTCCAAGAAACAGCACTGGCATATGCAAAATTTAAAAGTAAAACAAAAAGAAATAACAGTATTATTTTTTGTAGAAAGGGAGCACCCCTGCACCATCACAGAATCACAGGATAACGGCATAATCCCCATCCCTGAGAATCACGTAATCTTAGACACCTGTTGAACGGCTACTTAGTAAATCTTAAATCTTCTCCCATCTTATAAATCAAACAAAACCACAGGCCTAAACCTTTACTCCTGCTCTGTGGCAAAACTATGGAACTCCCTTCCTTTAGCTATCAAAACTCCTACTAACCTGCATTCCTTCACAACCTCTATAAACAAATACTTCAATAAAGCTTGGAACCTGTATGAACCCAACCTGAGATACTCTAATACCTTTTTCTACCTCTTCTCTTTCTATCCCCACTACTAATTTACCCTTCCCTTCCTATACACATACTCCCCTGAAGTTGCACTCATACCTTTTCCACATCTATTCCTATTATCCCCTGTATCATACCCTACCCCTTTTCTACTCATGCTATCCTACGCCTTCACCAATATAATCGCTTACCATATTTCATGATCTCTAAAATATTAGTAATCATTATGATAATCGTCTGTTATGTAAATAATGCTGCATCTGCCTATTATCAGGCTTTCCATATAATTTATGCTTGAGCACTATGAATTTATTATGTCTGTTGAGTTTTTATTCTGACAAACTAATGTGTAGTTTTTCAAATTTTGTGCTTGAATGTCATGACTTTATTATGTCTGTTTAGTTTTTCAGTCTGTTAACCATATGTATCTGGAGTTTTTCTCCCTGGGCCTCGACCTAAAATGGGTACCTCATGACCCAGTCGGACTTTCCTGGTAAACATATGCCAAATAGATAAACAAATAACTAAATAACTACATAACTAAATAAATAAATTAAATGGATGACTAAATAGCTGTCAGAGAAACATGTACTTGTTCCTTTGTATGAAATTATACATGTATATATATACATATATATATATATATATATATATATATATATATATATATATATGTGTGTGTGTGTGTGTGTGTGTGTGTGTGTGTGTGTGTGCCTATAAAAAATACACACACATATATATATATATATATATATATATATATATATTATTAATTTATTTATTTATTTGCAGTTGGTTTACCAGGATAGTCCATTGGGCCTAGAAGAACCCATTTTCAATGGAGTCCTGGGGAGAAAAGCTCCAAAAACAAAACAATAATTGCAAACAAAATTACAATCAAAGCTCTTGTTACAGTATGTACAAAAGTACTAGTAGAAACATTGCATTTAAACATACAGTTTCTAAAGCAAAAATGACAATGAAAGTTTTGGTTATACTAATTATAGACAAAATATTTCATTTAACAGAGACAATTTCTGCGATAAACAGTGTCATCATTGTAAATCTAGAGTAGTTGTTTACGCATGGATTGATTCCTGCCAAAACCATGTATGGTTAGTATGTTGATGTTCATGGACGCACTGCAACAACTTTCATATGACTGATAAATGAGTACGCAGAGTAGGTAGAAGTAGGATGGGACATGAGCAGTTGGGATTCAGATCAGGATGTATCACAACTTATCCAATGTTTGCAGTGAGACAGATAGTTGAGAGGAATCTAGAGATGAGAAGAATCCAAGTGACTGTTCTTATATTTGAAGAAATCATATGACAAGGTTCCAAGGACATGTTTTGGGCAGTCTTGTGGTGGTTTGAAGTCCAAAAAACAGAAGATAAGATTAGTGCAAACTATGTACAGGGGACCCAAATACTGAAGTATGAACAGTGTTCAGTCTAACTAAGGGGTTCCCTGTGGAATTGGGTGTGCTTCGTACTAGTGATGGGCTACATTAGCAAACAGGTTGATGGGGATAGATCAACAAAGTTGTTGTATTTATTTATTGACAAAAAGGGGCAGAATGGAAGTTTAAAGTGTAAACTATATAGTTATGAGAGAAAGAAGGTTAGCAGTGCAAGTTATGTAGGGTAGCAGCTAGAGCATTCCCATTTGGAGGCTAGGTATGAATGAAGAGTTTTTTTTGAAGGTAGAGTTAGTAGGGGTAACATGAATGGGTGATGGTAGGGCGTTCCAGAGTCGTGCCAGACTAAAGTATAGAAGGTATTTGCCTGGTGGACGAGCTGGTTTGTGTATTTCAAGAAGATTTTGGTTGTTAGACCTTAGTACTCTGTTGAGTAGATACATTTTAAAGGCAGAGGAGAGGGAGGGACAGATTGAGGGGTTGAAAATAAGTTTGTGGACCAGAGTGAGTTGGGTATAGATAAGGTGGTTGGGTAGTTCTAGCCAATTTAGTTTGTGGAGAGAGGAACAATGGTGAGTAGAGGACCTCTGGCTAGTGGCAAACTTGGCGATTTTGTTGTAACAGCATGAGAGTTGAGTTTTCAGAGATGATTGTAGATTAGTTAGGAGTGGAGATACATAGAGAAGGGAGGGGATGAGAAAGGATGTAGAGAGGGTGAGTTTAGTGGAGGGTGTAAGATAATGGTATTGACAGTAGAGCATACCTAATTTTTGATGGGTTTTTTTGATGTTTAGTTGTATGTGGGAATTAAATTTGAGCTGATTGTCAATTTGGACACCAAGTAGCTTGGTCTCTGATACCAGTTCCAGAGTTGTGTTGTTTTGACTACAAATACAGAGGGTGTTTATGTTGAGAGGGGTGGCTTTTGAGGGAGTGAATACCCTTAATTTGGTTTTAGAAGCATTGAGTGCTAAGTGATTATTTTTCATCCATTGTTCAGTGGTTGAAAAAGCGTCTTGAGTTAGCTTTAGAAGTAAAGGGGCTGAAGTAGCAGAGCAAATAATAGTTGAGTCGTCTGCATATTGAATGATGTTTGAGAATGGGATGGAGTTGCGGAAGTCATTAATAAAGATGTTGAAGAGGAGGGGGCCTAATATTGAACCTTGTGGAACACCAGTTGGGGTATTAAGGAATGAGGAGGTGGCCTTTTTCCATTTTACTGCTTGATGTCTGTTGGGTAAGTAACTGGAGAACCAGTTCAGAGAGGAAAGAGATAGGTTAAGCTTAGAGAGTATAGCTAGAATAAGGTTATGGGAGATGGTGTCAAAGGCCTTAGAAAGATCCAGTAGAAGGGTAGAAACAATATGACCAGAGTCTCGGGCTTTATTTACTGTTTCCAGGAAGGAGAGCATACATACACACACACACACACACACACACACACACACACACACACACACATATGTAGATAGATATATACACACACACACACACACACACACACACACACATATATATATATATATGTGTGTGTGTGTGTGTGTGTGTGTGTGTGTGTGTGTGTGTGTGTGTGTGTGTGTGTGTGTGTGTGTACTTATGTATGTGTATATATGTACATATATATGCCAGGAAGTACAAACTTCAAAACAATGAGATGACATGAAACTTCTGAATAATGTATATACAAAAGAAAAAAAAAAAAAAAGAGAGAGTGAGAGAAAGAGAGATTTTTTTTTCAGCAGCAAATCACTGGCATCATTTTTATATAAATCTCATGCAGAAGACAGAAGCAGAAGTAGGGAGATGGGTTTTGGGAGAAGCATAAATACACAAATACACACACAAACCACCTTATTATTCTTAAAAAATATATTTTTTTCAAAATCATAAAGGAAACAATGATAGCTACAGTTCATACTGAAAGCTATTGGAAAGCTCCCTGGAGTCTCTCTATCCCCATCCCAAGCACCCCAATCCCCTCACTCATTCCTGTATGTGCTTCCTATTTGAGATTTATATAAAATTATGACATGGATTTAGTGCTGAATACCCTTATTCTCATGTATTTTGCTTATTTTTATATTTTAATGTAATTTGCAACTGATTATTTACTTTTTTTCTGAAGTTTCACTTCCTGTCATGTGATTTCTAAGATATATAATAATACCACAGCATTGAAAATGCTAGATTGTGAATCCCAGAGTCTGTTGGGAGGCAGGAGAAATAACTGATCGCTAAACATACCTTTTGCATTACATCAGTGCTGGAGTGCTTGGTGTCTACACATGCATACAGGTAAATAGATAGAGAGATAGATAGATAGATAGATAGATAGATAGATAGATAGATAGATAGATAGATAGATAGATTCTAACCCTAGCCACTCATCTTACCTTAAAAAAATCTGTAACACTACCACTGTTCAGACAAATCTGAGCTGAATTTTAGTAGAGTTATAATTACATTGTTGTTTCCTTTTTTGATGTACTGGATTTTATATTACTAATGGTTAGCAGTTTTTGTTTAATGTTTTATATTTCAAACATTTAAAATGGTGACCATTCATGATATAAGTATATTTATTTGTGTATTCTATCAAGTCTCAACAACTCTCCAAACTAAAGCTTAAGATTGCTAAATTCATAAGTAGTGCAACCTATTCAACCCACCACAGTTCTGCCCTTCAGTCACTCAGCTGGCTGGAACTCTCACTACACCTTAACGACTTTTAGGTTATAACTGCACATAAAATAATATATTAGCCATTGGACTGCCTGACCCTTAGCTCTAGACTCCACTACTATATACCCAAATGACCCCTTAGGTCAGAGGATAAGCAACTGCTCTCAGTCTACAAAGCCATCACAACAGCAGGACAAAAGCTTTACTCTCACTCAGTGTCAAAAATATGGAAATTCTTACCTTTAAACATCAGATCTAACCAAAACACAATGACCTTTAAGCAAACACTGAAATAATTTCTTACTGAATTCTAGATATGCACCATTCAAAACCAGGATGACACTTCTAACTAATATATGTTATTCCCATCCTTCCTACTTAACCTATGACCTGATTTATAGACTTATTTAGTTTCTCATTTTTTTCCTTTCTTGTATGACTGTCAGCCTTTTCCTTTCCTTACTGTAATGTTTTGTATATGATCAGTACCCTAACTCCTACGTAATGTTGTAACTATGTATTTTTCTTCCATTCTCACCTATTTATCATAATTATAATTGTTATTGGGATGCAGGGTGTAAGTCCAATGATGGTTAATGTAATGTCATACTAAATGCTCTATTTTATGCTGTTTTTGTAAATTTGTTGCTGTAGCATTATAGCATTTCTCCCTGGGCTTCCGCTGAATATGGGTATTTATGACCCAGTCGGACTTTTGTAACAAAAATGTCAATAAATAATATATATATATATATATATATATATATATATATATATATATAAATATATATATTTATATATATATTATATAAAATTTGTTTTCTGATGAAGTTGTTGTCACCGATTAAAAGAACGAAAGTTCTCAGAACTGGTTCTGATTCTATACTGCACATATATATATATATATATATATATATATATATATATATATATATATATATATATATATATATATATATATATATATATAGATATGTATATATATATATATATATATATATATATATATATATATATATATATATATATATATATATATACATATATATATATATATATATATGTATATATATATATATATATATATATAGACAGATATTAGTTCCCTGCAAATGGTTGAGTATGTGTCATAGGTTCATAGGTTCATAGGTAGGTACTAGGCTATCGGCCCTGGGGCCTATACAAGCCCAGCCAAAAAGGTACCCTGGCTTTTGCCACCCAAGAAAATTATTTTCCTGTGCCACTGTTGAGCAGAGCCACAGAGGTGATCCCCGGGGTGAATTTCCTATTTCCCATCCAATCATCAAGATTTTTCTTGAAGAGTGCTAATGAGGAGCTTTGTTTGATATAGATAGGTAGTTTATTCCAGAGTATGGGAAGTCTCTGGGACAGGAATCTATCCCTCCGGCATGTCCTGCTTATTGTGGTGACAAGGTTTAGGTCCCTAGAGCGTGTAGCTCGGAGGGATTGGGATTTCTTTAAGTGGAGCATGTCCAACAGCTCTGGGTTTGACATAGCTTTGTATGTTAGGCAGAGATCACCTCTGAGTAGGCGATATGCGACAGAGTAAAGCTGGAGTTTTTTGAGACGGTCTGTGTAGGGCATCTGTTTGAGGCCAGTAATCCTCTTTGTGAGGTATTTCTGCAGCCTTTCCAGTTGTTGTAGATGTCTTGTGAGGTACATACCAAAAGGGGCGTTGTACTCTATAATGGGTGTAATGAGTGGTGAGCAGAGAGGAACAATGACCTCTTTTTTTCTGGATGAGAAACCTTTTGTGATAAGGTGTGCCACATAGAAGGATTTCCTGACTAATGTGGTGATGTGATTATCAAAGGAGAGACTGCTGTCCACCTGTGTCCCAAGGTCTCTTATCACACCTTCAGTGTTAAGTATACTACCACCTATGTTGTAGTTCATGGGTACAGAGTTTTTACCAAAGGGGATGACAATGCACTTTTTGGCATTGAGCTTGAGGCCATGGCTTTGACACCAGGCATCTGTCTCAGTGAGGCCCTTTTGTAGGATGTCCACATCATTAGGAGTTTCGATTATGGCTCCTAATTTGCAGTCATCTGCGAACTTCATTAGCCAAAGCCCTTCTGTATTAGCCTGTACTTCAGAGAAGTAGATACCAAACAGGAGAGGACCCAGGACTGAACCCTGTGGTACTCCACTTGTCAGTGATCTGAAGTCGGATTTGGAGTCTGCTACTTTCACAGTGTGGGTTCTGTCAGTGAGCCAGTTGGCAACCCATCTTGTGACATAGGGATTTATACCTAGTTTAGTGAGTTTATCCTATAATTCCAGAGTGGGGGATGGTGTCAAAAGCCTTGGCAAGTTCTAGATAGGCTGTGTGAACCACCTTACCCTTGTCTACGGCTTTGGTGACTGCTTCAAAGAAGTCTATCAGGTTTAGGAGACATGATCTGCCTTTTACAAACCCGAACTGAAGACCACAGCATTATTGGAAATTAAAATTAAAGAACTAAGAATTTATCCAAGGCCATTTATCAACAACCCTTGGAGAAAAGTCTTATCGTTGATTGACACTATACAATAATTAATCAGGCAATCTGATAATGGATTGGACATACTTATAAAATAACTGTATACATTAAGGTCATGGTTGATATCTGTGGAGCTGACCATTTTTGATTGACTAAGCAGCTGTTTTACAGGTGCCTGGGGCTGGACAATTTCCAGGGTTGTATGATACTAGACTTATTGTATATAATCAGCAGGGAGTATGGGGTATATCATTAAAACAAGATATATATTTTTTTAATTTTAAATTGTTTTCTCAATTTTCTTTTTTTATTTTTCAAATACATTTGAATGAATTCCATAATATTTATACATAACATCTTAAATAACTATGTACACTATTTACATTAGCCTGACACTATAACAGACCTTATAAAGTATACAGTTACTTTCTAAGTATGTCCAATCCATTATCAGATTGCCTGATTAATTATTGTATAATGTCAATCAACGATAAGACTTTTCCCCACGGGTTGTAGATAAATGGCCTTGGATAACTTCTTAGTTCTTTAATTTTAATTTCCAATAATGCTGTAGTCTTCAGTAGGCTGAAGAAGTCTTCCAAAGTTAGTATTGTGTTTGTATTCCATCTTCTTGTTATACACTTCCTTGAAATTGCAAGTATAGTCCATTCTAGATACTTGTTTGACTTATTCAAATGGGGACCTTCATTCACATTTAATAATACAAGAGCTTTAGTTAAATAAAATGATTCATTAAATAAAGCTTGTAGAAAGTTATTAATACCATTCCAAAATGGCTTAATTTTAACACAATCAAAGAAAATGTGGTTCCAGTCTGCATTGTGTACTTGGTCACATCTCCAACATATTCCTTTTATGGAGGAACTAATTTTATTGATTCTGTCTGGAGTTAAGAGTGCTCGGTGCAAGCTTTTCCAATTAAAAACTTTCCAGTATTCTGTAAAGGATGCATATTTTATCAATGATAAGATATTTGTTTTAATATCTTCACTTAACCGTATTGAGTAGCCTTTTGTTATATATTTCCAATATTAGGTTTTGGGTGTTGTTTTATAGTTTAATAATATTTTGTAAAATTTTGAAATACTGTTTTCCATGTCAAAGTCATTATATATGATTTCATATATATATTTCGTAAATTTAGGCATTCCTTTAAATTAAGAATTGTTAATTATTCTACTTAAATCTTGCGAATATTACAGAATACTCTGTAAAGTTAGCCAGTCCTTTTGTGGAATTTTGTATGTTGTTTTTATTACTTGCATATCTAAAACTTTTAGTTCTTTGATACATTGGAACCAACAAACAAATCCTTTCTGTTCCCAGGAATTAATAATTTCTCTATATATTTTATGTGGAAAGCTCTTTGTGACTATAAATAGTGTTAAAAGATCAAACCAGATTTTTAAATCTATATTTGCATTCATAATTTTCCTAACTGAGTCAATGTAATAATTAATCATACAAGTTTTAGTGGGTTTAGTTAGGTTATATTGCATAATAATAAATAATATGTGCCATGGCAAATTGTTTTTATCTGTTATTTGAATTTCTTTTTGTATATCAAATTAATTTATTAATATTACAGTTACTAATTATTTCCAGTTTGCAAAGTAATTTGGACTTTCCAATCTGAGATTGTTTTCAATAGTGATGCTTTTATATGTGTTTCTATATCAGGGAAGTTTAATCCTCCCTGTTTCCATGGTCTGATATGATGTATTAAAGTTATTCTGTTTCTTTTGGGAAACCATAAATAATTATTAGGCAGAATTTATTTCTTTAAGTATATTCATTTCAGATAACAGTTGTATTGCCAAGGCTATATATAGGATCTTGGGCAGTAAAACCATTTTTATTAACTGTAGTCTATCTTCAAATGTTAATATGATTTTGTTCAATTTTTTCACAGAAATTCTAATTGTGTTGATGATATTATTGTAGTTTTTTTTTAGACTAATTCATTATCCTTACATAACTCATTTCTTAGATATTTAAAGGTAAATTCTTGTTTCCCAGTAATGTGATCCCCCTTAGTATGCAGTTCTTTTTTTATTTAAAAATACAAATTTTGATTTTGATTTATTGAAATCGAGTCCTGAAGTCATTGAAATTTATCAATTAATATATCTAATTCTTCAAACGTCTCTTTTGCATTAGATAATGTTAGTAATATGTCATCAGCAAATAGCATTACTTTAGAATTGTATTATTCATAAACATCTATTCCTTTGATTTTTATATTGCTACAAATTGAATATGCCAATATTTCAATAGCCAAAGCAAATAGAATTGGTGACATGGGACATCCTTGTTTAGTACCTGTTGTTATATGTATAGATTCAGAGGTAAAAAGACCTAACTTGACATACACTAAATTATTTGTATATATATATATTCTTTAGGAGATGAGCAAAGGATGCAGGAAATTCAAATAGCATTAGGACTTTGAATAAATAGTCCCAATTTAGGGAATCATGGGCTTTTTCTATATCTAAGCCAATTATGAGTGTTTCTTTATTTTCTTTATTAACATAATCTATAAGAGAAATAATCCTTTTAATATTGTCATGTGTGTGTCTATGATATATAAATTCAGTTTGGTCATTATTTATTGTTATGGAGAGTGGTATTTTCATTCTGTTGGTTAATATTGTCATAAATATCTTATAGTCATTATTTAATAATGATATAGACCTATATGAGGTGCAGAGGTCTGGGGATTTGTTTTCCTTTAGGATTGGTGTGATTAAGGAATATCTCCAAGACAGTGGTATTAAAGCTTGTGACTGAAGTTCTAATAGAGTTTTATGGAAGAGGGATAGTATCTTTGAAGGAAAAAGTTTGTATGTTTCCATAATTATGCCATCTATTCCTGGAGCTTTATTATGTTTACCTCTTTTATTGTATCTGTAATTTCTTTGTAGGATATGGGTGCTTGCAGATCTAGTTTTCATTTTTCTGGTATTTTTTTTTATATATTAGAACATTTTTCATCTAGATTTAATTGATCGATATGTATATTTTCTTTTTGGAAATGTTCCATATAGTGATATATATAGGCATTAAGAATGTCACCTATATCCGAGACATTTTTCCTTTATTTTCATGGAAGATACTTTTAATGTTATTAGCATTTGATTGTATTTTGATTCTTGTGGATAAATTATGTAGATATTTTGGAGAAGAGGCCAAGGTAATAATTTTTAGTTTTTCTAAAGCTAAACTAGTTTTCTGTGTTAGAATTTCATTGTATTTATTGTTTAATACTTCTACTTTCCTTTGCATCTCCAAATGATTTTGATTTTTTCAGCTTTTACTGACAAACGTTTGGATTGTAGATCTAATAATTCAGAATCCCATTCTCTGATTTTTTTATACCAAGTTAAGGTTTTACCATATATGTAAGCTTTTAAGGAGTCCCATATCATTATTTTATTTATCTCTGTAGTATAATTAATATCTAAGAAGAACTGTAATTCAGATAATAACCAGGGTTTTAACTCTTTAATTTTAGTTATATATGGTCAAATTCTGGAGTTAAAGATTAACGATTTGTACCCATTTTGAAGTTTTAGTATCAATGATTTGTGGTCTGAAAAGGGGGAGGGAGTGATTGAGAAATGAATAATTTTAGAGTATAAGTCATGGGCAGCAAATATTTTATCTATTCTAGTTTGGGTACCAAATTTGTGATCTTCATGGGAAAACAACAAAGATTTATCTTCTTTAAATTTGAAAGTATCTACAAGATGAAATGATTCTACCCACTTGTTTAAAGCTTTTGATACAGCAGATGTATGCTGCGGTCTTTTATTTGTAGTTTCAGAAATATAAAATGTACAGTTAAAATCTCCTCCTAATATTAAGTTGCCTTTATAATTATTGGAAATGAAATCCAAGTGTTTTTTTAACTGTTCCTGTTCCAATGCCTGGGAATCAGTACAGATTGGCTAGGGTACATATTCTGTTATTATATTTAACTATTAGTAATTCCATAAGGCCTTCTTTATCTTCATACTTATAAATGATTTCTGGGTTAATCACATTTGTTTTCCATAAAATTGTTACCCCTTTTGTCTTATAAGTGGATTGCGCCAATATCATATATTCCTTAGGATTCCATTTGCAATTGTCATTTGTTTTGAAATTAGTTTCTTGAAGGAAGACAATTTGTGATTTGTTCAGGTTTAAATACTTCAGTAGATTTGATCTCTTGCTAGGATTGTTTAAGCCATTGGTGTTTAAAGATAATAAAGTTAACTCCATCTTGGGTTATTTAGACTATGATTTTTTTGTTTTATTGTGACTATTAAACTGGATATATCAGAAGTTATATTTCATTGTTTTCCAGAATTTAAGTAATTAATGTGTTTGTTGCTACTTACTTAAAGCATCAAGTTTGTGTTGTGTGAACATTGATGAAAGTTAGTGCATTTTAATTATCAGTGCATCCCTTTTCCCCTCATTTCCTCCACATAAGGATTTTCATATCTGTCATTTCTTATTATAAAATGAGGGAAATTATAGGTTAAAAACAAAAAAAAAATCACTTATTGTGATTAATGATTACAAATTCCCTTTCCATATTTAGAAATTGCCATTTTATGGCATATGCTTAAAGTTTTTAGACTTAAATGGCAACATTCTATTTTGTATAATCAGCAAAGGCTAAACTGAGTGATTATTGTCAATTAAATACTGTTTGTTCAGAATGTGATTGTTATATTCTGTGACATTCCTAGTTCAGGCTTTTATTGTTTCTCTTGAACAACTGTGTCAGTTTGATGTCATGTATAAAACATTAGTTTCCTTGGTAACAACTTAAGTATTATGTATGGTCAAGATGGGTTACAAAACCACAATTCAAGTTAAAGCAATTATATGACTTGTTATGCACATTTGCTTATATGAGAAAATCATCATGCTTCCGCTTGATGTTCAATATAGTGTATGTCATTTATGACAAGTTAAACAGTAGTGTTATTAAACACAAGCCCATGTTATTAACTGAGTGTCTATTGTCAATTTAATACTATTTGTTCAGAATATGACTGTTAAATTCTGTGGCATTTCAAGTTCAGGCTTCCATTGTTTCTCTTGAACAACTTTGTCAGTTTGTCGTGTATAAAGCATTAGTTACCTTGGTAACTGCTTAAGTATTATATATGGTCAAGATGGGTTACAAAAACTACAATTCAAGTTAAAGCAATTACATGACTTGTTATGCATATTTACTTATATAAGAAAATCATCATGCTTCCCCTTGATGTCCAATGTAGTGTATGTCATTTATGACAAGTTAAGACAGTAGTGTTATTATACACAAGCCCATGTTATTAAACTGAGTGTCTATTGTCAATTTAATACTATTTGTTCAGAATATGATTGTTAAATTCTGTGGCATTTCAAGTTCAGGCTTTTATTGTTTCTCTTGAACAACTGTGTCAGTTTGATGTCATGTATAAAACATTAGTTTCCTTAGTAACAGCTTAAGTATTATGTAGGGTCAAGATGGGTTACAAAACCACAATTCAAGTTAAAGCAATTATATGACTTGTTATGAACATATGCTTATATGAGAAAACCATCATGCTTCCACTTGATGTTCAGTATAATGTATATCATTTATGACAAGTTAAAACAGTAGTGTTATTAAACACAAGCCCATGTTATTAATCTGAGTATCTATTGTCAATTTAATACTACTTGTTCAGAATATGATTGTTACATTCTGTGACATTTCAAGTAAAGGCGTCTATTGTTTCTCTTGAACAACTTTGTCAGTTTGTCATGTATAAAGCCTTAGTTACCTTGGTAACTGCTTAAGTATTATATATGGTCAAGATGGGTTACAAAAACTACAATTCAAGTTAAAGCAATTACATGACTTGTTATGCATATTTACTTATATAAGAAAATCATCATGCTTCCCCTTGATGTTCAATGTAGTGTATGTCATTTATGACAAGTTGAGACAGTAGTATTATACACAAGCCCATGTTATTAAAACCTGGCTTTAATATCTAAATTTAGCAGAGTGCTTCATCTTATATGCCGATTACATATTTTATGTCTAGATTTACTAAAATCATACATTACATAATTATTGTGTGTGTGTTTTTTTTTTTTTTGGCTGTTGTCTAGTTATTTGAGAGACCACAAGCTGTAATGCTTATTCTTATTATTAGCTCCTTCCAAGCATGTTTATACAATCCATAGACTTTAAATTATGAGACCTTATAGTTTCTTATTTATTATAATTATATTTCCATCCTGACACACACACATATCAGTACTTCAAACATGGGCAACGATGCCCATCCAGTTTTGCCAGAATACCATTCACTAGTTCATGTGGTATGTTTCCGGGTTGTTCTTAAAATATCCAAACCAATATTTGTCCTGTTCCATTTTACCAGCCTGTTCCATGCAGTGGCCACTCTGCCAGTGAACCACTCAATGCACCTTCCATTTGCACAGATATTTCCACAAAGGAAATCTGATGACTCTCTAGCACTTCCCAGCAACCCCAAACACCCCTATAATCAGCTATCCCCATATGCCCAACACGTCCGAGCAAGTTCACCTCCCAGACCACTGCAAAGGGTACAGCACAAGACCAGGTGCTCTTAGTCTTTCACAGTAACTCAGACTTCCACTCTTATGTAAGTCCTTAATGTGTTTGGACCAAAATACATTTTAAATATAAAATTTCTCTTATTATATATTTATTTATTTATTTAGTTATTTATTTTTATCAAGAATCAACTTAATGAGCTAAACAAAGTGTTGGGAGACCATCAATATGTTTACACGTGGTTTAAAATAGCCCTTTTTTATATTTATATATATATATATATATATATATATATATATATATATATATTTTTTTTTTTTTTTTTTTCTTAAAACCAAAAACGTCATTGCAGAGAATCATCTCAGTGGCTCCTCAGAGACTTTAAGCATTATTGTCACTCTGTCTCCATTACCATAGCAACCTGGGACCATCTGTTTTTGTTAGTTTGTCTGTGTACTGCATACCAGTGGCTCGCGATGCACCTGAAGCAAAGCTTCACTTCACTGCAACTTCAAGCCTAAATTCCCTCCCTTTCAGTGAGGCAGCAGCCAGGAAAAGAATGGAGAGCAAACAGATCAAAAAAATAAATAAAAAACTCCCAACAAGCCATCACAAAAAGAGAGAACATGTTCTTCCAGCCTTCCCTCCCCTCACTCAGCAGATGTATAAACAGACTATTCTCTTCAAAAATATCCCAAATCACAGTTTTATCCTCCCCCTTCCCCTGGATCTGTGCTAAAACACCAAATGTCTCTTCCTAATATACAAGCATCAGTAATCCTTGATCACAAGCTGCAACACACAGCTTCCCGGAGATAAAAATGTCAACATACAACAGCTGCCAGACACAGCTGCATCCACACACACCATGTCAGGCTTAATCAAACAGCACTTGAAGCTATGATACCTGCCACAACTGATATTAACTATGTTTGTACAGAATAATGACATTTGTACTAGCTGCCAGACACAGCTGTATCCACCCACACCATATCAGGATTGATCAAACAGCACTCTTAGCTGTGATACCTGCCATAACTGATATTAACTATATTTAGACAGAATAATGATGACATTTATACTAAGAGGTTGCTACTATTATTTAACCAGGATATACATGACGTTTCTAAATCATACTTTAACTGAAGAAGGCATTAGTCTCCATGACAGCATTTTTTTTCAAAACACTCTACTGTTACTGCTATTATATATGATGTTAATTTGTTACATTTGAGTCTGAACTCTGATGAAAGGCACCTTGTTGAATTAGTTAATTAATTACTTAAATTATTATAAGTAAAAATCATTGAAAAATGAACAAGGTAAGTATTCATTGAGTTCAAGTAGGGGAATAGAAACTTCTATGTTTGTATTATATGTTGCTTTGTTTGTCTTATATATATAATGTAAATAGTAACCCATCTTGACCTACCTTTTTTGTGAAGAATTATTGGACTCTTTGAACATTCTGAATAAATCATTACTGTTTCTCAGTTGTTTAAGAAACCCTCCTTTTATAAAATAAAAACAGATGACAAGTGATGTACCATATCAGTTGAAACTTTGAGAGATGTAGTTGTAAGAGTTATTTTTTGGGAGAGCTATCTTGTAATCAGTTTTTCATTTTTCTTTCTAACATCAGTCCAAGGATTTGTTTCTTTCATTCTTTTAAGAGTAGGGGCCACCCATTCCATTATTTCTGGGATAGACACTATGTTGTTTTTGATGAATATAGTAGCTTCTTCTAAGTCATT
This sequence comes from Protopterus annectens, assembly GCF_019279795.1. NCBI lineage: Eukaryota > Metazoa > Chordata > Ceratodontiformes > Protopteridae > Protopterus > Protopterus annectens. The sequence continues at coordinate 543,461,601 of NC_056735.1, forward strand.
AAAGGTTCTCATCTCATTGGCAAAAAGTATTTGTATCTTGGCTGGAAAGGCCAGCTGTGCTTTAGTGTTGTTTTGTTGCAATAGTTTTATTATTGGCCAGACTTCTTTCTTTTGTTCTAGTATTCTGGAAGAATAATCATTGTCAAACCCTATCAGGCATTGATTGTATTTTAAGTGTGATTTTCTCCAAGCAAATTTTAATATTAGTTCCTTGTCCAGAAATGAAAGAAATGTTATAACTATGGATCTAGGTGGAGTATTTGTTGAGTAAGAAACAGGTTTCCTCAGTGCTCTGTGCACCCTTTCAATTCCAAATGAAAGTCCCTCTTTCAAGTCTAAAAATGTAGGAATCCAGGTTGTTAAGAATGAAATAATGTCTTCACCTTCAGTGTTTTCAGGCAGACCAAAGATCCTTATGTTGTTTCTCCTTTCCCTGTTTTCTAAGTCATCTATTTTGTTAAGCAGCCATGTATTCTGTTTAAGCATAAATTCTTTTTGGAATTCTTCCTTTTTGAGTCTCCCTTCAATGTCATTTAGAGAAGTCTCTATATTTGTTATTTTTGTATGGTGTTGCTGTAATAGTTCCTTAAGAGTATCATTCTGTTTTTGAGAATTTAATTTGAGGTTTTTTAAGTAATTTTTAAAGCCATCCATCTTCAAAGATAGTTCCTGTAAGGTAGATGTCATCATTTGCAGTTAATTTTTCAAAGTAGCAACTGGATGAGAATTCCTTGAGTTGTTCATATTCTGTGACTCAATATATCTCCAAGGTACTAGACAGGAACATTTTTGCATATCTCCACCAAAATTGATATTTATGTAGTTTAGTAGTTTATCTATAGATTTCTGATGTTTTAAACTTGAAAATAATGAAATGTTCTTATATTACTATACTAGTTTATGGTGCTCTCAAAATTCACTGCTCTCAGTTGGCCATCTAGGCTCTGCCTCCACTTAATTTTAAATTGTCTGAGGCTGTTTCTTGGCACACACATAATGGTATGTCAACACTGGCATTTTTGACATTTTATGTTGATGTTGGGTATATTTGATGTGTGTGTGTGTGTGTGTGTGTGTGTGTGTGAAAATGCCCCCAAGTGAATGCACCTGGTGACTAGAGGAACTCAGGCTCAAACTCTGTACATTGTGTTCAGGTAAAAAGAGCCTATAGTCCCTAGCCACCACCTCTTGTGAATGTATGCCTCATATTTTGGATTTCAGGATTTGTGTGGCAAATCACTAAAGGATTGAATTCGCTAAATAATGACAGGCATTTGAATTTTAGCCACCATATTCTTTAGAAAATAAATGGCAACACAAATCTTTTATTTTAGCAATTTTCTAAGTTTATAAGATCAGTATTTGAAATCTGTCCCTGTTTTGGGGCTGTATTCCCCCATTATTGGCTTTGTCCAGTTTTTTCTGCTAAGAGGTTGAGAGTTATGGTGGTGAGAAGTGAGAACTGAATTCACTAAATGATAGCCATTTAAGTTTCAGTCTTCATGTTTTTCAGGAAGCTGCTGACTTGGCATAGTGGTATGTTGCTCTGACCGTAGTGAACAGGGTCTTGTGTTCAAGCCTTGGCAGTGAAATGCATGGTGGTAACACATTGTATTCTAGCAACTTTCCAAAATGATACAAGCAATATTTAAAATGTGTCCCTGATTTTTTTTCTTTTGTCCCCCTTCCCCCCAAAAAAACTGAAATTGAAAATAAGTGCAAGAAGCTGTGCAAGATGTCTATGGCTTACACTACAGTCATTATATATATGTATATATATATATATATATATATATATATATATATATATATAGTTATTGTGTGTGAAAGTAGACTTTTATGATGGAAATTTTCTGAATTGGGCAGATGCATTTTCTTTGGATGTGGTGTGGGTTTCAAGGTTGTTTCAATGAATGTGAGTTTCAAGGGCAGAGAAGTTTTAATGCCATCTATTTTCATTGTGAGACATTATTGCTCTGTTTAGCAGATATCTATTAGTGTTTGTGCATTGTGCTATAAAATGTGAAAATAAAATCTAAATAATCATTGTCGAAGTAAAGCAGTATGCACACATTAGTGTTTATGGTAAATGGGGTGAAATAGCCAGGAAATAGGACATCGGAAAGAATCATGTAAACACCACTTAAGAATGCTCCCAGAAAAATAAAAGACTTCAAAAAAACCAAGGAGCGTATCACCAGTAAAATCTTTAATGAACAATCCACTGACTACTCTAAACAGGACAAGTGCTTTCGGCGTAATGCCTTCATTTTATCGTTTTTCTGTGGCGATATGCTCCTTGTTTTTTTGGGACTCTGATGCCATATTTTGGTTGCCCTTCAGTTTGCATTTGAAAGTTGCTATCCCACAATTCATTTGAGTGGGTGGGTTTACATAATTATGTATGCAAATTTTATGTTAATCAGCATACAGATTTGTACCTATTTTTCATGGGCCTTGTCCAGATTTTTGATGTTTGCAGGCTGAGAAGTATGGATGCAATGGTGGGCACACAACAGATATGGATGGGTGAGGTGTTGCTGACCAAGCATGAATGCCAGTAGTTATTTGGTACTTGACATAGTTCCACTGCTTGCTACACTCACCCCAAATTTCTTTTAATGTTATAAATATTCAGAAATGCATATATGAAGTTGCATCAATGAATTAAAGTAACCAGGTAAAGGCATAAATGGACTCCATAATACTAGTTATTAAGTTTAGCTGAAAATGTTCATTCTTGATAGCCACCCAGCCCCCCCAAGAACTCTTTGAAACACACAACTTCTTTTCATATCTGACATTTATCTTTGGCATTTTCCTCTATTCTTTCAACAGACTATAACAAACCATGGATGCACTAAGATAACCAAAGTAAGCCAAGCGTCTAGAGGCCACTAATCCTCTAGAAGCCAGGTGGTATTAGATTGTCCAAGATAGATTTCAGACTTATGATCTAGTAATGGTCTAAATTAAAATCTCAGCTAAGGTTAGAAAATCATCCGTATTTTCATTCAAGGAAAAAATAAGTTATGCTCATGGCTTAATTTTCACTGCTGACAAAACAGCATTCCCTAATAAACTGAAAAGACAAATTCTTACTAGGATACATTAATCATATGTGGTTACTGTAACTAGCTCCATAACTACCCCCCTAAAAGGATAGTCACCTTGTATGCACCTTTCTGATGTTAGATTGAGATGAGCATTCAAGTCATTACACCACGAGTATCAGTATGACTCGGTTATAGTCCATGTCAATGTAAATGACCTCCCTGGGTATATGTAGAGGGACATTATTGAGCCCTTGGAATATGTATCCCAGGCAGATGTGCACCTAGCATTTAGCAGCATCCTATCTTCACCAAGGATGATGCCACAATATGAGCAAAAGATGACTGATTTCAATAATTGATTTGGTTTCTGGTGGCATTCCAAGGGGGGTTTCAGTATTTGTCAGTATGGGAAAATGTGGTCAACAGACCATATTCTTTGCCAAAAATGGTCTGCTTCTGTTCCCTGTAGGCTGTTGAATATTAGTTGAAACATTGTACTCTCCCATGGTGCCTTTTTTTAGGCAATGACAAACTTTCTGACATAGGAAAACCAATCCAAGGGAATCTAAATGTGTTACTGCTCAATGCCAGGAGCTTAAACAAGAAGCTCCACTCACTTCAGTCAGTCCAAACTCTGGAGAATATGAACTTCTGTGCAGTTACTGAGACATGGTTTAAAGCAACAGAAGCACCTAGGCAGCACAAGGCTACAATGGCATCAACACATTCGGGTCAAATACTGCATAGATAGGGATAAAAGGAGGAGGTGTCTTTATCTAAACCAACAACAGACTGACACTATGACTAGTCAAATAGGATGATGGACATGAGCTTCTCCATGTCTAAATTTTGATAGGCAATGTCCATATCATATACTTGCAAATTATAGGTCACCCTCTATAACCCATGAAACCCACCTCTCATACTTGGACTTACTGGAGATGTTTAACCTTCAACCCAATACTATATTCAGGGGTGACTTCAGCTACACCTCCTATAAATTGGTATACTTCTGTGACCCCAAATATACTGGCCCAGAGATTCCTGAACTTTGTAAGCACAAATACCTTTGAATAGATAATCCATACGCCCACTAGGGCTGCAAACATACTTCACCTAGTACTCATAGACTTGGGAGAATGCAGTACCCCCCTTCTGGTATCCTCTCAGGTATGGTCAGAGCACAAAGCTGTCCCCTTTGTATTAAAAATCAATTCTATGACCCCAGCTAAGAAGTGATTGCGTGTCAAAATTTCAAGCTGCATTTTAAAATTTTAAATTTTAAAGCCAGGTATACTGAAAATGGATCCACCTACAAGAAGCCAGAAGTTATAGCAACTCTGCTGGTTGACAAATTCAGTCACAATTTAACCTCTCTCTCTCCCCCAGCCACCACACCAGAAAATACCATAAAATAAAACCCAACCACCTATTATTAGGGATGAGATCCTAGATGTGCTGTCTAAGGCCAAAAGCACCACTGTTAATACTGTTAATATCCCAGGATGCCTCCTAAACAGGCTGAACCATGACCTATTGGGACCACTAGACTCATGTTTAACCATAGTCTCCAAACAGGCTTTGTGACATGTAAATGGAGAATGGCAATAGTGAACCCTCTGCACAAGGACAGGCCATCAATGGACCCTGGGAATTGCATACCTATAAGTCTAACTAGTCTCATATGAAAAGCCATGCAAAGCATTATCATGAAAACAATTAATCAGGACATATAAAAACCTTCCAACACTGGGTCCAAGCCAGTTTGGTTTTGTCAAGCATTCATAATGCCTACTCATACTGGTAGACTTATTTGAGAAGGTCACCAAGGTACAGGATGAGGCAAAAAACTGCATACAGCCTACCATGACCGGGCTAGGGCATTTACTAAAGTACCTCTCTCAGGCATTATAAACAAACTCATGAATATAGGCATAAACCCCTATGATAGGTGCTGGATAGCCAGCTGACTGTCAGATAGGACCTAGGAAGTTAGGATAGGGGAGACCATCTCTACAAACAGGACCAGTCACTAGCAGAGTACTTCAGGGAGCTGTGACAGGTCTGCTACTTTTGGTATGAACTTCTTGGAAGTCAAGCCTAATGTCAAAGTCTTCCAGCTGACAAAGTTTGCAGATGATTGTAAACTAAAAGCAGTCATAGAATCTTCAAAGACAATAACATCCTACAGGAAGGACTAACACAGACTAGTGACTGGTGTCAAAGCCATGGCTTAAAACTCATTGTCAAGAAATGCATAATAGTACCCTTTGGAAAGTCAGCTACCCTAGAAAATTATTTCAGTGATAACACACCCCCAAAGAGTAGAACTAGTAGCCAGAGATTGGGGTATGTATGTAGATGATGACCTGGCTTTCGACCAACATGTGTCTAAGGTAGTCAAAAAAAATCAATCTGTGTTGCTCAGCTTATAACAATGACACAGCACCTAGGTCAAAGGGCATCATTATTCCAGTGTACTCAGCCTTGATTAGAATACCCCCTTCGGTATGTACCTGACCTGGCACTTAACAAATGGAACATCCAAAGAAGTTACTCACAAAAGGAATATTGGGTGCAAACAACATGTACTATGCAGAGTGCAGCAAAGCCTATCTTTATACTTGAATCCCACCCTGATGGACCTTGTGCATGTCAATGAAATGAATAACATAGCATCAGGACTACCTGATTTAGGGATTTAAACTTTGCTTCATAAATAGGACATGTTGGAAGAACAGGTAAGTGTCTCAGAGAATTCTACTTTTCTGAAACAGGCGTCCCATCCTTGTAAAACAATGCTCTTTCCTAACCCTATTTAAAATAAATTTGGACCAGTGGATAGGAAACTGAAAATTTGCCCTGGGTCTTGGACCTATGTCTTTGATAAACAGAGGCCACCTGAAAATCTAGCCGTAGCTTAGATATACCGCATAAAATAGCCACTAAGGCACAAAGGCTTGTATGGTGCAATTAGATGATTGGCTAGGCATATAAAGGCCCCAGTGATAGATAGTCTAGTATACATTTATGAGCCTATGAAAGTGAAAGAATAAATGACCGCAAGCATATATTTTGCAATGCTGCAGTCATACATTTAAATAGCAAGTTTCTCACCCCTACCCCCAACAGATAGCCACCTCCTAATGTCTGACTGGGATTATAGTGAACAAACAAAATGACAGAATAATATATTTCAACTTGAAGCTGTATATTCACAGCAAGAGGAGTTACATCTGACTCTAAATGACTGCCATTTGTGTACATGCCTAATGCTTGTGAAGAAAGTAAAAAAAATAATGGTCACAGTAATGCATTACGACTTGTTGCTTCTAGACAATGCAGTACCTCAAGACAAGCTACAGCAACCATCTGTGCAAACTGCTGAGGTCAGAATGGAAAAAAAAGGTAAAAAATGAATTATCTCACTGTGTCTACCCCCCCCCCCCCACGTAAGGTAGAGGACCTACTGAGCGAGCTTTTAAACATGGACTGTTTTAGATAAAGAAAGACCCAGTGCAGAGAATAGTATAAGCCGATTATATCCCTGTGTCAAAATTAAGTAGCTGGAGGTGTGTCCGTCACAAAATCCCAAGACACTATGAGAGTCTAGATACTCTGTGATGCATTATTGCCTTATTTTTGAAAGATATTACTCAATAACTGTTCTTCTGTTATCCAGAGAAGTTATGAATATGCCCCGAATATTTTGCATTCCATATATAAAACCAATAGCATTATTCCACACACAGGTACACACACACACACACACACACACACACACACACACACACACACACACACACACACACACACACGTGCATGCACATGCACGCACATACTAATACTCCTTCTGACAAGCCAGGTCAAACATACGAAACAGATGGGCATACACACACACACACACACACACACACACACACACACACACACACACACACACACACACACCACACACATAGTGCAGTCAGATTGGAGGAATGTCATTTCCTCTCTGTGTGTTGTCAGTAGAAACCAGAGCACCTGGATAAAACCCACACACAAAAAAAGAAGGACATGAGGCCTCCAGACAGAAGAAGCTACAACCAAAAACTCAACCAAAGAACCAGGAAATGTGAGATGACAATTCTACTCTCTGCACTACTGTGCTAATGATTAGTTGCTTTAAACACACATCCTGCCGAGACCTCCAAAGATAGCCACTTTTTGCTTACAATGCTAAGGGATGCCCAGACCTCCAAAGATAACCACTTGTGTACAATAGCCGCTTAGTGCATAAATTGCCGAAGGAAATGTATAATGAAACTCAAATGCCTATCAATATTTAATAACTGCAGTATCTTCTCACAAATCCAGAATTTTACAAGGGTGAAACTAATATACAATGCAAAATAAATATCAGTCTGTGAAATCTGGGTCAGCTAAGAGCTCTGAATGTTTCATAACTCAATTTCCCTCTAATAATTATCACATTAAAAAAATTCCAACTTGCTTCATAGAAATACACAAATTAGTCTTGCAAATACAAGGAGAGATGACTGTATAAACTGAGCAAAAACAACAGGTCACTTTTTCACATGTGGTCTTTCTCAGTTATAAACACTTTGTACATTTCAAATTTCTGATTGTGATAAAAACATTGCTCACATTAATGTTTTTCTGTCTCACACAATCAGTAGATATAACTTGTAAACCAGCTTGCTTCATTCAAATACACATTAGTTCTGCAAATCTACAGATAGCCCCTAGAGCCAGGACCTACCCATAGTATCTAGTTTGACCTTGCAGGATAAAAAATAACTGCATTAATGTATTCATGCCTTACACAAACAGTAGTATCAGTTTTTATTCCAGCTTACTTTACCCACATACTCATTAGTCCTGCAAAGGCAGAAAACAGTAACTGATGTTCCTCATTTTATCTGCAGACATCCTTCCTACCCCCTGCATACCCACAGTATCTGGTTTGACTTGACAAGATAAAATAAAAAATATATATTTACATTAATGCAATTTTTGTCTCACAGGAACAGAACTTACAGCTTATATTTCAGCTTTTGTCATCCAAATACAGATTGGTTCTTTTAAAGCTGGAATTAATTAATGCACTTTTGTCTCACAATAATAGCACTTACAGATTATATTCCAGCTTGTGTCACCCAAATACACATTGATCTTTTGAAGCTGGACTTAATTACTTCTAAGACCTCCTGCACAGCACAATCAAAAAAGGGTCACTCTGTTAAAACACCATCCAAAGTTACACATAGTAACACTGTATCAAATGTCTCTACTGGTAAACCCTTAAGGCAAACCAGTGCACAGCCAAATTTCCTGGTTATTGGTTATTCTATAGTGAGGCACACCAAAGTTTCCTTCACCAGTCTGAGTAATGAGAGGGTCATGGTTAGCTGCCTTTTCGGGGCTAGGATCTGTCAAGTCACACATGCACACAGCTCATTAAACTACAGGTAAAAGTATGACTCTGTCATAGTCCATGTGAGTGTTAATGACCTGAAATGTACCTCCCTTGACTATATGCAGTGAGACACGATCAAGCTCACTGATTGTGTGTCTCAGGCAGGTATTAACTTAGCACTGAGCAGCATACTACCTTCTTCAAGGATGATGCCATGTTACCAATAGAAAATGATTGATTTTAACAATTGGCTTAGCTTCTGGTGTTAATCCAAGATGGTGCAGTATTTCATGGCTATGGAGGACATCGTTGACAGACCACACTGCTTTCCTGGGAATTCTCCACACTTATCCCCTCTAGGCTTTTGGATATTGACAAAAACCTTTTTCATCCCCATAGTGACTTTTGTAGGCAATGCCAAACTGATAAATATCTGGACTTAACTGAACCTATGAAGAAATATCTGAAGGTGGCACTTAGTCAATGTTTGAAGTCTTAACAGGAAACGTCACTTCCTGCAAGCCTTCCTTTCCGTGGAGAGTGTACATCTGTGTAGTAATGGAGACATGGTTTAAAGTTGTGGTGAGTACCCAGATATGCAAAGTTTTAATAGCTTTCACACCTTTAGACCAGCTCCTGCACAGGAGGGACTAAAGGTGTAGGACTCTCAGTCAATATTAAAACCAACTTCACATCAAGACTAGTTAATTTTTATGACTAACTGGAACTCTTACATGTGCAACTCTCCATAAACAGGGTCTCATACCATATTCTTACAACATATAGGTCCCCCTCCATGTCCCAGGAAACCCATACTACCCATTCCAATGTACTGGAGTCCCTCAGTGTACAACCCAATACAATATTCATGGAGATCTCAACTACCTCTCTGTAGATTGGGAATCCTATACCACTTCTAATGTACAAGCCCAACAATTCCTTAACTTTGTTAATACTAACACCCTGGAATAATTGGTCCATTCTCCTACCAGGATTACAAATATCATTGACCTTGTACTTAGAAACATAGGGGGGGGGGCTGATGTTCCTCACCCAATCTAATGTCTTTGCTAAACAGATGTGACCATGAGGCAGTATTGCTTGAAATAAAAATTAAATATGGGGATCCAAGACTAACCTCTATCTATTAATTATGACACTGGCTAAATTCCAAGCAGCCCCAAACACAGTAAGCACCATAGCATATGCTGAGCTATTTACAAATCTCTGTACAGCCATATTGATAGCTGTATAGAGTGAGCTGCGCCCATTCGTATTAAGAATGAGCCACACTCAAAGGACAAGCCACTCTGGTGGAATCACAATATCAATCAGTTATTCAACAAAAGACAAAAAATCCTGGCCAAGCTTAGGAGGAATAAAGACATGCATGCTAAAAAATACACCATGCCCAATCTAAATAGGCAGCTTAAAGTGTTAATTAATACTTCAAAGGCTAAATTTGATAAAAACAAATGCCTTCTCATGCAGAACACAACCACAAAGCTTTCTACAGCTATGTCCATAACCTCCAGGGGAAACAAACAATAATACACAGAACATATTGTAAATGGTATCACTCACATCGAACTGGAGGCCTTTACCACCCATTTGACTGTGAGGTTCACCTCAAATTTCTCTGTCCACTCCCCGTGATAGTCCAAAGGAAATATCGCATACCACAATTCCTCCAAACATTACTATCAAACAGGTCATCAGTGCAATTTACAATGCCAAAAGCACTACATCGATGGGCCTAGATAACATCCTGGGTGCTTTAGGAAACAGCATGAAACATGACCTCTCTGGTCCTCTTGAATCACTTTTCAACTGGAGCCTACAGTCAGATTTTGTGCCCGAGGAATGGAAGATGGCAACAGTCATTACCCTGCACAAAGGAGGTCCAGCCACTGATTTGGGTAATTACAGGCCCATAAGTCTGACCTGCCTCATATGTAAGGCCATCAAGAGAATCATCATTGACATGATAAATGAGGACATAGGTAAGCTGCAAATGCTGAGCTCATCACAGTTTGGCTTTGTTAAAGGAAGGTCATGCCTGTTAAATCTGGTGAACTTTTTTGAGAGGGGCACCAAAGCATTGGATGAAGACAAGACTGTACTCACACCTTACCTTGACCTGGCCGTGGTTTTTGATACAATACCCCACTCAGGCATTATAGAAATGTTCAAGCAACCACAGAAAGAAGGAGAAAATATACAAACAACAAGGCTATAGACCCAAGGAAATTATTTATTAAACACTTCTGTAGTGCTTCTGCATAATTTGGAGTAAAACAGTGGAAAAAAAACATTGTAACATCTTATATAATTAAGACAATAAACACTAACAATTAAACAATAAATCAATTAATTACATTCATACTATTTTAGAACAGGTAACTGTAAATTCTGGGGAAGAAAATTTATTGAAAAATAAGTTGCCGTATAAGGAAACTGTGCATTTTAAAATATGATACTTTTATACCTAGAGGCTTGAATGTTGAATGTAATTGGAAATACATATTATATGTTGTGTGTTTTTTTTTAATTTATAGTTGGCACTTTAAGATTTAACTAGCATTTTTTGAATGTAATTAATTTATTGTTTAATTGTTTGTGTTGATTGTCTTAAGTACCTAAGATGCTACAATGATTTTTCCTACTATTTTACTCCTTGAAGGCTTTATGCTGAAGCACTAGAGAAGTGTTTAATAAATAATGTCCTTGGATCTATAGCCTTATCATTTGTATATTATTGAAAAGCTCAATCATTTAGGTATAAATGCTTTTATCACCCATTGCATAGCCAACTGGCTCACTGAGAGGACCCAGGAGGTCAAAACAGGTGAGCTCAACCAAGAGGCTAGACACTAGTAGAGTCCCTCAGGATTCAGTAGTGGGCCTGCTCCTTTTTGGCATCTATTTTTCTGACATGGAAGTAAATGCTGAATGTTTATGGCTAACTAAGTTTGTGAATGACTGCAAGCTGGGGTTATCATTGACTCCCCTGCAAACACTAGCATTCTTCAAGAAGGCCTATCTCTGACCAACAAATGTCACAAAAGCGTTTGTCTTAAAGTCGGTGCTAAGAAATGCATAACTGTACCGTTTGGGAAGACAATCATTTCTGCTAATTGCCATGCTGATAATACAACCCTGAGGTTGATCCAGTGGTCAGGGATCTAGGTAAGCACGTAAACAGTAGCCTTTCCTTTGACCATCATGTGGCCACAGTGGTGAGGAAATTCTTTATGTTGCGCATCTTATATGTAAGGGCATGGAATCTAGGTCCAAAGAGGTCATTATCCCACTGTACTCTTCCCTTATCAGACCAATCATAGAGTGCAATTCTCTTTTTTGTATGTACCTGACCAGGCATATGCAGTAAGTAGAATGATCTCAGAGGTTCCTTATAAAAAGAATACAAGGTGCAGCAAACCTGCCTTATGCACAGTGCCTTAAAGCCCTTTCCATTTACTCAGTCTCCTATAGATTGCTGAGGGGTGAGCTATGCCTGGCTTACAAGGCATCCGCAAAATCCAAGCTTATGAAACTCCTGCGGGAGCACTTTATAATCTCAAAATACTGAAATGTCGAATTTCAGTATCTCGAGACTATAAAGCTGAATGTTTACAATAGTGAAAGTTCATAATCGTGAATTTGAATATCTCAAATTCGCGGTTATGACCTTATGCTACATAATGTCCGGGATTGTGTGTTGATGGTGCGTGGTGCCATGTGTGGATCTAGGTGTTATGTCAGGTAAGTGAGTGTTTTGTAAAGGTTTTGAGTTGGAGTTAGAGTGTATGTGAGTGTGCTGATATGTTTGATGTGTGTGTGAGGGACTGGAGAATGTGCATGTGTGAGTTTGCTTTTGTTTACTGTTTATGCGATCTCGGAGTTTGTATATATATATATATATATATATATATATATATATATATATATATATATAGATATATATATATATATATATATATATATATAGATAGATATATATAAGTAGGGGGGTTGTGGGGCGCACAGCCCCCCACATGGGGGATGCAGGGGGGCTTGCCCCCCTGCTTATGTGTGTATGAGTTGTGTATGTATGTAGTTTTGTTTGTTTATGCTGTGAAGTGGGTGTTGTGGTTATGGTGTAGTGTGTGCATTTTTTTCGGTGTTTTGAATTTCTCGGTTTTGGGTTCGGGGTTTTGTTGTTTCAGTGTTTTGTGGATTCGGTTTCATGGCCTCAAGATACTGAAATTCGATATTTCAGTATTTTGAGATTATGAAGTGAATCCTCTCCTGCATATTCGTAAGTCAAACAATACCAGAAATACAAGGTCTAAGAACCTGAATTTTGTCTGTGTCTTAAGCAGAATATGCTGGAGAGACAGATATGTGTTCCAGAGACTTTCCCTCCTATGAAACAGGCTTCTCATCCATGTGAAGCTGATTTAATCAATTATTACCCAGATTAAGTGCAACATGGACCAGTGTATGGGGGATAGTGAATTTACACCAGGCCTGGCACCCATATCCCTTATAGACAGAGGTAGCTTATACATTTCTGGCCCACAATGTCTTATTTGGAAACAAGATATCATTATTCTTTCAGAAAAACTTGACTAGGCCTAGAAAGGCCCCCTGTGTTGCTAGCCTAGTTACAATCTGTTAATCTGTGAATTAGAACAGCAAACAGCTGGGCCAACTTTTTAAACTGCAATACAGCCCACATAACCATTGCCTACACATAATATCTGTTTTAACCTTACCTGGATTAAAACAAAAATGTGATTACGTTAATGGTTTTTCTGTCTCATACAAACAATAACTACAGTTTGCTTCACCCAAATACACATCAATTCTGCAAAACTGCAGACAGTCCCTATAACCAATGCCTGGGCATAGTGTCTGGTTTGACACTGCCAGGATAAAGAAATGGCTTTATTAATTAATTTTTGTCACACTCATACTGTAGTCAAAGTTGTATTCTAGTTTACTTCACCCAAATAGACATTATTCCTGTAAAGCCAGAATTACATCCCCCAACAACATGGCTAATTATTTCATCTGCAGACAGCCCCCATATTCATTTTCTAACCATAATATCTGGTCTGGCCCTGCAGGGATGAAACAATAATGGCTAAATTGCAGTATTGTTGTTTTACAGATACTGCTGTCACTGTTAATATTCCTGCTTGGTTCACCCAAATATATGCTAGTCCTGTAAATTGCAACAGCAAAAGAGCAAGGCCAATCATTTTCTCCATAGAGACCCCTGATAACCATTGCCTACTATACCACTCAACTGTCCAGAATTTTTCAGATTGCCCATGATTTTGCCTCATTCTTTTTGACCTGTCTTTCATAAAATTTAGATTTTCTGGTAAATCACTGACGACTGCAATCAATCAATAATGCCATATGTTAAATTTTTGTATCTCTTATTGTTCAGAAAATGCATGCTGATGCAAATGCTGTTGTTTCTATTAGCATTTTAAGTGACTTTGAGTAACATTTTAAAACTGACCATGATTTTGGTCCTTTCTCTCTCCATTACGTTTGGCTTTGTTAAGAATTCTGGAGCAAAGACGTTGTGATGCAATCCTTCTGTTTTCCTCTTTCCCTCCTTCCCTCAAACACACAGATGCACGCACACACATGCACACAGTCCAGCGTGCATGCACACGCACACACGCACGCACACTCACGCACACACACACACACAAGCACCATCACTACCAGAAGACATGTATCTCTTGATATTATTTTTAAATAATGTTTTTCTTTTCAGAATGAGACAAATTTAAAAAAAAATATTTCTGAGCAAGGCGTCTTCGCATTAGTATCATTTGCAGAAATACCAACAGATTCAATCAAACTCTACCCCGCCTTGGTATAAATGCAATGGAACATGACCACTGAAATATTTAATTGTTTTTATTGGTGTACAACATTTACATAAACATGCTGAAGATATATTACCTATAATATCTGAAGTATAATAACCTAGCAAATCTGTATCAGCAGTGAGTCTCATATAGGGTTTTATTTGGGCCGTTGTACAGGCAACATGAATAGTGCGACTACTAGAATATATCTGTAAACTACCCACAAGTTTAGCAAAAGACAATGAGCACACAAGAAAGAAAATAAATAATGAACAGAGTTTTCATTTGATAAAATGCAGACTTCATTTTTATGTAGTCCTCATACTCATTCTCCCTCTGTATCTGCAAAGATTAAACCAGTACAAGGAATGAAGAAATAGGGGATTGATATGTAGTATCCCAACAATGTCTTAACTTCTAAAAGTTACCTTAAATTCTGAGGTTGACCTTCATAGTCAACTCCAGCTCATTAAAATAATTCTACTGTTATTACCGTGACCTTGTTGCTCACAGCTCTAATAATGTCTTCATATATATGTTTGTGATGCTGTTGGGCTGTGGATGCAGCTGATTATACATAAACACAGACATGGCATAATAAGAGAGACTAGGGAGTGGACACAAAACACAAACAAACCATTATTTAAAGAGGTTACAACATTTCTTAGCAAACTGTCATTTAAAGAAGAAATTCTGGCTTGTTGAGATGATTATGTTCACAGTTTTAAATCACACTGAGTACAGTCTTGTCCATATGGTAATGTGCTGATTTAGTCTTGGTTTGGTGAAAGCAGTACAATTGACAGGTTAATGTATGGCATCTAGTATAATAAATAGAAAAACTTTAGCTCTAGTAACCTGCCCCTCACCCCCTCAGTAAATCTACCATTGTGATATGGAGTACTTGGCTAGCCAAGACATGTCAGACAGTGAAGTAAACGCTTATTGTTTATTAAATGCAAAGGTCCTGAGAGGTATAAGAAAACATCAGATTCATAATAGTTTCATCATGACATATTTTATTAATAAAAACAAAAATCAGTAAAGACAAGAAGGTTAGTTACAATCCAATGACCTGGTAGAAAGCAGTGCTGTAAGCAGAAAAAAAGGTATAATATCTAACAAAAAGTGCAGCATCAGCTTCTGATGCACTTATCAAAAATTTTGAATAACTGAGAGAGAGGAGTGATTGATCAGAAGACTATGTGTGAGAACAGTTGCAGTTTTCCACAGATGAAGGATGTAAACTTCACACAGTGTGTTCAGTAAAATTACTTGCTGGATTTAGGTGCTCTGCTGGAAGATCATTTGCAAATATGATAAAATATGAAATTTCTCTATTATCATCAGTAACCCTAATGGATCTCCTCCTTATTTACTTTTCTATCTTCTATCATCTTAATTCCATTTTCTTCTGATCTAACATCTGACTTACTTGGTTATATGCCTGCTATTACTTCCCTCATTCTATGTATATGTTGCTAATAGCCCACAGTCAAGTGCTACTAATGTCACTGAATTTTTAACTTGTCATATCATTGTTTTTTTGTATGAAGATGTTGTTACACTGATTATTTTATTATTATCTTCATATTTTATATATCGTTTAGAAATTTTCTCCCTGAGACTCTGCTGAAAAGGGGTCTTGCATAGCCCATTTGGTACATCTTTATACATAAATGCAATAAATAGACACAATTTCAGAAAAAAAATGTCCACATAGTAGAGTTAAAGATGGATTGAAATGCAGATGTTGGTAAAATATTAGCAGGGTTACTGATATCATCACAAGTTATATTTCAGCCCTAACTTTGTTTTTTAAAAGCTGTTAAAACTGGAAGGCAGTCTTAAGGGAACAAACCTATGGTTCATAGGTTGGTACTAGGCTATCGGCTTTAGGGCCTATACAAGCCTAGCCATAACAATTCCCTGGCTATTTCTTCCCACAATATTTACTTCCCTGGACCCCTGTCTAGCAGTGTGACTGATTTGATCCCCGGGGTGAATTTCCTATCGCCCATCCAATTGTCAAGGTTCCTTTTGAAGAGGGCCAAAAAGGCGCTCTGCTTGACATGTATGGGCAGTCTATTCCAGAGTCTGGGGAGTCTCTGGGTCAGGAACCTATCCCTCCAGCATGTTTTGTTGATTGTGATGACAAGGTTTAGATCCCTGGAGCATGTGGCTCTAAGGGATTGGGATTTCTTTAAGTATAGCATGTCCAACAGCTCTGGGTTTGACATGGCCTTGTATGTTAAGCAGAGATCGCCTCTGAGTAGACGATATGCGATAGAGTATAGCTGGAGTTTTTTAGACGGTCAGCACAGGGCATCTGCTTTAGGCCTGTGATTCTTTTAATGAGGTATTTCTGTGGCCTTTCCAGTTGTTGCAGATGTCTTGAGAGGTACATACCAAATGGGGTGTTGTATTCTATAATGGGTCAAATGAGGGATGAGTACAGTGGGACAAAGACCTCCTTTTTTCTGGATGAAAAGCCCTTAGTGACGAAGTGTGTCACACAGAGTGTGGTAAAGAATTAATTTTGAATTTCTTGTTAGGATTAAATAATCCTGAGTCACCAGTATAATAACTAGGATTGGCTAATAGTGGTTGAGTTTAAAGCTGTCAAACACCAGTTGTCTGTAGCAAAAGACGCAGAGGAACATAATGTTGATCACTGCTTTCCATAGTAAATTATTGCTGTTACAATTTCTAAGTGTGCATCAACAGTGATTTCATTCATTTGGGAAATTTCTCCCTAACTGGAGTTGATGCAGTAGTTAAGTTGGTATTTGTAAGGTTTAAGGTGGGGGCTTGCTCCCCACATTAGAGAATAAAGAAGGGTTGAACCCCATACAAAGAATGCATGAAGCTAACTTTTCACCTTTCAGAGTTTCAAAACATTAATGTTTAACTTTTCTGATGCTTGTAGTTTTGTTTTTATTGATGATCCTTGACAAAATCCTTTTTCAAAAAATGCTTTTCTCTTTATAACCCTTTTTTATTTATTTAAATTGTGTTAAGCATTTTAATATATAATTTATATAAAACAAAACTTCTAAATCAATAGTCACATACAGAAGAACATTCCCACATTTCAACTTATCAGTTGCAGGAAAGAAACACTAAACATGAAACTCTCTGTTTAAGACATATGCAACATTAGGTTACTTCAGAAACAGCAAGATTTCCTTCTAGTCCATTCCCTCCCTTTCCCCATCTACTCTGTCATCCAAGCCAATTGTACTTTTTACTCCTCCTCCTAATTCTCGTCAAAGTTTTTAACTCCTCTAAATAATATAACTTGCTAGCAGCTAACTCTATGGTTCCCTCTTAACTCTAACATTGTGACCATAAGATTCCTACACTCCTGAATGTTTTTCTTTTCAGATACCATTGTGCAACTCTAAATCTCCCTTTCATTCCTTTGTTTTTTGAAAGTATTGATTTAATTTAGTTTTTATATTGTCTGAATTTTACAGCATATTTAGCAGATTTACGTTCATGATATATTTTCCTTATGTGGTTATGTTAGGTCATTATAGTTTTCATATTGTCGTGTTACATTTGAGAAAATCTTGATAAAAACTCAAAGAAAACTTTATTAAAACATTGGGATGCTGAATCTAATCAATCAAAAACAAGATGGACTACTTTGTTCTTTTGAGCTCAACATGAAATACTGATTTGTTAAAAGCTCTGAAAGTATCTAATTGTGTACTGGAACTTTTGCTTGATTTCAGCAGGTGGAGGCTGGCAGATTATCTATAAACTTCACCAATGTTTCCCAGAAATTAAGCAAGATAAAGATTCAGCCAGATAAACCAAATTTCAAGAAAACTCTAGAACAATTGCTTTTTATCAAAGTACAAGCCCACTTAGGGGTCCCGTGTAAGAGACAAATGCCCCATTATTAATTGTATAATCTTTGTGGGTTGGTAACTCTAGAGAAAAACTGCTTTAGTGGACTGAGGCACTTTTGGCAAACAAACAAGGAAAATAAACTAGAAGTAATTTCTTATATGAAATAATGATCATATTGCATTTAACATTGGTGAAAAAAAGTCAGGGAGCTTGATTCTAATCTGATTTACTTTTGATGAACTGTAATGTAATTGATCAGTTAATTATACCTGACAGTGCACCAAAATGGCAAATACAGTTCATGAATCAGGCAAAATCCAGTCAAGTGCACTTTCTTTTCAATTGATTTTTCCAGATCTGGTGGTAGCTGTCATAAACTGTTTTAAGGAATACAGTTAGACAGAGTAGAATATATACCTCTACACTGATGACTTCCTGTAAGTGTCTGTGGTGTTACAGATAACTAATTTGCACTGCAGGAGTGACAAGAACACAAGGTTTGAATTTTTGGCTGGTATGTGACTGCAGTGGACTTTGGACTGAACGTCTTCATTTCAAGTTTGGATGTATCCATTTTTTTTTCTTTTTTTGGTTTTTGACTTTCGCTCTTATTGGGTTTTGTTGTTGTTGTTGTTATTTTTTCTTGGAGTTTTAACAGTTCATGGTGAGGGTCAGTTAAAAAAAAATCCTTTTTCATTCAATGATTAATAAGGAATTAAGTCTATCTAACTAGTGGGAGAAGCCAAGAGGTATGATATCTTGTCCAGGGATATTTAACTGCATTCTTACTCAGCTGCAGTCTTATTTCAATGCAAGCACTACTACTGGTGTGTGACTGCATTTGACCTGTCGAACCCGGTGACTTTGGAGCTGCCTACCCTTGCTGTAAATTTGAATGCTCTTCATCTGCTTATTTGAAGGATCAAACTGGAAGGCCCTCCCCTTAGACTCTTAAAGCTTGAGTTAGCCACTGTTTCATATAATCCTATTCACTTACTGTACACAGCAATATTCTGATGGCCAATCCCTTTTTTCCATCATACTTTTAAATCTCTACCATCTGGGACTAGTCTACCAATCACTGGAGAGCTTAGGAGCTGCTCCTTAGGAAACAGCTTGGGATAAGTGCTTCTATTGTGCTCCTGGTGAGAGAAAGATCAGAAGGACATTATCCCATAGCCTTTCTATAGGTTACCAGTCATTGGAAAGCCTGAAAATTGTTCCACAGGAACCAGTTTTGGATAAATGCTATTTATTTGCTTTTCATGAGAGAAGGAGCAGATGGGATTAATTCCTGCTGATCCCTAGATGGGCTGTGTGTAAGGGACTTCACTAAGTGGTCTGGATGCAGTTTTAGTGAGAACCTCCTTATAGCCTTTGTGCAGGTTGGTTGTTTGGTGTGTCCAGTTTCTGAAGGTTATATCCAGGATATCTAACAAGAGAAGACTATAGCAAGTGTACTGAACATAGCAACATCTGAATTAATATGACTTTTCAGGGAACAGCTTGGATTTAGTACTATCCTTTTGCTTCTGATGAGTGATGGAGCAAGGGATTGAGAACTTTTTTAACACCTTTATTAAATTATCACTTAAGACATAGGCAAGCATACATTAACAGAAATGAAAACAAATAATTTTAACATATTTCAATTTAAACACAACATAAATAACATATATTTTCTTTGCTGCTACTATCACTCCAATATTACAAAAACATTGCTGAATTCCTGCCTTCCTTTAAACCTCACTCCTCCTTTTGAACATTGTTATGCATGTTTCTATTTACTTCTGTTTCATTTGCTCCTTCACTTTTCTAAATATCCCACTTCCAATTATTTTATCTTTTAAAATATACAATATCTGAAATAGAGTTGGTGTAGACTTTGATTTCCATTTCTAGTAATCACTTTTTAGCAGCCAACAGAATACACCTTAATAAGGTCTTACTATGGCTAGGCAATTCAGATCCTGTATCACAGCTCAGATGAATCATTTCCTTTCTTACAGTGACTTGCTCATCCAATATTTCTGATAGTGTATTTTGTAGGGATTTTTTTAAATCTGCCAACTCATTGCACTCAAAAAATATATGCTCCCAGTTACCTCTTTTTTGTCTCTCATACCTCAGGCATTTGCTATCTACTTTAGAAAAAAAAAACTCTTGGAAGTATGCTTGAGGTATAAAAATACCTATGTAAATGCTTCCAGGCAAATATCCTAAACCTTCTGTACTCAGTTGCATACTTGGGAGCCATACATATGTCTTCTCATTGTTTTCTTGAAAATTGCTTTACCAGTCTCTCTTCCAAATCCTTTCCAACCTCCTCTGATTGAATCTTATAGTTATCATGCAATATTTATGTGCCCTACTAACTATCCCTTTTTGAAAGCTGCTTTTGTTCTAGATTCAACTAAAATCTCTACCAGAGCAAGTCTTTCACTTAAAATTCCCCTATCCATTTCACTTTGTCTGTACTCTGAGATCAAGCCCTGGTAGGTATGGCAGTCTCTGGCCTAGAATCCGAATGACTTCTTGGCCTCATCCCACTCTATTTCCTTTCCTACTTGAGTTATTTTATCCCGATATCTTTGTAGGTTTCTCCAGTAAATTCCAGCCTCCTCTTTCCTATTTTCTGTACCCCTACTTGCAGTCATTCCATATTGGCAAAATCTCCTTTCTCCATTCTTGTAATCTCTTAGATCTTAGAGTAACTTCTGGTGCTTTATTAATACAATATTCTGTCTGGATGTTATTCTCTTTAATGATCTGCATCCAAAATCCCAAACTCTCTTTACTTATATATTTCTTGAACTTCCCCCACACTTCATCAGAGCTCATTGATTCCTAGCTTTGTGCAACTGTATTGAGTCCAGCACTATTTCCACTACCAAACGGCTAGACAGCACTTCCAATAATTAACTCAGAACCCCACAGGCACTTCTTTCCCTTCAGCCCACATCATTAAGTGCCCAAAAGCATGGATTTGTACTTCCCAACCATCTCAGTGGCAAGCTTGGTTGAAATGGGCATACTAAAAAAAAATGAAGCAAATGCTTCCTGTTTACCGACAATCATCTACTACTTAAAAAAACTGACACAGTGTGCGAGAGATGCATTTATGTTATGTTATTGGAGGCAAAGCTTTTACATGAACCACAACAAATAATGTGTATGTTGTCAGTACCACACTACACCACACTAAACCTACAACACACCGCTCAGACCCAACACATATAGCTACATATGTCGACTGTCTTAAAAGTAATCTATATAGTTCACAAAGACTTCTTAAATATAACCTAAGAAACAAGTACCCTCAGCAAACTCAAAAAAAAAACATATAATTTAGGCAGCACCCTCCATAAAACATATATCTATGAGTCACACTGACTCATTCAAAAGCCTACTAGGCAATCCTCCATATATTCAATATCCAAATCATAGCTAAATCCATAGTGAGACACACCAATGCACCACTAATCAGACTATGCAATGAGAGGGTCATTGTCTGGTGTCTATCAGGTGTTAGTATTCCCCACATCATGCATTGCTCTCAAGTCCTTGCACCACAAGTATGCATAGGACACAGTCACAGTGCACATGGTGTAAATAACTTGAGATGTACCTTCCTGGGCTATATGAAGAGAGACATTATGGTATCTGGCTGAGGGAAGGTGTTAACCTAGCCTTGAACAGCATTCAGCCATCACAAAAGTGATGCTGCAATGCAAAGAAAATATGGGTACAAAATACATCAACCTGGGAGGTGATAGCAGACAGTCTAACTTCTTTGCCAGAGATGACCTGTACCTATCCCCCTAATGCTTTAGTATATTGGCTAAATTGTTGTACACACTCATTGTACCCTTTATGGGCACTGTCAGTCTTCTTAAAGTTTCCAGTGTAACAAAATAGGCTCCAGAAGACATAAAGATATTGCAGCTCAGTGCTTGAACCTTAACAAAAAACATTTTCTAGTAGCATTTCTTACTCCGGAAAACATCAGTATATGCAGTGTCACAGAGACTCGGTTCAAGATCTGTAAGAACACTGTTCCATCACTGCAGGGTTTCAGTAACTGCCACATGTTCAGGCTCATTGCACTAGATGAAAGCAGTAAAGGCAATGGTGTTTCCATATTGTTAAAAAATAGAAAAACTCACCTCCGGTCTCATTAGGCAAGATAATGACATGTACGTCCACCACATTCAACTTGCTATTAACAAAACTTCTTATCATTTCATAACTAATTATAGAACCACATCTGTCACCCACAGCCCTACCTCCCACCAAACCAGAGTGAAATCCCCATACATTAAGCCAAATACCATTCGTCTAAGTGACATCATCTATATCTCCATTAACTGGGAGACTGAAGCATCTTCAAACGTATATGTCCCAAAATTTCTGACTTTCATCAATACAAAGTCACTTGAACATTTATTCTTCACCACAACAAGGGCAATTAAATTCTTGAATTGTTCTTTACCAATATAGGGCAGCTTTGCTTCCTATCAATTCTATATTCTCCCAGATCAAATTGGACTAGAAATAGGTCACATTCACCTTACTTTTGAAACTAAAGGAATCTTCCAAATGCTCAGTATTGACAGATTATTCCAATGTTAACCTACTGAAACTGAGTGATGACCTGAACAAATTAAAAATTCCCTTCCATCTGGATGACCACACTGCTTATGTGGAATTTTTTGCCATCAAATTCTATACACATGTAAATAGCTGCATAGATGCATCTGTTGCCCTCAAAAGCAAATATAATGCTAAATTTAAAAAGAAACCTCGGTGGTGGAACTCTAATATAAACAGGCTCTATAATAAAAGAAAAAACCCACTGAATACAAAAATAAATTTAACTCTCAAGATGCAAATACCGCTCTTGATAAACTTAACAAGGAACACCAGACCCTGAACAAATTAAGCAAAGCCAGATACACGGTAAAAATAGCTGCTCAGGTAAGGGATAACCATAAAGCCTTATTTAACTGTGTTATAAAACTCAGAAACAATTTCCAGCACTTTGTGGAGCTAATGCTAAAGGATACAACATAATCACACCCAGAGGACATAGTCAATCAGCTATCAGAAAATTTTAGTTCAAACTTCAACCCCTTCTCATCTTCTATAGTCCCACATCACATACTTGAATCTACAACTTCCACCCATCCAAAATCCCCTAAAAGCAATCATCAAGGCAATATTCAAAGACAAGTACTCTACTTCTGTGGGCCAGATAACATACATCGCAAATTATTAGCGAGCCTGAAGCATGACATGTCAGAACACCAGCAGAGGCTATTCATTATAAGCCTCCATTCCATATTCA
This sequence comes from Protopterus annectens, assembly GCF_019279795.1. Classification (NCBI taxonomy): domain Eukaryota; kingdom Metazoa; phylum Chordata; order Ceratodontiformes; family Protopteridae; genus Protopterus; species Protopterus annectens. The sequence goes on from NC_056735.1 coordinate 543,485,163, forward strand.
TTTCATCCACTTATGCAAAGGTAGCGCATCAGTGGACACAGGTAATTATAGACCCATAAGCCTGTCCACTCTCATCTGTAAGGCTATGGAAAGGATCATTTTAGAACTAATAAATAAGGGCATAGGTAATCTACAAACTTTTGCCCCAAGCCAGTTTGGATTCATCTAGGGCATATCCTGCTTACCTAACCTGGTCAACTTCATTGAGATGATTACTGAAATAATGGCTGAGGGCAAATCAGTACACACTACATATCTATGCCTCCCAAAGTTATTCAACATCATCTTACATTCAGGTATCATAGATAAACCTTTGCATCTATATATAAATCCCTGTGTAACTCATTTGATTGCAAACTGGCTCACAAACAGAACCCAAGAAGTTAGAATGGGTGGCTGTACCTCCTTCAGAACTCTTAACATTAACAATGTACCCTAGCATTCAGTCCTTGGAATTCACCTCTCAGAGGTCAAAGTAAATGATAAGGGCTCATGGCTGAACATGTTTACAGATAACTGTAAACTTAGTGCAATAATAGACTCCCCAAGGAAACCAAAATCCTTCAAGAGGACCATTACCAAACAAATAGCTCATGTCAAAACATTGTATTACAACCAAATGCCAAGAAATGTAATAACTGTATCCATCAGAAAACATGACTTCCATTGTAATTATCCCATTGACAACACACCCCTAAACTTTGATTCTGTATTCAGGGATCTTGTAACTTATTTGGATAACAAACTGTCATTTGATTGCCATGTATCCATCATCGTAAGAAAGTCCTTGCATCTTGTATCTAATGTTATGGCATCCAGGTTCAGGGATGTAAGGATTCCAGAACACTCTGCTCTCATCAAGACTGTCATTGACTATAATACCCCGTTCAGTAGGTATCTGTTCAAACACTTGTCACATTCACAGCAACATCTTCTCAATAAAACAAATCAAGGGCCTAAATCACAAAGGCTATACAAATTGTATGCTTTGTTCCATTTCTGGGTATAATGCAGTCTATCAAGGGGTGACCCTGCCTTATCTGTAGAGCCTCAGCAGACCCAGTCCTGACAAACTTGGTACACATTTGCAAGTTCAATAATAGAGTGAACATCTGCTGAAGGGATCTCAGTCTCTTTTGCAACAAAAATAGAATATGCTGGGGAGATAAATACATATCAAAAAATACCTCTTCTATGCAATCTTTGACTCTCCATAAACCAAAGTACTTATTTTACTCTATTCAAACAGAATTTGAGTAAATGCAAGGGAAACCACAAAATCACTCCTGATTTAGCACCAATGTCCCTCCAGGATAGAGCCAAGGCAACAAATACATATCCCAATGCACTCTTGTTCTGCCCACCTGTGGTTTATTTGTACACAAAATATAAGGGTTAAAAACTACCATGGGCATGTAAGGCTAGGCATCATAAAATCCTCACAGATCAATTGCCTAGTAAGTACCTATGAACCTAAGATCCTCACAGATCAATTGCCTAGTAAGTACCTATGAACCTAAGATCTTCACAGATCAATTGCCTAGTAAGTACCTATGAACCCAGAAGTAAGAGTTTACTCTTCATATTATTGGGTAACAGCAAAAGAGATAATTAACAATTTCTTATGCATACAGAAACATGTACTTGTTTTTCATTGTTCATATTAATAGAGACAAAGACCGACTCCTTTTGACATGGCTCTGGCAGATGCAGATGGCACAGGACAAATAATATATAGTCAGCAATGTCTTAGGCAGCACCACCAACTCATTTGTGTATATATGTGCGTTTGTTAGTATGTTGAGGAAGTACAAACATAGCTACTGTAAACTTTCTGTAGTTTATTACAGATGCTAAGAGAGGTGACATCTGTGAATATGATACATTAATAATTAGACAAAATGGGATCCATATGCTTAATAATACATTCTACAGAATGAGGCAGGTGGTTGTTTAAAAGTGAATTCCGTCTGTGTGAAGTTTTTTCAATAACTGCCTGAGAATGGTGGTGATTTGGAGTAACTGTAGCAAGATATAATTTTGTAGGTTTATTATAGTGAATGTATTTAATATACAAATGCTAAAAATAGATGTGATTTTTAAGTATTGCTGCTAGAAGAAAATGTATATCAAGAATACTGGTTTACATGCAGATTATGGTAGAACCGAGGTACAGTGTGATTAACAAGGATATTCGATACTCTAAAATGGTAACAAGTAAATCTGCAAGCAAAATATATGACAGTATTAAGAATGTCGACAGAACATATCATTCGTCTGACTTTGCTTGCAGAAGTGAGGAGCAGCATTGTTCAAAATTATAATTTTTTTTTAAGTATCTGAGCAGAGTGATATTAAAAAATAGGTAGTATAATGAGGGAGGGTAGATTTCTGTTGGTAGGAGGAAGTAAATCCCATGACTTTAATCCCTGTGGTCAAGACTTATCCCTATCCATGAAAAATATAATCTCCTGGATATTCCAAGATGATAAAGTGCAAGGTTATAAAATGCTTGTAAATTTATTATGGATTCTAAGATTGTCAAGATTTGGAACTACTTAAACTTTGCTTTCTATCCAAGTTTTGACAATGCAACATATGGCGAGTTGTTATGATCCCTGCAATGGAGGAAAGGGCAAAGCTTTTGTTTGTTGACTTCCTAACATCTTCATTATAATGTTTTCTAAACAAAATTTTATTGGGTGTGCTTGATACTTCATTTGGGTAAATATATATGAGTGTAAGCCATTTCATCTAAAACTCAACTTATCTAAACTACTCTGAGGTTGCAAAATAGTAGGGAATAAATGGCATACACCCAGTCCCATCCGTATCATGATTTCATATGTCTCATCACTGCAAAAGTTCAATATTACTTAGTACATCAAAAATCAAACCATTGCTGAGGGAAGTAAACCACTGGAATGCAAGCACAGCAAATAATAGTCTATGAAAATTACAGCCAGCATTCCACTTAAACCAGGGCCATGATGTGCCCTATAGTTTCTAAAATTCTAATGTACTACTTCTAAAACTATGAATTTAAAACTATCAATTTGGAGAAGAGCACATTTTAAATTCATAGTTTTAGAAGTTTAAATGAAAATGTCTCAATGCAGCCTGCTTTGAGAGCTAGGTCATTAAGAAAGAAATAATAAGATGTTTGATGCTGATATGTAACATTTTTAAATTATACATTTAGATGTGTTTTTGCATACTCCATAACATTTTAATGTTTTTAAATGTTTTTATATGTTTGGTTTTTGTTATGTATATTCTTTCTGGTGCTTTGATTTGTTAATTCATCACCTAGTAACTACAGATGAATTATATTTGATTGGATATGAGGTTAATTACTTGTATTATTAAAGAGATGCCTTTATTTGCTGTAGTAGAGATCTGATGAAGCTAACTGCAAAAGTGCATATCTTTGTTATTCACTTCTGCTTTTATTAAACATTATGTTTGGATATATTTTTGCCATGGACTGCTGGTTCTAATTTTCTTGGACTATTACTTAGTACATGCTCACTATAGCTGACAGCCTCTTAGATAATACATAACAGAAAATTCACACAATCCAATTAATAGACATTTCCATAGCTCTGTCTTACTCCATGTCCATAGACTTTCTATATACATTACCTTCTAACAGCTTTGGGACCCTTTCTGCATTCACATAACACTTGCTCAGTTTCACACACTTGGATTTGGTGACTAAAGCAGAGGTCATCCTTTTGAACTGCACCCAAACACACACACACACACACACACACACACACACACACACACACACACACACACACACACACACACACACACACGCACACACACACACACACACACACACACACACAAACATATATATATATATATATATATATATATATATATATATATATATAAGTAAAAGAAGCAACTTTAGTTAGAATGATAGAGCAGTGTATTCACTTTTATGATACATGAGATATAAACAAAAAACAGAAATATTAAGCATACATCCTGCACTAATCCAAATACTGAAATAAGTTCATACATTGAAGAGTAGTGCGCTAGCCTTACCATTGCTTGATGTTTGGGAGTGCCATGTGGTTCACTTACCACAATGTGCAAAATGTGTACTTCATTAGTATTTGTAATAGTTCATAATTTTTACTGAATCATGTCAATAAATTCCCTTTATTATCCTAGTTGGATATCTACAAAACGTATGGCGATTATAAGATAACTTGTGCTGCATGCAGAGTGATGATGTTTAGGTTTTAGTGGTACGCTCTCAAAATGTACAAGATGTTTTATTTTCTGTCTTTGCAACTTCTCAAGAAAGACACTATATATTTATATATTACTTGTGATACTGATGGGATAAATATTCCTTGATTCTTCCACCCTGTTTTGCTAAATGTATATGAAACATGCATTTAAAGCTTTTTAAAGCAATCTTCATTCTTGAAGTTATATCAAACTGCGTTTGGTAAACTAATGGGTAAACTGAACCCCTCCTAAGCTAGCAGTGTTTTCATTGCTCTCATTTACAAATCAATTTGGATGACACGTAATGAAGTGCTGCAGCCTTTTATCACAGGTTAACGAGCACTAGTGTCCTAACAAGCCTACCACACTCCACAAACCGTTTGGAGCCTGAGTGTCAAGGTTGTCTATATGGGGGAGGGGGAAAGTTAGTAGGGAGGTAACTAAGGATTTATAGGTTGGGAGTGTTAATTAGGATAACACATATTTTATTGATGGCCTCTGTCCATAAAGGACATGGGGCAGATTGGGGGTAAAGTTACAGTTTCCCATACAGATGTCAAGGTTTTGTTTGAACAAGGTCAGGGATGAATTCTGTTTTAGATGGAAGGGGAGGCTATTCCATAGTGCAAGGATTATTTGGGACACATATCTGTCCAGCATATCTGTTTATCTCACAAGAGAAGTTCAGATATTTGGATCTAGTGTTCAGTTGCTGTTTGTTTTGTGAATGTGCAACACATCTATCAGTCTGAGTCTGAGGAAGTCCTGTGAGGCAGGCAAAGATCCCATCTCAGCAGTCTGTAGGAGACTGAATACAGAGATGGAGCCTTTAGGTGATCTGTGTAGGACAGAATATTCATGCCGTGTATTTTGCTGTGAGAAATCTTTGTAGGCTTTCCAGCTGTTGCAAGGGTTGGTTTATATAAATGCCAAATGGGACAGTGTATTTAGTGGTAGGTCGGATAAGAGATGAGTATAGTCTTACTATAAATTCCTTGGACTTAGAAGTCATATCCTTACCTACATGTTGGAAGACATAGAATGAGCTTCTTACAGTCTTAGCTGCATGTTGGTCAAAAGCTAGATTACTGTCTACATGTGTTCCCAGATCCATAACTATTGGGTTGACTCTGAGAGGTGTTTTATCAATGGAGTAATTAACATGGGTTGACAGTTTTGTAAAGTCAATAAATGCATTTTTTGGCATTGAGTTTTATGCCATAGCTTTGGCACCAGTCATTTGTCTGTGTTAAACCCTCTTGCAATATGTTGGTGTCTTTGGGGGAGTCTATAATAACTCCCAGTTTACAATCATCTGTGACCTTAGTGAGCCAGAGACCTTGGGCATTAGTGCTGAATTTCATGAAGTAAATGCCAAATATGAGTGGGCCTAAAACAGAGCCCTGGGGTACTCAGCTGGTGACTGATCTCTTTGTAGAGGTGGTCTCACCAATCCTGATTTCTTGGAGCCTGTCTGTGAGCTAGCAGGCAATCCAGTGAGTCATGTATGAATTTATATCTAGCTCAGAGAGCTTGTCAGCAATGCCTAAGTGGGATATTGTATTGATGGCATTGGCTAAGTCAAGATGTACAATATGCACTGAGCTACCCTCATCCACTGCCTTGGTGATCCTCTCAAAGAAGTCTAATTGGTTAAGCATGCATGACCTTCCCTTAGTCAAATTTAGATGGGTCCAATTATGTAAGTTGTCAATCTCCTTGTTTATCATTTCCATGGTAATTCATTCCATGGCTTTGCATATTAGGCTTGCTAGACAGATGAAGTCCGCAGTTCCCTGTGTCAGTTGATCCACACTTTAGGAGGGTAATGACTGCTGAAATCCTTCATTTACTTAGAATGTAGCCTGTTTCAAGGCTGTAGTTAAAAGAGTGCCTCAAGTGGTCCTGATAGGTCATGTTTTAGACTGTTCAGGATACAATGAGGGACGTTGTTGGGACTCATCCCGGCAGTGTTCTTGGCATTAGCAAGTGCTGCCAGCACATGGTCCATGCTAATACTTGGATTTTGTATGATGGAGGAGATTTCACCTTGTTGAGTGGGTGGGGGTGGGCGATGAAGGTTATGCTGAATTGATCAGCCAGTAGATTTGCTCAGTCACCTTGACTAGGTACTGTTCACCACCAGTTCAGCACACTGCTGTATGTCACCTTTAAAGTTACAGACATAACTGAAGAAGGCCTTGTGATTGTCATTAGCTTGTGTGGTTATCCTGGTATTGTATTTGGCCTTGTTGGATTAATTAGACCTGTTAGATTCCTGTTAATTGTATAAGACTGCACTTGTTTTAAAGGGGTTGCTCTTCCTGATTTTGGCCATGTGTTCTCTTCTTTTATTACATAATCTGTTTAGGTGACAATTCCACCAGTAGGCTTTATTTTAAGTGCTTGTTTTGGGTTTATTTATTATTTATTTATTTACATTTGTTTACTGGGAAATTCCAACTGGACACAGGTCCTTTTTCAGTGGAGCCCTGGGGAGAAAGGCTCCACAGAACAATAAATGAGCAACAGAGTACATGAAGAACAATTGAATATACATACAATAGCAAATAATACATACTGCAGCAAACATTAGCTACACATACAGTATGAAACACAGTAACTGACAGATATACCAACATCTAGCTAAAAGCTAGGAATAAAGTTAGGATGTATATACAGATAGTCCTAAGCTCAAACAGACACTCTTCTAAAATCATATACCTAAATCTTGCATACAAATATTGCAATAAACTCAAGCAGATATAAAGCAGAAGCTCCACACAAAGGTGAAACAAGCTAGAAGGGCTAATGGGATGAAAGGGGAAGATACAGGAGTAAGAGGGGAGACTGAGTGAGTAGTTTATGTGGTAGTGAGAGGAAGCTAAGTGTAAGTCAATTGGATATGTATTTGGAGTTGAAATGAAGTGAGGTAGATAAGCATGTTATAACAGGTCTGAGAGAGAGATTAAGCGAGGAGGGAAGGGGAGGGTAAAGGGTTTTGCTTTGGGTTCACTTCTGGTAGGTATGGAAGCTCTATGCAACCATTCAAATGTTTGTATAGGGACTCTGTGAATAATTCTGCATAAGTAGCTGTGGTCCTGGAGTTAGAGGGAGCTTGAAATTTGACAAATTGTCAATTAATAGGATGTAGATTGACATAAAATAGTTCCTAACTCTCACTGGTTTACCTGTGCTTTCCAAGTTGAGTTTTACTTCAGAGGAGACAGCTTTATGATCTGACCTCACTAGTGAGGATGTGACATTGGGGGGGGGTGCATGATCTTCAATGCAGGTATATACGAAAATACCAGATCCAGAAGTGGGCATGAAGGATGTGAAGATTTTGCTTAGGTTCTTAGCATTATGCAGGAACATTTTAAGGTTGCTTGCAGACTTTTTCACTATGTCAGTAGTTTTGTCTTTTGGCATTGCCTAACAAAGGCTGTAAGAGGGTCGATAAAGTTTTAGCCAATATCCATAACCCTAGGGAGTGGCAGGTGCAGCCCATGCTTGGCAAAGTAATGTAGTCTGTTGACCATGTCCTTCTAAGCTGACAGGCATCAGATTCCCCTGGAGTGACACCAATTATTAAAATCAATAATTTTATGTTTATACTGTGGCATCATCCTTAGTGAAGGTATAATACTGCTCAATACAAGGATCATACCAATCTGTGGCACATATTCTGAGAGATCCATGATGTCCCTTTTCATATAGTTCAGTGAGGTATGTCTCAGGTCATTAACACTCACACGGATGGTGATAGAATCATATTGGACGTTGGGGTTCAGTGACCTAACAGCATACTTTATATTTAGATTCTGGCTCCAAGTAGACAACTAACCATTATTTTAAATGTGTCTAATCTGGTGAGTGGGGCATCTGTGTATCACACAGCATAGTCTCCAATAGCAAGATTTTAAGGTAATGTATATGCTTGCTTATGGGCATTGCTCTGGGGGACTAATTGATGCAGACGTATGTAAGATTTTGGTGTTGCTTTTGTTTTGTGTTTTAATGAATGCTGAGGAGCAATGGTAACAGTATGTAACTTTGGAAGTCTTTGAGATTTGGGAATGTTTCTTTTAAGCATCTTAGGTTAAGACAATCTTTGTGTATGGTGAGCTGTGTGGTATGTGTAGTATGGGTATTCCTGACAACCTCATTTTTATGCAACTTTTTTGCCTCTAAGGAAGTTAAGTATTTACATCTCTCACTTACTGTGCTATTTTCTTTAATGATTAGCTGGTTGTCAGAGAGCATGAGATAATTGTTACATTGCATTAGGATGTCAAAATCCACCATGCTGGCCACAGAGAAATTTGGAAACTGCATATCCATGTTTTCTGGTTCTGTAATAGGGTGGGCTATTTAGAATTAAGGACTAGGTTTTAAAAGGGGTCTGCAGCTACACCTTCTGGGGTTAAGGGCAAGATGGTATATAATGCTAGGATGTGGTAGTGCTAGTCGATACGCAAAGTAATTCTGGGTTTAAAGGCAAGATGATAAATAGTGCTGTGAGATGGTAGTGCTATTCCATGTGCAAGCTAGCTGCTCTATGCTTAATTCCACAGACTCAATACTAATTTTATAGAAAAATGTTACTGTCTTGGCATTTTCTACCATATAAGGCACTGCTAACTGCCACTGCTTGGAAGGCAGCTCCACACAAACTTGCCTGATTTATAGTAGAGAAAAAAGGTTGAAAACTGACTCATATGCCCCCTAAAAAATAAACAACTGCGCTTTGATCTCCCAGGGATACTCCCCAACTCAGAGAGACCAGGTAAACAACGTCTGCCTCAAGATGGATAATCATGGCATTTCTTAATATAAAACACAGCAACAACAGCTCTCTAGTACACATTAAACAACAAAAACAAATGACTTCCAGCAGCTAAGTCCCAGGCTAATTCACCTTTCTACACTATGATTTGAGGTAGACAGAACTAGAAAAGCCAACAAACAGAGAAATTACTATGCTGCCACAAAATTAAATAAATTCTTTAAAAATTCTCAAAAACAGTAGTGATCACTGTATAAAGAAAGTACATCTGGAGTAAATCAAGAACATATTCTTAGCTTAGCTTGGATGACTCTGGATGCAGGTGGAAAACTTAAAAAGCATTGCAGAGTTTTCTGTAACTGACAACAGAGCCGTGCAAACCTGCTTGATTTATAGCAGAGAAAAAAACTTGAAAACGGAATACTATGCACTCTAGCCAATAAACAACCAGAGTTTGAACTCCCTGCCATGCTTCCCTACTCAAAGAGACTAGATAAACACCTTCTGCAACAAAACTGATTATCCTGTAATTTCTTAATGTAAAAGCACAGCAAAATCAGGTGTCTACTGCAGATAAATCAGGAAACAACAACCCATAACCAACTATTAAGTCCCTGAACAAGTCATCCTGTTACAAGGTGATTTGGAGGCAAACAGAACTAGAAAAGCCAGCAGATACATTGATATGTTCTTTATTAAGCTGCTAAGAGCAGCATCCATTCCATGTATAGGCCTTTTGTAAAGGTAGGGTTCTTGGACTATGCACTGGTGATATTCCTCATCATGTACTTGATGGTTTATATTGTCTTTACTAGAGAGGCAATGTATTTTATTACTAATACTCTAAACTCTGAAAGAAGAAATGTAGTAATTTAGTAAGCAGCCACAGAAACACATAGAAACACAAAACACACACCTACATCCGTGGAGGTTCTCAATAAAATCTGCTCAAGCAACATAGACCTCCAAAGCAGAATGCAAGCAACCTCCACCCCCCAACAACCCAAATGACACATAGCCCAAAAACTCAGTGTGCCACTCAACCACAGCCCTTAAGACATAACAACGTACCAAACACTCTAGTCATAGGTGACTCTATAGTCAAGCACACTGATGTTCCACTCATCAGGCTAAACAAGGAGAAAGTTACTGTCAGCTGCCTGTCAGGTGCCAGGATCTGCCACATAACGCACGCACTCAGGTCACTCCACAACAAGTACAAATATGACTCTGTCATTGTCCATGTTGGTGTGAATGACCTGAGACTTACCTACTTGGACTACATGAAAAGAGACATGGAGGAGCTCTCCAATCTTGTAGCCCAGGCCGTCATGACCCTAGCCCTGAGTAGCATACTGCCATCACCCAGAATGATACCACATTACAAGGACAAAATGATTGACTTCACAATTGGCTAAGCTTCTGGTGTCATTCTAAGGGAATCCAGTATCTGTCTGCCTGGGAAAACATAATCGACAGACCACGATGCTTTGCCAGAGATGGCCTGCACCTGTCACTTTTGGGACTCCGGATACTGGCTAAGGTTCTTGCCACTCCTATAGTACCTTTTTTAGGCAAGGCTCAAATGGCAAATTCACCACCATAACAGGTACAAACAAGCAAAATCTTAGGGTAATGCTACTTAGTGCTAGAAGTCTAAACCTCAAAATGCATTCACTCGAGGCACTCCTTAAAATGGAGAACATTGACATCTGTACAGTGACAGAGACCTGGTTCAAGGCTCCAGAGAGCACCCCTGCATTACCAGGCTATAATTTATACCACACCTTTCGGCCACCTAACCTGGACCGAAACTCTAAAGTTAGAGGTGTGTCCATATTCATTAAAGATATCCACACCTACAGGTTAGTTGCTCAGCATAATACATTTAAGATTATCCATGTACAACTAACTCTGGACAAGACCACATTCCAAATTGTAACTTGATACAGATCCCCCACCATGCCCGAAGATTCCCACTCCTCATTTCTTGATACACTGGAAAATATTAGGGTATAACCCAAAACTCTAATAATGGGTGATTTCAACTACCCCACCATTAACTGGGAAAACTGTTCATGTACCAACTCTTTTGCTCAATGTTTTCTGGAATTCATAAATTCCCACACCATGGATCAACTTATCCACATCCCTACCAGGGGCAGCAATATCCTAAACCTGGTCATTACCAACATGGGTGACCAGTGTTCGACACCAGAGGTTAATTCCTCATTGGTCAGATGCGAACACAAGTTAATCACCCTAGACATCCACATCCCGCCTCCACCCCCTATTAGGGAAACCACTGTAAAAAAATTTCTCCAAAGCCAACTTCACTCTTCTTAAGGCAGAAGTGGCAAACTTCACAACACACATGCAGATGGAAAATAGAGGGACGACTGCAGAACCCTACATAAATGCACTTTATAAGCACTTACATGAGTGCATGGATTTTGCTACCCCTAACAGAACCAATATGCTATCCACCTAAAAAAGGAAGCCAATATGGTGGTCCCTTGCCATAAACAAACTCTACAACAAGAAGAAAAAAACTGTTGCAAAACAGAGTAAAATCCCATGATTGGAGGAACTCCCTGGTCAACCTCAGTAAGAAGCTGAGATCCCTCATAAAATCCTCCAAAGCTAGTTACGAAAACAAAATCACCACTGATTCTCAAGAAAACCACAAAGCATTCTATAACTATGTCAAGAATCTCAATGGCAACACTCAGATCTTCTCTGAGTTACAGCACAATAGCAGTAAATATACAGAACCAGCTGATATTGCTAATATCCTGGCAGATAGGTTCAGTGCTAACTTTACCCCTCTCTTACCCCCTAAAGGGCTCATCTCTATACCAGAAGAATGCAAAGTTCCTGTAATCATGGCTGCACAGGTAAAAACACACTCTCCAAAGCCAAGAACACAGCTTCCATGGGACCTGACAACATCCTAGGCTGCGTTCTACATGAACGACAGAATGAACTGGCACCCCACCTAAGCAACATGTTCAATCATAGCCTCACCTCAGGCTTTTTCCCCACTAAATGTTGCACAGCAATGGTTATCCCACTCCACAGAGGGGGAGCCACCACAGACCCCGGGAACTACCGCTCCATTAGCCTAATAAGCCTGGTTTGCAAGGCCATGGAACGTATCATCATGGATCTTATAAACAAAGACATTGGTAATCTCCAAACTCTGGACGCCACCCAGTTCAGGTTTGTAAAAGACAGATCATGTCTGCTAAACATGATAGACTTCTTCAAAGCAGTCATCAAAGCCGTAGACAAAGGTAAGGTGGCTCACACAGCCGATCTAGAACTCGCCAAGGCTTTTGACACCATCTTCCACTCTGGAATTATAGATAAACTCACTAAACTAGGTATAAATCCCTATGTCACAAGATGGGTTGCCAACTGGCTCACTGACAGAACCCACACTGTAAAAGTAGCAGACTCCAAATCTGGCTTCAAACCAGTGACAAGTGAAGTACCACAGGGTTCAGTCCTGGGTCCTCTCCTGTTTGTTATCTATTTTCTGAAATACAGGCTAACACAGGAGGTCTTTCACTAATAAAGTTCACAGATGACTGCAAACTAGGAGCCATAAATGAAACTCCTAACGATGTGGACATCCTACAAAAGGGCCTCACTGAGACAGAGGCTAACACAGGAGGTCTTTCACTAATAAAGTTCACAGATGACTGCAAACTAGGAGCCATAAATGAAACTCCTAACGATGTGGACATCCTACAAAAGGGCCTCACTGAGACAGATGCCTGGTGTCAAAGCCATGGCCTCAAGCTCAATGCCAAAAAGTGCATTGTCATCCCCTTTGGTAAAAACTCTGTACCCATGGTGGTAGTCTACTTAACACTGAAAGTGTGATAAGAGACCTTGGGACACAGGTGGACAGTAGTCTCTTCTTTGATAGTCACATCACCACAGTAGTCAGGAAATCCTTCTACGTGGTACATCTCATCACAAAAGGTTTCTCATTCAGGAAAAAAGAGGTCATTGTCCCCCTCTACTCATCACTCATTAGACCCATTATAGAGTACAACACCTCTTTTGGTATGTACCTCACAGGACATCTACAACAACTGGAAAGGCCACAGAAATACCTCACAAAGAGGATCACTGGCCACAAACAGATGCCCTATGCAGACCATCTCAAAAAACGCCAGCTTTACTCTATTGCATATCACCTACTCAGAGGTGATCTCTGCCTAACATACAAAGCTATGTCAAAATCCAGAGCTGTTGGACATGCTCCATTTAAAGAAATCCCAATCCCTCTGAACTACACGTTCTAGGGACCTAAACCTTGTCACCACAATAAACAGAACATGCTGGAGGGATAGATTCCTGTCCCAGAGACTTCCCATACTCTGGGACAAACTACCTATCTATATCAAACAATGCTCCTCATTAGCACTCTTCAAGAAAAATCTTAATGATTGGATGGGAAATAGGAAATTCACCCCTGTGATCACCTCTGTGGCTCTGCTTGACAGGGCTACAGGAAAATAATTTTCTTATGTGTCGAAAGCCAGGGTACCTTTTTGGCTAGGCTTATATAGGCCCTAGGGCCAATAGTCTAGTACCTACCTATGAACCTATGAACATTGCATATGTACTAAGGATGAATAAAATATCCTCAGTTTTTGTGACAAAGAGTAAGAGGTTAACTTCAATTTCTTTTTGTGTTCTCAAGTTGCAGTAAAATAAGTAAGCAGCCATTTAGATTAAATTGTATTTTTGTCACCTACTTTTATTTTTTGCATGTTAGATTTAACAGTAAATTGATGAGAGAATTATAGAAACATACTAAAATGAATTTCAGAATAATACGCTGAGCAGAATCAACATTATTGTTTTCTGTATGGTACAATTATTATTACCATTATTTTTATGCATGAACATTTTGTTTCCTTATGTTTATTGAGTTTAATTATCTCTGATGGTATGTTTGGCAAATGCGGAAAGAAGTGAGCAAATTTAAAGTAAATTACATGAGACAGTTTAACATGCTAAGACATGAGAAAGTTTAACATGCTTAGCACATGTTCTGCCTGATGAAGGCAGATTATACCGTTCTGCTGATGTTTATTTGCATTCATTTCTTTTCTTTATCTGCTTTATCATTTTAAAGTCACAGAGGGAAAGTGCCTAGCCTGGCAGACAATAGTCTAAAGACAATAACCAGACATGAATGGGATTTCACCTAATTGCAGGATGCAAGCACATTTATGTATACAGAGCAGAAGACTAGGGTTAAACTGATTTTTGTCCCTTCACCTAGACAAATGTCATTAGGATGTTGGATGATGTTCAACCCCCCTGATAAAAATAATAGAGAGGAAAGGGGAGGTGAGTGCATTCACTGTTGGAAACTCCTGGGTTCCGGCTAGTGTGATTCTCAAACAATCTGGAAATATATCGCTGATCAATAAGTATATTTCTTGGCATTTTAACCTTTTGGAGTTCTGCATTGTCTTAATTTTGCCTGACTGAATTGTTTTATATATTTTCTGGCATTGTTTTCTGTTCTCATCTGTCCTGAAACAGTTTTTTCCCCCGCCGCCCACCTTATTCTTGTGGTGTTGTTATAGTTGGTGGCTTTTCAGTTGCCCGCCCCTACTGTAAATTTGATCTGGGACACCCCTCCCAGTCTGGTGTTCACTCTTCTTAATATAGAGAGAACATTTGAGAAGACCAACACACTTAAGTTCTTAACCTCTGCTCCTCCTTCCTCTCTTGCTGTCTCATTGCACTTAACTAAAAAAAAAAAAAAAAAAAAAAAAAAATGCATTTTATTTTGCTTTTGCCTCTTCTTAAAAGTACTCAATTGTATGTATTCTGCTGCATTTATTACTGCTTGATAGTAGCCCGATTAGATTGTAACTGTTATTCTAAGCCTTTCATTTTAAGCACTTGGGCTTAAGACCAGTTGCCTTACATTAAGAAGGTTTGTGGTCTGCACTGTTGTGGTAGGACAGGTACCTTACATCCTTCTAAATTGGGAATTGCTGAGTGAAGGCTCACTGTCTGTTATTCTAAAAGTGTATTAGTTCTGGTTTAAGCACTTGGGCTTTGGGACAGTTATTTCACATTAAGGAGGTGTGGTCTGCACTCTTGTGGGAGGAGAAGTTAGATTCTACCCTTCTGAGCTAGGAATTTCTGGTTAAAAGATTATTATTGCTGCATATTTGAACTGTTTCTTTCTGAAATTGCTGCACCTTGTTTGCTGTAGCATAGGCTTTGTTTGTATAACCTGAGCACTAATCCAGGCCATCTTTCCAAATTGTACAACTAACTCTGGGCAAGACCACATTCCAAATTGTAACTTGCTACAGATCCCCCACCATGCCTGAAGATTCCCACTCCTCATTTCTTGATACACTGGAAAATATTAGGGTATAACCCAACACCCTAATAATGGGTTGATTTCAACTATCCCACCATTAACTTGGAAAACTGTTCATGTACCAACTCTTTTGCTCAACGTTTTCTGGAATTCATAAATTCCAACACCGTGGATCAACTAATCCACACCCCTACCAGGGGCAGCAATATCCTAGACCTGGTCATTACTAACATGGGCAACCGGTGTTCCACACCAGAGGTCATTTCCTCGTTGGTCAGATCTGACCAAAAGCTAATCAGCCTAGACATCCACATTCCACCCCCCAACCCCATTAGGGAAAGCACTGTAAAGAAATGTCTCCAAACCCAACTTCACTCTTCTTAAGACAGAAGTGGCAAACTTCACAACACCCACGCAGATGGACAATAAAGGTACGACTGCTGAATCATACACAAATGCAATTTATAAGCACTTACATGAGTGCATGGATCATGCTATCCCTAACAGAACCAAGATGCTATTCTCCAAAAAACGGAAGCCAATCTTCTGGTCCCCTGCCATAAACAAACTCTACAACAGAAGAAAGAATCTGTTGCAAAAAAGTGGAAAAATCCCATGACTGGAAGAACTCCCTGGTCAGCCTCAGTAAGAAGCTGAGATCCCTCATAAAATCCTCCAAAGCTAGTTATGAAAACAAAATCACCACTGATTCTAAAGACAACCACAAATCATTCTATAGCTATGTCAAGAATCTCAATGGCAACACTCAGATCTGCTCTGAGTTATAGCATAATGGCAGTAAATATACAGAACCAACTGATATTGCCAATATCCTGGCAGATAGGTTCAGTGCTAAATTTACCTTCCCCTCACCCCCTAAAGGGCCCATCTCTATACCAGAAGAATGCAAAGTTCCTGAAATCACGGCTGCACAGGTAAAAACCACACTCTCCAAAGTCAAAAACACAGCATCCGTGGGACCTGACAACATCCCAGGCTGCATTCTACATGAACTACAGAATGAACTGGCACCCCACCTAAGCACCATGTTCAATCATAGCCTCACCTCAGACTTTGTACCCACTGAATGGTGCACAGTGATGGTTATCCCACTCCACAAAGGGGTAGCCACCACAGACCCAGGAACTACTGCCCCATTAGCCTAACAAGCCTGGTCTGCAAGGCCATGCACCGTATCATAATGGAACTTATAAACAAAAACATTGGTAATCTCCTAACTCTGGACCCCACCCAGTTGGCGTTTGCAAAAAGCAGATCATGTCTTCTAAACCTGATTGACTTCTTTGAAGCAGTCACCAAAGCCATAGATGAGGGTAAGGTGGTTCACACGGCCTATCTAGATCTCGCATCACCATCCCCTATTCTGGAATTATAGATAAACTTACTAAACTAGGTATAAATCCCTATGTAACAAGATGGGTTGCCAACTGGCTCACTGACAGATCCTACACTGTGACAGTAGCAGACTCCAAATCTGACTTCAGACCAGTAACAAATGGAGTACCACAGGGTTCAGTCCTGGGTCCTCTCCTGTTTGGTATCTACTTTTCTGAAGTACAGGCTAACACAGGAGGTCTTGGGCTAGCAAAGTTAGCAGATTACTGCAAACTAGGAGCCATAACTGAAACTCCTAATGATGTGGACATCCTACAAAAAGACCTCACTGAGACAGATGCCTGGTGTCAAAGCCATGGCCTCAAGCTCAATGCCAAAAAGTGCATTGTCATCCCCTTTGGTAAAAGCTCTGTACCCATGAGCTACCACATAGGTGGTAGTCTACTTAATAGCAAAAGTGTGATAAGAGACCTTGGGACACAGGCGGACAGTAGTCTCTCCTTTGAAAATCACATCACCACAGTAGTCAGGAAATCCTTCTATGTGGCACACCTCATCACAAAAGTTTTCTCATCCAGGAAAAAAGAGGTCATTGTTCCCCTCTACTCTTCACTCATTAGACCCATTATAGAGTACAACACCCCTTTTGGTATGTACCTCACAAGACAGCTACAACAACTGGAAAGGCCGCAGAAATACCTCACAAAGAGGATTACTGGCCTCAAACAGATGCCCTATGTGGTCTGCGGTCTCAAAAAACTCCAGCTTTACTCTGTCGCGTATCACCTACTCAGAGGTGATCTCTGTCTAACATACAAAGCTATGTCAAGCCCAGAGCTGTTGCACATGCTCCACTTAAAGAAATCCGAATTCCTCTGAGCTACACGCTCTAAGCACCTAAAACTTTTCAGCATAATAAACAGAACACACTGGAGGGATAGATTCCTGTCCGAGAGACTTCCCATACTCTGGAACAAACTACCTGTCTATATCAAACAAAGCTCCTCATTATCACTCTTAAAGAAAAATCTTGATGATTGGATGGGAAATAGGAAATTCACCCCGGGGATCACCTCTGTGGCTCTGCCTGACTGGGGCACAGGAAAATAATTTTCTTGGGTGGTGAAAGCCAGGGGATCTTTTTGGCTAGGCTTGTATAGGCCCTAGGGTTGATAGCCTAGTACCTACCTATGAACCTATGAGTATCTATGTCAGGATGGAAATGTAAAACAAAGCACTATGATGTAGAAAACCTAACCAGTGCATTACTATTTTTAATTCTGCCTTGAGAAAGATAATTTCAGATAATTGTCTAGGTGATCATTTTGCTTTAGATTTGCACCATGACTGAAAGTCTTTTTAATTAAATCAGCTCTGACTAAAAAGTTTTAGAATTTTCATTAAGGATTTGTAGTCATAAAGCAAGCTGTGTTTGTTTAGAGGGTTGTGGGTCGGGAAAACCATTGCAAAATAGTATGGTGGTTTTCCCTTGAAAAAATGTGACTTCAACCATATTTGACTGAAGGAACTTCTAGGATAGGTTCATAAGCTCATAGTTAAGCAGCAGGCAATCAGACTACAGACCATTTCAAATCTGCCCCCCCCCCACCCTGAAAAAATTCTATCTCTAGCCTCAAGGGGGGCAAGGTAAGTTAGACAAGGTATGAATCAGTGGTTTCCCATCCAGTAATTCTGGTTTACTTTGAAGGTGGTAAGGGCATTACTCTACCTGAAAGTTTGTTCAAGAGCTGAGGCATAAGTTGTGATATGAATCTAATATGTCATTATGTCTTATTTATCTGCTGATAAAGGAGGTTTAGTTCCTTTAACAGAGTATTTGAGACACCATTATTTCTGCAAAGGAATATGAGTTCAAACAAAGTTAATGATTTCATGATTCAAAAGGCTAGACACAGATCTCCACTGGGGAGTCTGTAAGAGACTAAGTACAGAGAAAGGGCTGCCAGTATCAACTGATAACTAAGAATTCTGAGACCAGTGATCTTTTTAGTTATGAATCTTTGAGGTCTCTCAAGCTGAGTGAAATTATTTGACAGATATATGCAAAATGTACATTGTATTCAACACTGAGTCTGGCAAGATACCAGAAAGAGGGAATTAAGGCTTCTTTGAATCTAGTGAAATGTCTTTGCAGATTAGCTGAGCCAGATAAAAGGCCTTGCAAACTACAATGGAGATATGATGGTGAAATGATAAGGAATTAACAACAAGAGGGCTTAAATCCCTTACAGCAGTGTCTGATCATGGGTCACTTTACTCACTGTAAAGCTATAATAGATTCTTCTTTTCACGTGATGCTCTAAGACTAATGTACTAACATTATTTTCATTTTGGAAACATGCTTAGGTTATACTATTTTGTATTTAGGTGAATTTGTCTTATTGTCTCAGTGGTTTGACTTTGTAATGTTACTGCAGTATGGTGTATTTTTATTCAAGTAAAGACTGTATTAGCAATCATATCTTGAAGTAGATACATTCATGGTGTTTTATTATGGAGATGTTCATTATCTTTCTATTTTGTTAATGTTTTGTTTCTTTGAAGACATAGCTTGCATATGGACTACAAGAAACATCTATTTTTATTACTTTCCCTTTATTTCTGTGTCTTAATTGATAAGTTTGAATTTTCTACAACCGTTTTTTCTCTAATTTGTACTGCTTAATGTTGTTTCACATAGGAATGAAATTCGGAACTGAATCTGGAATGTTATAAAGCAAGAAAAATGCATTTAGTTATGAGTCTTGAAGTTCTGATTAATAGGCATTATAAGATAAATAGAAAAAAAACAAAAAAAAAAACAAAAACAGCCAAATGTGTTATTCTGAAGATGTTACCCTTATTATAATAGTCAAAAACAGCTTTCAGTGTTAGAATAACAGTGTGGCCCTTCAGCAGATTAACTAAAAGTTGTAATTGTAACATCACATTGTAATATTGTCACTATATTGGTATCACATATGTTTTTCCACTGGTCCACTTATGTGGGAAAGAAAGTATTGAATACACAGTCTTTATGGGAATTTATAAGACTGTGCAACCTCCAGTTGTATTTCAGTGCCCAAATGCAGTTAGTAAGAGCAAGCATGCATGCATTGAAAGGAGTTTGGTCAGGTAATGAAGTTTGCTCTGCAGGAGATTAAATCTGATCATAATTTAAAATTATGCACCAGTGATTCTGCCAATCTCATGCAATGGCTGTCAGAAAGACACAATGGTAAACACAAGGGATGGCTCCATTAGCATGTCTTGCCACACAGTTGCAGAAGTTATTGAGTTTCCAAAGTAAAGTTAAGCAAATGAAGCTCGATGTATACCATATGAAGTAGAATGAGCAAAATAAGGATTTTTTTCAGCGAACTCCAATGGTATAAAACTGAATCATTCTGTAATTATACAGTCTTACAAAAGTAATTTTTGCTGCCCTGAAGATGTAGCAGGCCAAGTTTTATTTTGACTGGAATTAATAACACTGATATATGGTGTCACAAATCAGTTCCATGTCATCTCTATTATTATCAAGTAAGCATTATCTTTTTGTTTGGTTATTATTGTTTCATTTTTATCATTACAGCTTTTTATTAGAATTGCATGCATTAAAGGACTTGAACCTGGGACCTACTACACTGTAGGTCATGACTCAAGCTATCTAGGCACTTGGATAGTTATAAGTTAGTAGGTGAATACCCTGCTACCTGACATAAAGGGCTTTTTTAAGACTAGCCAATAACCTGAGGTCAGAATCAAACATCTGTACCTTGTGTCTATGAGGTTAAGACCTAACCATTATGCCAAACCCATCCCACTCTTATAGATAAGTAAAATCATGGTACACACATGAAGATGCTGCTCATTTCATTTTATTAATTTAGATATAATTGATTTACTTATGCCTATAAATACAGAATGATAATATGACCATAAAACTAAAATAAATAAATTAAAACATATACATTTTGATCCAAGTTTTTTCAAGTGTAATTTATTGTTAAATTAAAAGCAGCAATATGTATCAAGGTTAGGATTTACAAAATTACTTAATCAGTAGTAATCCATTAGTTTGAATTTGAAATGTCAAAGAGGCTTTACTCTTTTGTATTGTCTAAAACAGCAAAACATACTCATTCAACCATAGACACATTAATTATGATCACCATATTAAAACACAGTTCTTCATATTTAATGAGAGCTGTTATAATGCTTGCTCTTTGAGTAGCTACAGCTATTAATCCCAAGTTAGAAAATTAAGTGGCCTCTTTCAAAGTATAAAGTAAGAAAAAACATTGATTAATTTGAAACAGAATTGAATATATTTCCTAAACTATAAATCCCTTTTCATCTCCTATTTATTTATTTATAACAATGTATTAATTTAGTTGTACATTCAGGAAATATTATTATAATTAAAAAGTGTTTTGGGTCCTTAACTGTAGTTGACAATAAAATGTGTGTTAAACAGATTATGCACATCACATTCATAGTGAAAGATCTATTTGTGATTGTAAAGTATGATAAAGTTGTACAACGTTATTCTTTTCACAAAGTTTAACAACATCTGTTTTAGTCAAACAGCTATAGATCATTTAAATGCATTAGTGCACATGTTAATATTAAATGTACAATTCAGTCTTTATGTGAGCAGTTGTAAAATATCTCTGTTTATTGCTATGCTTGATATTATGATCATGTGTCAGTCTTGGTTTCTCTATCAGTAATTTTATTCATCTAATTGTGTGCTTAATATGTTGAGTAGAAATTGGGAGGCATAGCTTTCCTCTCGTTATTTGTAGTTTGGTTCATTTGGTCATATATCTATTATAAATTGCTGCAAAAGGAAATGAAAGCGATTATGGTATCTCAAATGGTATCTTTTCAAATGACGGTACACAAAATGGCTTGTGAGGCTTCATTTCCTTAAATGAAACATCAGTAGTTGAACAAGCTTCATAAAACTGCATTTCCTCCTCACGGGATAGTGTTATTGTATTTTGCAGTTTAGGAAAGTATCGATAAACATAATGCCAATATACCTGTAAGTTGGATGACAAAATCAATCTTTCCATCAAGAGAGATTTTTTTTGTGTGTACGTTTTTCTCTGCTATTGTCATTGATATCTGATTGAGTTTGGTAGTGCATGCCTATTGTAGCTCTTCAATTTTGTTATACTTTTGATGAGAAAAACTGTCTTGCAAAATCACTATGTACATTATGACCATCGGTTATTTTAGTCTTAAAGAGTATTACATTGGGGACCATAATAATGAAACTTTTTTATCTCATAAAATCATTTGCTGAAATTGTAAAATACATTCCGAGTTTTTGAGGTAGAAGACAGGGAACTGACTGAGTCAGTGTTGAAGCAGTTGGCTGCAAATTACAAGTGATATTCATCTAATATGTTTCATATTGTTTAAAATGAATTTTATACCATACATGTGAGATTATGGTATATTATGGCACTGATGGTTTACCTGTAGAATGATACATCTCAGAGTAGCTAATCAATATGAATTGAAAGTAGTATTATGGGTGAGCATTATACACATTGTAAAGGCAGGTGTAGGTTTCAAGATATGGCCCCTATAATATTTTTATTATGTTTCCATAATAGTGGTATTTTTGAATGAACTGATAATGTGAATATATGAAAAATGAAAATTTAATATTTCTAAAATGTCAAATGAGAGAAAGTATAAGAGGAAAGTGAGAAAATAATAAATTTTACATTGTTTCAATAGAAAATATCTGAAATTATTATAGATGCCAATGGAGGAAATGTAGAGTAAGAACTTATTTAATTTTTAAGAAGGGGAAAGCTGTGAATGATATATAATGAATATCATTCACCTGACCCATTAACATCTCAACACATGGTAAACTGCATATTTTATTTCAAAAGGACAGTTTAATTTTTTTTTTTTTTTTTTTTTTTTTTATACAGGGAATGTGTCATGGTGGCAAACAGACACACACTTTGAAGTAGATCTGCAATACAAAACTCAAAATAATTTTAAAAAGTAAATGTTTCCAATTCTAAATAGTATCAATAACATTCATTTAAATGATTATTCTTGCCCAAAACAAATAAAGCAGACATTTGAATCAGATAAATGCATTTTACCTGAGCATTTGAAAATATAATTAAATAAAGCATCTACACTGTGAAATATCAAACCAAGATAATTATTAAAGAAAAAATTAATTTTCTGAAGCCCTGCACACCAATGTACCTACATCTTAACTTAGTATGATATAAATTTGCATGCACACATCACAAAATGTAATGTATGGCATGTGCCTCCAGATACAAAATGAAACATTGTTCAATATATTGTATTGCCTAAGTTACTACAGAGAACATTGCTGTCAGGCAGGCTTTCAGAACCAATCCATAGCAATTTGAAATCAACTATTAACAGAAATTCAAAATTTGTATCCGAAAGGCATCCAGCCACAAATCATTTAAAAGCTATGAACAAATGATGATGGAAGAGTACCACTGAGAGTATTGTATATTCTCAACATATATTTACATGCAAGGTATTACATAAATAAACATACCTTTATCTGTCTTACATTTTTGTATTAACATCAAAGTAACCAATGTCTGAGATCAGTATCTCTTCAACAAGAAATGAAAATATCAACAAAAAGGGAAAGTTTTATCCAGATGCCAGATCTCATCATTAACCAGCATCTTCATGATAAAAGTTAGAAGTCCATATGTCAAATCAAAAAAGAATTAGGGTAGTACTGTACTGGAAAGGCACTATGCCAGACATCTGGTGTCACTTAGCAAAGATAAGACCAGAGAAAATCCATAAAAATACCCAGGTACCTCAGTTCAGTCTATCTACCAGTATATCTATATCTATATCTACCAGTTTATGAGTGTATCTGCAGTATTTACCTCCCTGCTCCCACTACTTAGTACTACGAGCCACACTGCACAGGTTTGACATTGAAGTGCCAACTTGATTTTACCTACATCATCATTCTATAACATTGATTCCTACAAAGCAAGAACCAAACATCACATAAATGTGCCAGTCTGCATTATTTGAGAGGTAGGTCACTTGATTCTTTGTCAATGTCAATAAAATATTTTATATATACATGATTTTGCTTATAATTTATAAGACAAGCATCTCTGTTATAGATATGGACTTGAATGATTTACATGTTACTTTACTAATATGGTCTACTTTTTAATGTGTAAAAATATATGGAAGTTGCAAGTGAAAAGTTTTTTTTTTCCTTTTTTTATCATAGCCCCATTGATTGATACACACACACACACACACACACACACACACACACACACACACACACACACACACACACACACACACACACACATACACACACACACACACACAAACACACACAGACGCACACACAAACACACACACACACACACACACACACACACACACACATACATATCTATACCTATATATCTATTTCTATCTATCTATCTATCTATCTATCTATCTATCTATCTATCTATCTATCTATCTTTCTATCTATAAACCCATGTAAAGGGTGAGGTAAACATCACTTTCTTCCTGGTGTACTCATTCTACCGATTTTATTTTCCATTTTCTCACTGACATACATGAAAAGGAAATACTTACTTAACCCCCACAAAATGCTAATTAAGACAAGTACTGCATCCAGCCATTCAAAAATTAGTATAACCAGCAGTTATATCATAAACTACAACTACTTTTTTAATATAATTTAAAGTATTAAAACCATATCCTTAATATGTAAGTCTATAAAAATAGTTAAATCCTATGTAAGTATAAAATCTACAAATGCACAAATCAAAAAATAAATAAATAAAAAGAAATAAAATTGCTAGACAAAAATAGTAAAATCCTGTGTAACTGTAAAATACAGAAATGCACAAAACAAAAAAGAAAGTTAAAAAATATCTAGTACACTACACAGGAAATCACATGAGAACTCCTTTTTATAAAAAAGCTGGAAAATCTATATTTTGTAGAATGTTAAGAAATACTTTTAACCCTTTGCCACTGAAGTGATAATCTACTCTGATATTCCCTTATAAAAGAATGGAATATATGAGTTTCTGGTTTGTGAGATTCATGTGACTCAAGAAATACTTTTTTATTGCATAAATAGGGAACTTGACGCATAACATGTGGCTTTGTCATTAAAGGCAAATCTCATTTCCTATGCCATGAAAACGGAAATGTCATATAGTATATCTGAATTGTACACACACACACATATATGAAATCTCAATATATCATCCTGTGCTGTTGGTCAGGTTGAGTATATCAGGTGTGGAGTTTGACCCGTGGTTACACCTGTTTCACCATTGAGTTAGTATACATTAATAAGAGAGAATGGAGGTGAATATTCAGTATTGGTGGGCATGGCGGGAGTACAGCCCTCCTGAAAAATGCATTTCTTTCTGTTTTATATATATATATATATATATATATATATATATATATATATAGGAAGGTTTTATTGGGTTTTAAAATGACATGTATGCACTGCTTTCTCAGTAGGGTTGCACAAAGTGAAAGCAGACAGGTTTTCTTCTGCAACTGGCCTTCATTTTTGGTGGGTTATTTCTATGAGAGTGTTTTTTTTTTTCATTTTTGTATGTAGCTCAGTTACTATTGCCAGACAATATTGATATGCATATATAACTGTCAGCATTACTGTCAGCACTGTGCAGTAGGGATTTGGTCCATACGTCCTACTGCAAAGTGGGCAATGGACTTCAGAAGTCAAATTCGACTTTGCCTTAATTAGGTTGTCGATATTCCAACCTAATTCGAACACGTGAACTATGTTTTTGAATGGTCTATGTTCTGATGTTCGATGTGTTGCTAGTAAACCAATATGTATATATATATATATATATATATATATATATATATATATCTCGAGTTTTGAAATACCAAACTCACTCAAAACATCGAGATATTGGAATCTCTAAATTAAAAAGTGGAACAAAAAAAACAAACAAACAACTAAAACAATGTTTTTGCAGCGGGCAAGCCCCCATGCAACCCCATGTGGGGGCTGCACCCCCCACACCTCCTGCAACTTAAATATACCATCTCTGAGATCATGCTATAGTAAAGAGAATGGTAAGTGGAAAAAGAGCATTACCGTTCTCTTCACTGTAGCGCAATCTCAGAAATGGCATATTGTTTTAGTTGTTTTATTTATTTATTTATTTTTTATCACTTTTTAATTTCGAGATTCCAAAATCTTGACTTTCTGGGATCGGTATTTTGAAAGTCGAGATTTTGGGCTTATATATATATATATATATATATATATATATATATATATATATAGATATATATATATATATATATATATATATATATATATATATATATCTACCTGATAACACCGACTTGCCAAAACACCGACAACGAAATAGCCGACATGAAAAAACTGACAAATAAAGAAAGTTCAAAAACATGAAACTTCACATGCCCGACAAACCAAAATCCGGACAATCAACAAAACAAATACCTTTCCCGAAAAACACACACACTACACAAGCACACCAAAAATCATACAAACCTACACTAAACCTTGCATACACAACTATCTGTGCACTAACCTTAACCCAAACCCTAATCCTAAGGTCCGTCACTATCGCACACTTACCTTACCCACACCCTAACCCTAACTCACTTAATCTGCCCCTAACCCTCAAGTCCGTCACTATTGCACACTTACGTTAGGTTCATAGGTTCATAGGTAGGTACTGGGCTATCTGCCCGAAGGCATACATTAGCCCAGCCACGTTGTGCGGTATTCACCGCCCCTTTGGTTAGTTCCCTAGGCACTTGACCTAGCAGCTAGTATCCTTAGCCCCTTTCTAATAGAGCTGTTGCTATGATCCCTGGTGTGAACTTTCTGTTACCCGTCCACTCGTCAAGGTTCATCTTGAAGAGTGATAGTGATGGGCTCTGTCTTATGTAGATCGGGACCTTGTTCCATAGCAAAGGAAGTCTTTGCGAAGGGAATCTATCCCTCCAGCATGTTCTATTCATTGTTGTGCTGAGGTTTATATCCCTAGAGCATGTAGCTTGAGTGGATTTGGTTTTGCTAAGATGGAGCATGTTCAACAGTTCTGGGTTGGACATGGCTCTGTATGTTAGACAGAGATTGCGTCGGAGAAGGGGGTATGCAACAGAGAAATGCCTTAGTTTTTTCAATCGTGCTGCATAGGGCAACTGTTTGAGGCCAGTAATCCTCTTAGTGAGGTACCTTTGTGGTCTCTCCAGCTGCTGGAGATGCCTAGCCAGGTACATACCAATTGGTGCATTGTACTCAATAATGGGTCTGATGAGGGAAGAGTAGAGGGGCACCATTACATCCGTAGATCTTGATGCAAACCCTTTCGTGATCAGATGGGTCACATAGAAGGATTTTCTAACCACCTTGGCAACATGGTTATCAAAGGAAAGTTGACTATCTACTTGGGTCCCTAGATCCCTTATTACTACTTCAGATTTCAGGGGGTTACCTCCTATGTGGTAGTTCACGGGTACTCTGTTTTTTTCAAAGGGGATTACTACGCATTTTTTAGCATTTAGCTTGAGACCATGGCTTTGACACCATGCATCAGTCTCATTAAGGCCCTTGTGGAGGATATCCATGTCGGCCGGAGACTCTATCATAGCACCCAGTTTGCAGTCATCCGCAAACTTGGTCAGCCACAGCCCTTCAGTGTTTACCTGTACTTCAGAAAAGTATATGCCAAACAGGAGGGGCCCCAGGACAGAGCACTGAGGCACTCCGCTCGTTACTGGTCTGGATTCGGACATAGATCCCTCTACTCTTACTTTGTGGGACCTGTCTGAGAGCCAGTTTGCGATCCATCTTGTGACGTAAGGGTTTATGCCCAGGTTGGTGAGTTTATCAATAATACCCAAACGGGGAATGGTGTCAAATGCTTTAGCAAGGTAAAGGTAAGCCGTGTGTACCTCCTTTCTCTTATGTATAGCCTGAGTAAATGTCTCAAAGAAGTCCACCAGGATCAGGAGGCATGATCTGCCCTTGCCGAAGCCGAACTGTGTGGGGTCAAGTGTTTGAAGGTTCCCAATCTCTCCATTTATGAGTTCCATAATGATTCGCTCCATTGCCTTACAGATCAGATTGGTCAGGCTTATTGGTCGGTAGTTCCCAGGGTTGGTTGTGGGCCCACCCTTGTGCAGCGGAACCACCATTGCTGTGCGCCATTCTATGGACACATATCCTGTCGAGAGGCTGAGACTGAACAGGGTATTCAGATGCGTGGTTAATTCATTTTGGAGCTCGCGTATGACACAGCCCGGGATACCATCTGGTCCCATGGAGGTAGTATTTTTAGCTTTAGATAGAGTCTTATTAACCAACATATCAGTAATAATTGGAGTTACACAATCCCCTGGAATAGTAATAGGCCCTGTAGGTGGTGAGGGGGGGGATTTGCACTGAACTTGTCAGCCAAGATGTTGGCAATGTCAATGGGGTCAGTGTATTTTGTTCCATTTTGTACTAGCTCAGAACAGACCTGGGTGTTGCCATTTAGGTTTTTGACATAACCATAGAAGGCCTTATGGTTATCCTTGGCATCCTTGGCAACTTTCTTTTCAAAATTGGCTTTAGTTGACTTGATGAGGGCCCTCATTTTCTTACTAAAGCTGATCAGGGAAGATTTTTCTACTTGAGATTTGGCCTTTTTTTGTATAAGTCTCCTCCTTTTATTGTATAGTTTGCTTATGGCCAGGGTCCACCAGACTGGTTTCTTCTTGCTTGAGGAAGGAGTCTTGGTTTTATTTGGGATAGCATGGTCCATGCAATCCTGAAGATGTATATAAAGTGCTTTGGTGTAGGATTCTGTATCCTGGATATCATTGTCCTTCAGCAAGGGAATAGTGAAGTTTCCACTTCTGACGCAAGTAGTTTGAAGTTTGCTTTGGAAAGGTTTTTTACAATGGTTTCTTTGACTGGGGGAGATGGAGGGGTTAGGATGTCTAGGTTTATCAGTTTGTGGTCTGATCTGACTAGAGAGGGAGTGATAACGGGTGTGGTACAATGGGCGCCCATATTTGTGATGACTAAATCCAATATTTTGCCCCCTCTAGCGGGAGAACATACCAGTTGATCAAGGGCATTTGAATTTTTAAATTCTATTAACCACTGGGCATACGAGTTAGAACTTTGGTAGTTCACCAAGTCTATACCAGGGTAGTTGAAATCACCCAGAATTATGGTGTTGGGTAGGACCTTTATATTTTCCAATGTCTCAAGGAATGCTGAGTGAGCATCTTGGGACATGGTGGGCTATCTATAACAGGCTACGACTTGAAATGTGGTTTTGCCTGCTGATAGTTGCCCATGAATGATCTCTGGGGCATCATACTGCACCACTAACCTGGAGATGTGGGTATCCTTGATGAATATGGATGCACCTCTGCCCTTTGTACTGCAATCCGGTAACTGAGGCCAGAAGGTATGATATGAATTGTAACCTGGTAGTGCTGTGGTGCTCTCTGGAGCCTTGAACCAGGTTTCCGTCACTGCACGAACATCGATTTTCTCCATACTGAGGAGTGCCTCGAGTGCGTGCATTTTGAGGTTGAGACTTCTGGCATTGAGTAGCATTACCCTTAGTTTTTGGTTACTTGTGCTGGTTATGGTGGTTGGTTTGTCCTTTGAGCCTTGCCTAAAAAAGGCACTATGGGGACTCAAGAGCCTTGGCCAGTATTTGAAAGCCTAGGGGTAACAGGTGCAAACCATCTCTGGCAAAACAGCGAGGCTTGTCTATCATGTCATCCCAGGCAGACAGACACTGGATCCCCTTAGAATGACACCAGAAGCTTAGCCAATTGTTGAAATTGATAATTTTGTCTTTGTATTGTGGTACCATTCTAGGTGAAGGTAGTATGCTACTCAAGGTCAGAGTCATACCAGTTTGGGCTACATGGTCAGAGAGCTCCTCGATGTCTCTTTTCATGTAGACCAGGGAGGTACGTCTTAGATCATTCACACCAACATGTACAATGACAGTGTCATACTTGTACTTGTTCTGGAGTGACCTAAGTGCCTGTATTATGTGGCAGATCCTAGCACCCGACAGGCAGCTGACAGTAACCTTCTCCTTGTTCAGCCTGGTGAGTGGAACATCTGTGTGCCTTACTATAGAGTCTCCTATTACTAGAGTATTGGGTATGGTGTTTTGCCTTAGGGGCTGTTGTGAGGCACACTGCTGAGGTGAATTATGTGTTTTCTGGCTTGTGTTTGGAGGTGCAGGTTGCTTGTTTGTCTGCTTTGGAGGGCACTGTTTCTTTTCAGATTGGTACCTAGTGCCTCCGAATATGTTTTTGTGTATTTATGTGTATGTTTTGCCGGTGCTTGTTTTGTAGATCCATGTGTGACTGGTGGTGTGATGCTAGTGTGTCTCTTCTCCTCTTGACTGTCTGTTACAGTCATGGGTTGAGAGCGCTTAGCCTCCAGTCTGGCTGTGTATTTGCATCTCTCAGAAGTGTTTGTGTCTAGTGGTAAGAGGAGGGGGTTGTCTGTATACATGAGGCAGTTGTGACATTGCCTCAGGATGCCCAATTCCAACAGATGAACTGGAGAGTACACCTGAAGCTGACCTCTGGACATGCTTGTTAAAGTAACTTTCACTTGTCTTGCAGACAATTGAGGGTCTTATGCTGTATTATAATAGTGCTGTCTAGGAGATTTGGAAAATAATAGTGTTGTTTAGGAGATTTGGACAAGTGCTGATTTGGGTTATGCAAGTGCTGCAATAAGAGCAGTTGACCTGAAGCACTTGAGTTGAGGCTTGCCTAGTTCTAAGGGAAAATTTGCAGTGCAGACTTTGTGGAGCCAGGTATAGTATACCCTAGCTAACCGGCGCTGCCCGACACTGCTCTGTGCGCAAGACCATGCAAAAAGAGAGTTGCAGGGTTTTAAGAGAGAAAGATCAAGGAGTTTGGAATTGACCCAAAATGGCCAATAAAACTACAGTTTCTAGGCAGTAACTACTCCTACAGGGACAGGCAGGCTGCTCAGTGTTAACCACTGTCACTGGTGAACACAGAGACTTCCCTTTAGCCCAAGCAAGCACTGCCCTCCAAGAAACTTACAAACAGTTCAGAACAGCAACTCTGTAACTGAACTTTTTTTTTTAATTATAGAAAGTGAGAAAATAGCAATATTTTTTTGTTTTTTTCTTTTTGTTTAAGGACAGCAGAGACACACAAGTAGCAAACTAGTCAGAACAGTGCAATAAATGACCCCAACACATGTGTGCTAGGTCAGAGGCAGGTAAAATGCAATTTTAAGAAAAAGATATTTTAAATTAAGTGCAACACAAAAAATGCAATAAACAGGCTCTAGGTATGTTCTAAATACTGTTTATAACACAGATATCAACTTTTGCAAGTGACAAAACATTGAAAAGTAGGCAGCAATGCAGTTTTTCTAAGAAATAAATCAGGAGAAAATACTTAAAATCTCAAAAGTGGCTCCTTTCTTCTCTCAGCGTTTCCTCCTCTTGGTAGGTGCTTCAGCAACAACTGTCAAGCCTGGAAAGATGCCAAAACCATGCGGCTGCAGGGTTTTAAGAGAGAGAGATCAAGGAGTTTGGAATTGACCCAAAATGGCCAATAAAACTACAGTTTCTAGGCAGTAACCACTCCTACAGGGACAGGCAGGCTGCTCAGTGTTAACCACTGCTACTGGTGAACACAGAGACTTCCCTTTAGCCCAAGTTAGCACTGGCCTCCAAGGAACTTACAAACAGTTCAGAACAGCAACTCTGTAACTGAACTGTTTTTTTTTAATTATAGAAAGTGGGAAAATAGCAAGATTTTTTTGTTTTTGTTTAAGGATAGCAGAGACACACAAGTAGCAAACTAGTCAGAACAGTGCAATAAATTACCCCAACACGTGTGTGATAGGTCAGAGGCAGGTAAAATGCAATTTTAAGAAAAAACAATTTTAAATTAAGTGCAACACAAAAAATGCAATAAACATGCTCTAGGTATTTTCTAAATACTATTTCTAACACAGATATCAAATTTTGCAAGCAAGAAAACACCAAAAAGTAGGCGGCAATACAGTTTTTCTAAGAAATAATTCAGAAGAAAATACTTAAAATCTCAAAAGTGGCTCCTTTCTTCTCTCAGCGTTTTCTCCTCTTGGTAGGTGCTTCAGCAACAACTATCAAGCCTGGTAAGACCTTACCTGCACTCTAACTCTAACTCACTTAACCTGCCCCTAAACCTAAAATCCGTCAC
Organism: Protopterus annectens; assembly: GCF_019279795.1. NCBI lineage: Eukaryota > Metazoa > Chordata > Ceratodontiformes > Protopteridae > Protopterus > Protopterus annectens. The sequence goes on from NC_056735.1 coordinate 543,517,262, forward strand.
TATCGCACACTTACCTGACCTGCACCCTACCCTAACGTCCGTCACTATCACACACTTACCTAACCCACACCCTGACCCTAACGTCCGTCCCTATCACACACTTACCTTAACATGTCGGTGTTCTCAGCATCAGGATTCTCAACTGTCGGTCTTCTTCGTTGTCGATCTTCCGGTGTCGGTGTTCTCGTCGTCGGCGTTGTGTGCTGCCGGCGTTTTCAGGTAGACCCATATATATATATATATATATATATATATATATATATATATATATATTATATATATATATATATATATATATATATATATATATATATATATATATATATATATATATATATATATATATATATATATATATATATATATATATATATATATATATATATATATATATATATATATATGTGTGTATATATATATATATATATATATATATATATATATATATATAGATATATATAGATATATATATAGATATATATATGTATATATATATATATATATATATATATATATATATATATATATATATATATATGTATCTAGATATATATATCTACAGGAATTGAAATTTTGTTTTTGGTGCTAGAGTTCATTTGTATATACTTGAATGCAGTCTCCATACACTGACTATGTCTGAATTTTATGCGTCTTATTTTTGACTGAATAGATAGATAATTAGCTACACTGATATATAGATAAACAGACAAAAGGAAAACAATAGACCAATAGGTAGACATAGACTGACAGATAGAAGAAAAATATTCTGGGAAGTAAATATATCTACTAATAAACTTCCTAGCATTGACTAATTTATTAATATTAAATGAGCTCTTAAACCTTGGATGATTAGACATTGAGTGTAGTTTTTAGCTACCAAACTCTTTATCTACATTTGTTAAGCAGGTAAGCCCACAGGACACAAGTGTCACTTTCCAAAGGTGACCCAAAAGCACTCTCTGTGCAAGTGATTTTCAATGAATCATCCAGTAGTCAAATGGATGTGCAAGTATTCAAACCTTGCACTATTATCTATAAGAAATGCTTCAGAGCCTTAATCATCTACATTAACTTCCTGTTGTTTTCGGTATTTAGTAGTATTATTTTTCTGTTCATGTTTTTATGTACATAGGTTTTAAATATCAGTATTTAACCATTTATTTATTTAGTTATTTATTTATTTTTACCAAGGAAGGTCAAACTTTAGGTTTAGCCTGGTTTGCAGAGATGCTTCTCATTATACGTAACATTTGCTGAGAGGTTGGCCAGCAATATGCGTCTTTTCCACCAAATAGCAGAATACCCTGAGGTAGTGGGTGCAATAGACTGCATGCACATACACATCAAAGCAACACCTGTTGAGTGAGGTAGGGTCTACATCAACCACAAGGGCTTCCTCTCCATCAACTGCCAGGTTGTGTGCGATTCCCAGGGCATAATAACGAATGTGTGTGCTGGCTGCCCTGGAAGTTATCACGATTCCCACATCTGGCATCTGACGCAGCTGTACCAGAGATTTGCCAATGGGGACATCCCTGATGGTCACCTAGTGGGGGATGCTGGAAACGCACTGGAGCCGTGGCTGATGACACCCATCAGAAATGCACACACTTCCGAACAAGAACTCCATAATGAGGCACACACACAAACAAGAAACATAATTGAGCATGTGTTTGGGATGCTCAAGTCATGGTTCCGGTGCCAGGACAAATCTGTTGCAGCCTTGCAATACTCACAAACTACATGTACCCAAATTGCCATGGTATGTGCCATACTACACAATATGATCCTGCGGAAACAGCTGCAGCAGGAACAACATGGGGCAGGGCCAAACAGCCCCCCACCATTGCCAAAGCCTGCACAGGCACAGAGTGACTCAGAGGAGGAACAACCTGAGCCTGCCCCAGTAGGCAGAAGGAGGCGTGACCAGTATGCCCTGGCCTTGGCAAAGAGGCAACACATAGCACATACACCGACTCAGTAAGAATCCTGGAAATGACACCTCTCTCTGACTCGCACATACAGTAAAAGGGATGCCAAACTTGACACTACCTATTTTCAAACATGTATAGGGAGTGTAATATGTGCATCTGACATAAACAGCCCTGCAGCACCACCTTTAGGCATGAATCCCTATTTTAAGCAATATAAAGCACTGCTAAGCAAAATTTACCAGTATTGAGCATATTTAAATACAATTGCGCATAGCTGCACACCGTGCTAACCAGAACAATGTCGGGCAACATCAGGCAACGTTGGGCAATGTTGGACAATGTTGGGCAATGTTGGGCAAAGTTGGGCCAAATCGAGCAAAGTCGGGTAAACAAGCTCACACCTGCTTTACTGTTCCTTAACCAGTCAGGTCTGCCCAGCAGGAAAATAAAAAGCAGTGACAGGGCTCGAACTCAGGATGCTGTGCACTATAGTCACAGTACTGAACCACTAAGCCATGACAGGATTTCACTGGCACAGACACAACTCAAGCCACTCACACATACCAGTTGGGGGGGGGGTCACATACCTAACAGTCACAGTCAGCAGGACAATTGTAGACAAATGCAAACACAAACAAATGCTGTATCATGCCCTCTGAAGAGGTATATGAGTAACCTCCCCCCAGGCCTATGCAGACAGATAACAGCAGGCCAGGCAGTTTGGTGTGGGTTGGGTAGGCTATGATGTCACAAACTAATATGCATGCAATTGGAAGCTATGATCTGTAGTACAGTGGTATGACTCAAGCCAGTATGATAGAGAACAGTACAGACTGAAATGGAGTACCTGACATAGCAGTGCAGGCCTAGCAAGTATGTAAGTGTCAGGTGTACCCCTCATCCTATGTACACGCACAGTAACAATCAGGTGTGCCCCCCTGGGTAGAAATGTACAAATAATAACTGTCCCCCCGTATGTAGAAATGTTGATAAGTCTATGCAGATTGACTCATGGAAGCCTTGCAATCACAGTGAGCTTCTTGTCGATGTACAACACAAAGGTGAGCCATGAAGTAAAAACAACTTGATTTTTCACACACATATAGTATATATGCCCCATAGTGGGCATGCTCACACACTAAAACAAACAAAGCAAATGTCAGTCAACAACATTCTGAAAGGTCATACTGGGCATGCTCACACACTTAGGCCATGTCTGAGTACAGCAGTGGCCCCACACATATCTGGCAGTTGCAGTTCTTACTCCAGACACTTGTTACTATTCACCAATCCTGCCTTGCACACACAGTGATATGAAAACAGACTCATATAATATATTGGACCCCTGTCATAATCAAACTATGTACTAAAGTACTTAAGTTGTTCAATGAAAGTGAATATGCAAAGAAGATCAATAAATCTCCGATCAATATCATCAAAAAACAATGAGCACTCCTAACATTATCCAAGCCATGTTCTGGCAAAAATATTGCCAAAGAGTCCATAGAAAACCATGAAGCTTTCTTTCGCTATATCATAAATATCAATGTAAACCCATATATGTTCTGAGTCAGTGCAAAGTGTAAATGAATACATGTACATGACTGACATTGCCAACATCTTGTCAGACAGGTTCATACATATTTACCCCCCTCTCACTGATAAAAGGGCCCATTACCATACCTGGAGATTGTGAAAACCCAGAAATCACATATACAATGGTTAAACAGCTCTATCCAAACCTAAAAACATGGTGTCTATGGGATGACATGGTTTCCCCTGGCTGTGTCATATGTGAATTCCAAAACAAACAGACCCTGCACCTGAACAGTCTGTTGAGACTCACCCTCTGTACAGGATATGAAACTCTTGAATGGGTTACAGCAACGTTTGGCACACTCCACAAGTGTCGATACACAACAGACCATGGGAACTATAATCTTATAAGTCTAATAAGCCTGATCTGCAAAGCCATGGAGTCCATCATTATTGAACTCATAAACAGAGCTATTGGGAGCCTACAAACACCCAACCCTACCCATTGTGGTTTGGTCAGGGGCAGATCATGGTTCCTAAACCTGCTAGACAGTTTTCAAGGCAGTCACCCAGGACATACGTCAATGAAATGAGCTCCACATGGCCTACATAGACCTTGAAATGCCCTTTTCCAACATCCCACACACATGTCGTATCCACAAAATCAACAACCTGTGCATAAACACGTATGTCATCTGATGGATTGCCAACTGGGGCACAGATAGATCCCACAAGGTAAGAATTGTGGTCTCCTGTTAAAGCTGGTAACAACTGCTGTCCCCCATGGCTCAGTCCTGGGACCCCTCCTGTCTTGTGTATACTTTTCAGAAATACAGTCAAACACACAAGGGCTATGTTTAGCAAAGTTTGTGGATAACTGTAAAAAGGTTGTCATAATCGATGTTTGGGACAACAGAGACATCCTTAAGAAGGGTCTCAGTCAGATAGATGTGGTATCAAAATTATGGCCTCCAGCTACAGTCATACAAATACCACATAGGTGCCAACACCTTAAATATGGAGGTAATAATAAGGAATCTATGGACACATGTGGATAGTCATCTCTACTTCCAGAAACACATTCACAAAGTGGTTAGAAAATCATACTATGTGTTCCCACAAATTGCCAAGGTCTTTGCATGTAGGTCAAAGGAGGCTCCCTCTACTCATCAGTCATCAGACACATCAGAGAGTATCATGGCACACTTACGATGAATCTGACTAGGCACCTTTAGCAGCTGGAAAGACCACTGACGTACTTCAACAAGAGAATTACTGGCCTCAAACAGTTGCCTCATGCAACAAGACTGAATTTAACTCAATCTGTACTCTCTTGCATACTGTCTACTCAGACAATCTCTGCCCAACAGACAGGTCCATGTCCAATGCAGAACTGATGTACATGCACTATCTGAAGTAAACCTAAGCTCACTGTGCCACATGCTCTAGGTATATCATCATCACAACAATAAATAGAACATGTTGGAGGTTTATATTACTAACTCACAGACTTCCCTTGCTTTGGAACAGGCTCCCAACCTACATTAAGCTGATACCCTAACTGACACTCTTCCAGAGGAGCCTTGATGAGTGCATGTGAAACTGAACTGTCACACCATGGATCACTGCATCAGCTATACTACACAGAGGACTAGGGAACTAACCCCATGCGTGGTGATAGCTGCACACTCTGGCCATACTAATATATGCCTTCAGGCAGATAACCTATTACCTACCTATGTACTATATATATATATATATATATATATATATATATATATATATATATATATATATATATATATATATATATATATATATATATATATATATATATATATATATATATATATATATGTATATATATATATATATATATATATATATATATATATATATATATATATATATATATATATGTAAGGGGAACACAGTATAATAAGCCAAAGATGGATGGGCTGAGATGTGTGTAAGAGAGTGACCATGACAGGGAGCCATCCAGGACTGTTCCACCAAGCACACATCCCAATGGCACAAAAGACATGAGGTGCACATCTCACCCACTGTACATAACAGCCACCAGTATCTGTAAGCATTACAGTGTATGTGGTCCATGTGCTTGCGGCACAACATGACTGAACAATGAAGTACATATCTACTATCTGTAGACATGTACCTGTCACATAGGTTCATAGGCATGTAGTAGACTATCTTCACAAAGGCATATATTAGCCTAGGCAAGTTGTGCAGCTTTCACCACCCCATTGGGTAGTCTACCAAGCCCTAGTTCTAATAGTTAGTACCCTAAGCCCCTTTCTAGTGGGGCTGCTGATGTGATGCCTGGCGTGGCAAGTGTCCGGGATGGTGCTCTATCCCACCAGTATGTTGTATTCATTGTTGTGATGAGGTTCATATCCCTGAAGTGTGTAGTGCGACTCAATTTTGTTATCAGTAGATGGCACATGTTCAACAGTTATGTGTTGGACATGGCTCTGTATGTTAGGCAGAGTGTGCCTCAGAGCAGGTGGTACGCAACAGAGAACAGATTTAGTTTTACCAGTTGTGTTGCATAACACAACTGTTTGAGGCCAGTAATCCTCTTGGTGAGGTACCTCTGTGGTCTCTACAGCTGCTGGATATGCTTAGTTGAGTACATACAAAATGGTGCATTGTACTCAATGATGGGTCTGAAGACTTAAGAGTAGAGGGCCACCACTACCTCTTTTGATCCTGATGCAAACCCTTTGTTGATTAGGTGGGCCACATAGAATTTCCCAATCACTTTGGCAACATGGTTGTCAAAGGAAAGATGACTACCTACTTGTGTCCCCAGATCCCTTATTACCTTGTCATTTTTCAGGGGGTAACACCTATGTGGTAGTTTGTGAGTACTTTGTTTTCACCAAAGGGGATTACTATGCATTCTTCCACATTGAGCTTGATGCCATGATTCTGACACCACACATCTGTCTCATAGAGTCCCTTCTGGAAAATTTTTGTGTCATCTGGGGAATCTGTTATGGCAAACACTTTACAGTTCCCAGCAAACTTAGTCAACCACAACCCTCCTGTGTTGGCATGTACTTTTGAGAAGTTTATACCAAACAGGACGGACCCCAGGACTGAACCCTGGGGGACACCAGTCATTACCGGTGTAGAGTCTGACATGTAGCCAGCAACTCTTAATATGTGGGATCTATCTGTGAGCTAGTTTGCAATCCATGTTGTGATGTATGGATTCTTGCCCAGCTTGGTGAGTTCATCTATGATACCTGACTGGGGAATGGTGTCAAAGGCCTTAGCAAGGTATAGGTAGGCTGTGTGGAGCTCATTTCAATAATCTGTAGCCTGGGTAACTGTCTCAAAGAAATCCACCTAGTTCAGGAGGCGTGATCTGCATTTGATGAAGCCAAACTGGGTGTGCTCAACTATGAGAAGGTTCCCAAAGTCTTTATTGTTGACCTCCATTAAGATTGGCTCCATTGCCTTGCAGAACAGACTCATCAGCTTCATAGAGCATGAATGCCAAGGGTCTTTTGTGGCCCCACCCATGTGGAGTGGGAAGAACATTGCTGTGCAACATTCTATGGGTACATATCCTGTAGTGAGCATGTAGAGAGAGGTGTAAGCATCCTTGATGAATATGGATACATCCTCACCCTATGTGCTATGATCCAGGTTCTGATGCTGGAAGGTATGGAATGAGTAGTATCCTGGTAGTGCTGGTGTGCTCTCTGGAGCCTTGAACTAGGTTTCTGTTATTGCACAGATATCAATATTCTCCATACTGAGAAATGCCTTGAGTGTGTGCATCTGGAGGCTGAGACTTCTGGCAATGAGTAGCATTTAGCTCACTTTGTGATTATTTGTGTTGGTTACGGGGTTTGGTTTGTCCTGAGTGACCGGTGTTCCACACCTGAAGTCAATGCCTCATTGGTCCGATCTGACCATAAGCTAATTACCCTACATATCCACATTCTGCCCCCACCCCCCATTAAGGAAACCATGTTAAAAAATATCTCCAAAGACAACTTCATGATTCTTAAGACAGAAGTGGTGAACTTCAGGACACCCATGCAGATGGACAATATAGTTACGACTACTAAATCCTACACAATTGCACTTTATAAGCACTTACATGAGTGCATGGATCGAGCTATCCCAAACAGAACCAAGATGGTATCCTCCAAGAAAAGGAAGCCAATCTGGTGGTCGTCTGCCATAAATAAACTGCACAACAGAAGGAAGAAACTGTTGCAAAAGAGGGTAAAACCCATGAGTGGAGGAGCTCCCTGGTCAGCCTCAGTAAGAAGCTGTGATCCCTGATAAAATCCTCCAAAGCTAGTTACGAAAACAAAAACGCCACTGATTCTAAAGACAACCACAAAGCATTCTATAGCCATGTCAAGAATCACAATGGCAACACTCAGATCTGCACTGAGTTACAGCACAATGGCACTTAATATACAGACCCAACTGATATTGCCAACATCCTGGCAGATAGGATCAGTGCTAACTTTAACCCCCTCTCACCCATGAAAGAGCCCATCTCTATACCGGAAGAATGCAAAGTTACTGTCATCATGGCTGCACAAGTAAAAACCACTCTCCAAAACCAGGAAAACAGCATCCATGGGACCAGATAACATCCCAGGTTGTGTTCTACACGAACTACAGAACGAACTGGCACCACACCTAATTACCATGTTCAATCATAGCCTCATCTCAGGCTTTGTGCCTGCTGAATGGTGCACAGCTACACTTATCCCACTACACAAGGGGGAAGCCCACCACAGACCCTGGGAACTAGCACTCCATTAGCCTGATGAGCCTGGTCTGCAAGACAATGGAACGTATCATCATGGAACTTATAAACAAAGACATTGGCAATCTCCATACTCTGGACCACAACAATTTCGGGTTTGGAAAAGGCAGATCATGTCTCCTAAACCGGATAGACTTCTTTGAAGCAGTCACCAAAGCCATAGACAAGGGTAAGGTGGTTCACACAGCCTATCTAGATCTTTCCAAGGCTTTTGGCACCATCCCCCACTCTGGAATTATAGATAAACTCACTAAACTAGGTATAAATCCCTATGTCACAAGATGGGTTGCCAACTGGCTCACTGACAGAAGACACACTGTAAAAGTAGCAAACTCCAAGTCCAACTTCAGACCAGTGAAAAGTGGAGTACCACAGGGTTCAGGCCTGTGTCCTGTCCTGTTTGATATCTACTTCACTGAAGTACAGGCTAACACAGAAGGTCTTTGGCTAATGAAGTTCCCAGATAACTGCAAACTAGGAGCCATAATCAAAACTACTAACGATGTGGACATCCTACAAAAGGGCCTCACTGAGACAGATGCCTGGTGTCAAAGCCATGGCCTCAAGCTCAATGCCAAAAAGTGCATTGTCATCCCCTTTGGTAAAAACTCTGTATCCATGATCTACAACATAGGTGGTAGTATACTTAACACTGAAAGTGTGATAAGAGATCTTGGGACACAGGTGGTCATTAGACTCTCCTTTGATAATCACATCACCACAGTAGTCAGAAAATCCTTCTACATGGCACACCTCATCACAAAAGGTTTCTCATGCAGAAAAAAAGAGGTCATTGTTCCCCTCTACTCATTAGATCCATTATAGAGTACAATGCCCCTTTTGGTATGTACCTCACAAGACATCTACAACAACTGGAAAGCCCACAGAAATACCTCACAAAGAGGATTAGCAGCCTCAAATACATGCCCTACACAGACCATCTCAAAACACTCCAGCTTTACTCTGTCACATATCGCCTACTCAGAGGTGATCTCTGCCTAACATACAAAGCTACGTCAAACACAGAGCTGTTGGACATGCTCCACTTAAAGAAATACCAATCTCTCTGAGCTTCAGCCCCAAAACCTGGACCAAAATACAAAAGGGGGGGTGTATCTATTTTTATAAAGGATACTCACACCTCCAGGTTAGTGGTACAGCACGAGGCCTCGGAGACCATCCAAGTGCAACTAACAGTGGGCAAAGCTGCTTATCAGATCGTAGCCTGCTAGGCTGCTACAGATCATTTACCTTGTCTCAGGACCCTCACTCAGCATTCCTGAGAACACTGGAAAATATAAAGGTCCTACCAAACACCATGATATTAGGAAATTTCAACTACCCAAACATTCACTGGGAGAATTACTCAAGTACAAACTCCTTTGCACAATGCTTCCTAGATTTTATAAACTCAAATGCCCTGGAACAGCTGGTCACCCCACCCACTAGAGGTGACAACATACTGGACCTGATCATCATCAACATGGGGGATCTGTGTTCCACACCAGAGGTAAACCCCTCGCTGGTAAGATCAGATCATAAAGTAATCACACTGGACATCCACATCCCGACCCCACCCCCAGTCAAGAAAACCACTGTGAAAAACTTTTCAAAAGCAAACTTCACACTTCTCAAGACCAAAGTGGAAAGTTTCAAATCCCCCTTGCTACAGGATAATGCTATCCAATCCGGAGAATCCTTTACAAGTGCATTATATGAGCATCTACAGGGATGCATGGATCGAGCCATCCCAAGTAAAACCAAGACTCACTCCTCCAAAAAGAGGAAACCAGTCTGGTGGTCCTTGGCCATAAATAAGCTATACAACAGAAGGAGGAAACTACTACATGATAGAGCAAAATTCCAAAAAGGCATCACTGATCATTATTAGCAAGAAACTATGATCACTCATAAAATCATCCAAGCCGGTTTCTAAAGAAAAATTGCCAAGGAATCTAAATATAACCACAAAGCCTTCTTTAGCTATATCAAACATTTAGGTGGGAACTCTCAGATATGCTTTGAGCTACTGCAAAATGGCAAAAAATACACTGAACCAACTGACATTGCCAACATCCTGGCGGACAAGTTTAGTGCAAACTTCACCCTCCCTCACCCCCAAAAGGGCCTGTGTCCATCCCAGAAGAATGCAGAGCCCCAGACATCATGGACATGCAGGTAAAAACAGCCCTCTCCAAAGCTAAGAACACAGCATCAATGGGACTGGATGGTGTCCCAGGCTGCGTCATACTCAAGCTTTAAAAGGAACTAAACCCTCACCTAAATTCACTGTTCAGACACAGCCTTACCACAGGCTATGTACCCAAAGAATGCCGTACAGCAACAGTCATCCCACTCCACAAAGGTGGTGCCACAACAGAACCTGGGAACTATTGCCCTATTAGCCTGACCAGCCTGGTCTGCAAAGCTAAGGAATGAATTATCATGGAACTCATAAACAGTGGCATTGGGAAGCTCCAGACACTGGACCTTACACAATTCGGCTTTGTTAAAGGCAGATCCTGCCTCCTAAACATAGTTGACCTCTTTGAACAGTTACTGAGACCATAGATGAAGGGAAGGTAGTCCACTCAGCCTATCTGGACCTCACTAAGGCCTTCGAGACCATTCCCCTCTCTGGCATCATAGACAAGCTTACCAGCTTGAACATTAATCCCTATGTCATGAGAGATGGGTGGCCAACTGGCTCATGGATAGAACACACATGGTCAGAGTTGCAGATGCCATGTCCGACTCTAAACCAGTCACAAGTGGCATCACACAGTTCTCGGTCCTAGGACCCCTCCTGTTCAGTATATACTTCTCTGAGGTACAGGCAAGCATGGGAGGACTATGGCTGACCAAGTTCGCAGATGACTGCAAACTGGGGGCCATAATCGACTTGCTGGCTGACACAGACATCCTCCAGAAGGGTCTTACAGAGACAGATGCCTGGTGTCAAAACCATGGCCTCAAGCTGAAGTCCAGAAAATGCATAGTCATCCCCTTTGGAAAAAACAAAGTGCCCATGAATTACCACATAGGTGTTAATCCACCAGGTACAGAAAATGTAATTAGGGACCTGGGGACCCAGGTAGATAGTAAACTCTCCTTTGATAATCACATTGCCAAAGTGGTTACATATTCCTTCTATGTAGCCCACCTAATGACAAAAGGGTTCACCTCTAGATCAAGAGAGGTCATTGTGCCCCTCTACTCATCACTCATTAGGCCCATAATAGAGTACAATGCCCCATTTGGTATGTACCTTAACTGGCACATGCAACAGCTGGTAAGACCACAGAAGTACCTCACCAAGAGGATCATGGGCCTCAAAGAGATGCCCTATGCAACTCGACTAAAGAAAGTCCAGCTCTACTTGGTTGCTTACTGCCTGCTCAGAGGTGATCTATGCCTGATGTATAATACCATGTCCAACCCGGAATTAATGGATGTGCTCCACCTCAAGAAAAACATATCTCTTGGAGCCACACACTCCAGTGAATTAAACCTCAGTTAAGCAATAAACAGGACATGCTGAAGGGATAAATTCCTGCCCCAGAGACTTCCCTCGCTCTGGAACAGAATCCCAATTGATGTTAGGCAGACCCCCCTCACAGACTCTCTTCAAGAGGAATCTTGACGAGTGGATGGGAAATTGTAAATTTACCCCTGGGATCACTTCAGTGGCCCTGCTAGACAGAGGCCCAGGAAACTTGTTTAATCCCAGTAATGTGTATAGTGTGTTGTGTAAATGCATACTACTCTAATACCATAATGTAGTTAGGTTGGGGTTTGAATCCTGCACTTGCCAACTGTGTGTCACCCTCGGAAGAAGCAACCTTTTTGGAGACTACTCACACTCCTTAAAAGTAGTATACTCATCTTTGTCAAGTCTGATGATGTCACCATCCTACAAATATACCTGTGGAAAGGTGAAACACCAGTAATGTGTATAGTGTGTCATGTAAATGCATACTGCTGTAGTATCATAATGTAGTTAGGAAAGAGTTTGAATCTCGCACTTGCTGACTGTGTGTTTGTGCTCCAGGTGTGTGACACCGTTGGCCAATGTGGAGTGGGTTTTGATTTTTCTAGTGTATGACATATCACAATGACAGCTGTATATGCATTACACATGTAAGGAAGCTGCGGGGCAAATCCATATACATACATGTGACCTCAAGTATGTCATAGGTGGGTACTCTGCTTTCTCCATGAATGCATGTGTTATCTTTGCCAGAGCGTGCTGGCGCTTTCCAGACCTTAGGTCACTTCTGTATGTTTGTGACAAGCTTAGCCACTGCAGTGATCCCTGGGCTACATCTTCCATTTCACATCCACTCATCATGGTTTCTATTGAAGAGTGTGAGTGAGGGTTTATGCTTCAGGTATATTTGAAACCTGTTCCAAAGCTAGCAAAGTCTGGCAAAGATGACTAATCATTATAGGTGTGCAACACCCTCTGTGGATCTGCATGCAAACCGTTTATTGCTTATGTGCTCCACAGAGGGATTTCCAAAACCCTTTGGTAATGTGATCATCAAAGGAGAGATGACTTAACACATAGCTCTATGTATACATTAGTACCTGTTCCACATTTTGGGGGCTACTACCTATGTGGTACTCTGGGGATACTTTGTTTTCTAAAAGTGGATAACTATGCTTTCTTAGGCTTACAGCTTTACAGCATGAGTTTGACACCAGGTATCTGTCTGTATGATACCCTTTTGGAGGATGTGTGTGTCATCTGGAGAATAAAGTATAGCCCACAGTATGCATTGTCATCAAGCGTGGGCAGACATATCCCTACTGTGTTTGCTTGTACCCTACTGTGTTTGCTTGTACCTAAGAAAGCTATATGCCAAACAGAAGTGGTCCCAGGACTGAGTGCAGGTGAATACCACTTTTTACTGGCATAGAATAGTACATGGAGGCTGCAAATGTTACTGTGTGTCCTACATATGTGTGTCAGTTGTCAAGCCATCATCTAACAATTGTTTATGGTCAGTCTGTTGAGGTTATGTATAATAACAGTATGTAGGATGGGTACGAATTGCTGGTGAGCTATAGCTTGGCTGTGTTGACCTCTGCTCCCTCACCTATAGCCTTATTGACTGGCTTGAAGTCTACTAGGTGTAAGAGCCATGATCTGGCCTTTAGAGAACCTAAGTGGGTATGGTGCAGTGTTTGCAGCTTCATAATATCTGTTAATGAGTTCCATAATGCTGTGCTCCATAGCCTTCCAGATAACATTGGTCTGGCTTATAGGGTGAGAGTTTCCAGGACCTGTTATAGTTCTACCCTTAATCAATTTATGTTAACATTTGCACTGGGTGTGATGAGGGTGGACAGGTTTAATAATAAGTATATTAGAGGGTCAGGCCAGGTTTGAAGGTTAGTAGACCATGCCAGATAGGCAGGATTAAGTTGGTTTGCACATGTGCTGAGGAGGGATGCAGAGTATATTGTGAAATAGATGCTAAGGATGAATCCGCCAGGTAATCGGAAAAGAGGAATGCCTAAGATGACGTTTATGGCTGTGGTGAGAGAGGACATGCAGGTTAATGGTGTGATAGCGCAAGATGCAGAGGCCAGAAAGAAATTATGTACTGTGGCGACCCCTAATGGGAGAGTCTGAAAGGAGAAAAAGAAGAAGACGTTGTAGCTCAACCCTTGTGGACTGTGAACACCATTACCGTGTGTCATTCCACAAGTATGTAACCTGTATAGAGGCTGCATCTGGACAGAGCATTTAGGTGAGTGGTGACTTCATATGTCAGCTTGTGTATGCCACAGCCAGGGACACTGTCCAGTACCATTGCCACTGTGGTGTGTACTTTGTTAAAGAGATGTTTTAACTAGAGTGTCTGTGAATCATCAGGTTTTACATTCTTCTGGTCTGGAAATGTGGCCCTTGTGTAATGACAGGGTGGTGAAATCCGCATTCAAACTGTCTGAATAGGAATTGGTAATGTCAGTCAGATAAGTGTACTTTCTGACCATTTACATTAACTGTGACCTGATCTGAGATTTCCCCTGTAGATTATGAACAACACTGAAGAAATCTTTAGTGTTGTCTTTGGAATCCTTGCCATTTTGTATTTTGAAGCTTGCCTTGCATGCTTATTGAGGGATTGTATTTTCCCAATGATACTGACCAGAGAGGTTATCCCTTCTTGATATGCAACTCTTTTGGTACAACTTCACACCTTCTATTATATATTTAGTTTATGGCAGGGGTCCATGAGACTAATGCACTTTTACTGTATAAGTGAGAATTTCTTGTGTTTGTGATAGCACGGTCCATGCAAACCTGTAGGTGGACAGTGTGCATTAATAAAGGATTATGCAGCTGGGACAGTGTTAACCTTAGTAATGCAAACCGTGACAGATAGCAACAACAGCATCACCCACAGCACAGTGTCAACCCGTGTCATACACACACATGTGTACTCCAGTTCCAAAATGTGTGTAGTACAATGCATACTGGCCACCAATAGAAAGTACGGAGTGTTAACACTGGCCAATACAGGGCATGTCACCCTGCCCATGTGTCCAATATGCACGTACATGCAGACAGTGCACCTCCACCATGTTCACAAATGTACACCTGCAGACCTGTGCTGCACACCCTCCACACTTACTCTCCACTGTATAACACATGCTGACACAACTACACACATCAGCCAAGTGGCACATGGGCAAACAAAACACAATTGGAATAAACACTGGTGGAAACAATATAACATTGCTAATTACAGCTTTAATGCATCATGCCTGCTCAGCTACACCTTCAAGGATATCATTACACTTAACTGCTGACAACATGCTACACATTCAACCATTGCTATACTTTATTAAAGTAACCCTGTGCATCAGCACCATGTTAACCTGTTCCGGCCTCAATGTTACAGATGACAGGAGGTGGCACAGTTTTCATCATATGCACAGGGTGTGTTGTTGGTTTGCCAGAGGCCTACACTGAGCCATACAATTGACGTGTCTGGGAGTGTGTGTGTGAGGGTCTTGAGTACTGTTATGGGCCAATGTTGATGTAATGTGTCCGAGTATGTGTTTGCCCTAGGTTTCTGGTTTATGTGTGTTTGTCTGCATGCACACAGTTCCACCATGTGGTTGCCATATATGGGGATTTGTGAGACAGCTACAGACTGTACCTGGCAGGCTTTACAGATCACCGTCTCTGGCCACGGATATGGAACCTGTGCCTGACAGGGGTGCTACAGACAGTATCAGGTACTAATCCAGATTGGGTACTATCTGAAGAGGTTGACATATGTCCACTGGATCCAGGTCCCTGCTGGGACTGGCCAGAGCCATGTGCATGTGGTCTTCTAGGATGGTCTATGGACAGCCTCCCAACATTGCTGGGGCTGGTACTGGCACTACAGGAGTAGCTGTGACTTGCTGGATGTCCACAGCGACCTCCAGCTGATGATGTTGCTGGCATACATCCATGTCAACGTCTCAACCATCCCACACTGTCCTGACACATGGATATGACACTGTGGAGGACATCCAATGTCTCACCCGAATGTCTATCAGTGACCTCAGTGTAATTACGTATGGCACCTGCTAGGTCACGGATACTGTCATTTACAGAGGTCTTATGAGCCCTCTGTGCCCTTAGTCCCTTTCTGGTGTACCGCTCTATTTGTGTCTGTGCCTCCATGACAGCCTGGAACATGCATGTGATAGAACGAGGTGTGGCACGTCTGCCAGGGGCATGATGACCAGCAGTGCTCTGATGAGAACTCCTGGGCATCTGCCTATGTGGTACCATTCCAGACATCTGGCTATGGCTGCTGTGTCCTGATAAATGTGCCATAGATACAACACTGTCCTGGCCAGTGCCAACAGTACACTATCCCTCAGCTAAGGACAATGGTGATGATGGATGTACAGGCAGTATGACTGTGTGCATGGATGGGGTGGAGACTTGTGTACTGTCAATTGGTGGCCCAACAACAGACTCTGACAAACCTGCCTGTGCCTCAACACACCTATCCTCATGATCACTGTCTGTCTCAGTGACATCAGGTTCCCTGCTGTACTGAACCAGCCCCACCTCGGCACTTGTGAGAGGAAAACAGGAATCACACTTTAAGACCTGAACATGATATCAGACCACATGCACACATGCACACATGCGCACATGCGCACATGTGCACATGCGCACATGCACACATGCACACATGCACACGCACAAAAATACACTCCTCCCTAAAGCAGACACACACAACACCAGCAATCTCAGAACATACACAATAGCAGGTGATGGTGGGGTACAGTATCACAAGCAAAATAGTCATATCACACATGTCAGCATGCAGGACATGTGTTGCTCAACAGCATGCAGTGCAAGTGTAGACAGTCCTTGTTACTAACAGTACACATGGCTTTGATGCATGTGTTTTGTTATTAGGTGATGGGCCTCCCCCTGGAATACAATGCATACATGGACACAACATTGCTGTGCAGGTATTCAAAACTCAGTAGCATCACAAGAAATATATGTGTCAGTTGTGCAAATGGTGATTGGTATGCATATTGTTTAGAGGTGCATATGTGTGCACACACGCAACATTAAGGTGTATAGCAATGAAAGCTATGTGTAGTACTGTGGTTACAATAACTGGATGGGGTATAGTACCATAGGCCATCATCATGAAGCATCATGTGGTCACTCAAGGCTACAAATGTTTCCCAAACCAGCACTACTCATGCTGTACCTTAACTGTGCTACCTTGGCTACATTCACCATTTCACAAACAGTTGTTACATGAGTTTGTAAGGAGGCCAATAAGGAGAATTCCCTGACATGAATGTGTAGTGTGTTACAGAGTGTTTAAATGCCCCATGATAGGCCTATACCCCTCAGGTATATAATGTATAATATGTGGATGAGATTTTGGATACTGGAGTGTGTCTTTACAGAGGGTTTGGGAATCCTTTATGTGTAGCATGTTAAAATGCTCTGTGTGTGACATAGAAGTGTATGTTATGTGCATGTTGAGTATCAACTGTGCCTATCCAATGGTCACTACAGTCTAGCCACATTTGTTTGAGATGGTCTGGGTATTGCATGTGTTTGAGGCAGCTAATCACATTAGTGAGATGTGCGTGGTCTTACACCAAACATGCACAGCATGCATTATGGGTAGGTGTGTTACATGTGTACATGGCTTACGCCTTAACTATGACATGCACTTTTTATTTACAATAATAAATGTAGAACACGCTCATCAGCAATTGTCCGTTGCCTTGATGTCACCCCAGAGGGACCTACATAGAGATGAGACAGTTTGTCAGTGGCCACAACTGTGGCATTGCTACTGTGTGTTTGCAATCTTACAGTACAACAACAGTTTACATTCACAGGGATACCGATTATGATCCAAATGATCAGTATTGCACAACAGCAGGCTCCACATCTTTTAATGACACACTCCACATCTCACATATGCATGATCTACTAATACAGATAACAGTAGTCTACAGATATGCCATGTTACCTGCATGCTCCATGTGTGCTTGCTGGGTGGCTCCAACCTCCATCATGGTGTATGCCTGCTGCTGTTGTTGTTGGGCAGGTGCCACCAGGCTCAGGAGCAGCTCCTCCACTCTGGTGAGGGGGGGATGAATATTAACACCACCTCCTGTTGCAAGCTGTTGTGTCCGCACATCAGCAGCATGCTGACGGACATGTCTGTGAAGATCACTGCAGTGGTGGCGTACCTGCTCATATGTCCGGTTATGCAGGCCTACTTTATTTACCCTGCGGACAACATCTTGCCACATTGCAGTATGCTCCTGCTGTTCCTGGCTGGTTCATGAGAACATGAGACTGTAGTGCTGAATCATACTGGTAGTAATTATGTCATCTTCAGCACTACTGTAAGTGGGGTTCCTGCGATGTGCCATGATCCCTGGAAGGCATAAATATGAAAATATGTCTAAGCAAGTCATATGGCACATTTAACATTATACAGTACAGATATCACTGAACTGACATATATAGCAACCTATTAGCTAACCAAGAGTGAAACACTTTAACTGACACTTATTACTGCTCACCCCACAACTGCTTGGAAGTGCCTGGCTCACTCTCAATCTAATGAACCATGTTCTGCACAGCAACAAAAGAAAATCACTATATAAGACTATACAAGAGTACCTGGCACACTGCATGCAACACGATGCATCACCTAGCCACAGCAGATATACATCAAGCTGATGTGTAAAGAAATATATCATCCATCACAATGAGTGTAAGGTCCAGTAAATGTATTACTATTATACCACATAACTTGTTAATGGCAAACCCGTGTCCAAAATATGTGCACAATTGGGAATATAGGTCGCATACCGCTGTAGTATACTATGAATGTTGCTAGATATGCAGTTATATGTTTTATCACACATATATCAAAGGACATGTTACAGATATACCCTCACACACATCATACATAATTACAGGACACAAAGGTATGACAACCCAGATAATCTTTCAGTGTGTACTATACAGTACTGTGTGTCAGTACTTACACAACCTTAATCTTGAGAAATGTAATTTGTGATGAATACAGGGACCACACAAAACAGTGGATGCAAGCAATGTGGACATACACCATACATTGCTGTACAGGCCCAGAGCTTCAAGTAGTACTACAGTACACAAGTGATTTGGATTCAACATCAGTACCAATCAATAATCATAGATGTAGTGTTTTAGCCTCCAATGACACACCCTAGTTAAAACCAAGGAACTTAATCACACTGTATGCAATAGCACTTTTTCTGCCTAGCAACAGAATACACAGCTTTTGCTTGGATCAAAGCAAGGACCCATAATACCATGACATAAACAGTTTTCCACTAAGCTATCCCACAGATACATATTTTTGACGTATTCACAAACACATTGACCATCACAGTCAGTTAACAGTACAGAGAATCTATTGCAACAAGTAGATGTAGGTGTGTATGAGTATATATAATATATATATATATATATATATATATATATATATATATATATATATATATATATATATATATATATATATATATATATATATATATATATATATATATATATATATATATATATATATATATACATATACACATCCATTGGTGTACATATACATATATATGTAGGCACATATACATTTCACATTTCATAGTGAGAATATCAATTATACAAAGGATGTGAGGTGTACAGTAATGTAATAAAATCGCACAGTCTTGGGATAAATGCATTGAAGGTGCTCACAACCCAGGTAGCTTTAGCAGGCCTCACTGGCTTCAACATTGCAAACTGAACAAACCGCCCACAGTGTTTAACCACCATGTCATATACCAGCATTGTATGTTGTCTTGTTTGTCACACACTAAAACCTGCATACAAATATGCACATACTAACCTTTACCAACATATATATCTCCACCCTTCACAAACAGTTGCAATATTTCCCCTGCTCTATGCACATATACAGATGTGACTATATATGACACATATATATGTCTTCGTATGTGTGTGGCATACAGACACAAGGTCCATACTGTTGTAAGTCCCTGGACCTCACAGATGAACTGTTGGGCCTTGCTGCAACACAAACAGGTGTCACATATGAATACACACTAACATTGGAAGGTATATATGGCTACAAATGCTAGATAAGCATACTAGACTGCTACAGCAGTTGCCAATGCTATGTTACACTTTAATATGACTATCATGCATGTGATGTTCTGTCACACCCATGTTTATATAATGTCAGCGCCCATTGGCCACACTACTGTACAGAACACAGATAACATGGATCAGATCTTTGACATTTAATGCTGAGCTACACCTTTCACAGGCATGTCCCACTGCCCACAGGTACACACTGTATTGTCCATAGCAGTAGTTAACCAAAACATCTATGCATAAATAAGTACTGCTGCCACATATGAATGTTTCACATTATGTAGACTATTCTTTAATAACATCTACTACATGCCAGTAAATACTTATATGTCACATACCTTTCCTTTGGATGATTTGGTAATATTTCTTTTTCTTTTTCCTTTTCTCTGTCTCTCTCTCTCTCTGTCTCTCTCTCTGTCAGTCTCTGCAATAAAGTGGTTGAGTTTGTTGGCAGAGATTGCAGCCTGCTTTTGTAGATATTTTTACATGAGCATGTGATGGCCTCTGCACCAATTAGTGGCCACCACTTGCTAATTGCATTCAGCCTGTTGTGTAGTCTGCTGTGTAGTAATTGCAGTAATCACTGTCATAGCAACCCAGAACTATAAATTGCTAACTCAGGTAGGCATGGCCCTTTCAGCTTTCCAAGATGAAGATCATCCTTTAAGAATAACAACGAAAAAAAGCAGGATCCAAAACTCGTTTATTGGATAGTCTCTCTAGCGCCTCGGCTTTCGCCTTCTAGGAGAATACTATCTCATACATTCAAACACATATTTATATCATTCAATTAAACTTATTTAATTAAACTTAATTATAAAAAAACTTTCCAGTTGCATTCTAAATTAATACCTCTAGGTGTCATAGTATCAAATTTCAGTATAAAAACTGTTTCTTTATACACAATTTCCTTTTTACTATTTCAT
The DNA here is from genome assembly GCF_019279795.1 of Protopterus annectens. Classification (NCBI taxonomy): domain Eukaryota; kingdom Metazoa; phylum Chordata; order Ceratodontiformes; family Protopteridae; genus Protopterus; species Protopterus annectens. The sequence goes on from NC_056735.1 coordinate 543,538,202, forward strand.
CTCTTTTATTCACAACTATATTTTCCAAAATAGTAGCAGATATACCCTTTGGATCACTATTATGGTGATCCCTAAAATGTATTGCAAGTGGGCTTTCTATTTTTTTATTTTTAATATCTCTTAAATGTTCCTGCAACCTTATTTTAAAAGCACGTTTACTTTACCCTATATAAAAAAGTCCACATGGACATCTCAATGCATATACAACTACTTCCGTATTGCATGAAAAATATCCTAAAGGATAAAAACTCTTCCCATTTATACAGTCAAATGTTCTACATACATACTGACAAGATATACATTTGCCACATGGATAAGTTCCCAATAACCTCTTATTTATATCCAAATTTATTTTAGGGGTAAAAAATCCAGCATGGACTAGCATGTCTTTAAGGTTTCTCCCTCTTTTATAAGAAAAAGTAATATTTTTTGGAAAAATTTCCCTTAGATCCTTATACTTAAATAATGCATTCCAATAGAACTTAATTACCTGGCTAACTTTTTCTGATAACAAATCATAAGTCATTACCATATATATATATTTTTTGAATCTTTCACTTTTTGATTTCCATAGGAATCATTATAAAATTTCTTTTTAGCCTTCCTTACATTACCTTTTTTAACCCTATTTAAAGACAGCATTACTTCCTGTGCATCATAGCCCCTTCTAACATATAGTTGTGATATTTTTTTCTAATTCCATGTCCACTTCATTCGTGTTGTTATATAATCTCTTAATTCTTATAAATTCACCATATGGCAAAGATTTCATAAGATGCGGTGGATGACAACTACATCCCTCCAGTAGATGTAAATCATTTTCAAATTTACGAAACACTTTAGTAACAATTTTACCATTATCACTTCCCTCTAAAGTGACATCCAAAAAATTAACTCTATTTCCCACCTGAAAGCCATCAAATTTTAGATCAAACTCATTTTTTTGTAAATCTTCCATAAAACTATGTATTTCCTGCTTTCCCCCTTTACAAATAAAAATCAAATCATCAATGTAGCGATAATATTTCACTACATTTTTCCTAAAAAATTCCATTCTATATAAAAATTCAATCTCAAAAAAATTCATCATTATATTCGCATACATGGGGGCAAATGCTGCTCCCATCGCAGTGCCCTTTAACTGATGAAATAACTGACCATCAAAGTAAAAATAGTTATTCTTAAGGCAAAATTCCACTAATTCAACAATATAAAATGACAGAGGGCTATCCCCCAACAATTTTTCTAATGCTTTTAACCCATTTCTATGTTTTATACTAGTATATAAGCTTTTAACATCTGCTGTAAACCAATACATATCCTTAGTCCATATAATTGATGATATTTTTTCTAAAAATTCAAAACTATCTTTAATATAAGATACCTGTTTGATAACATAAGGATATAAAAAACTATGCAAAAATATACCCATATTATGTAATAAATAATTGCATGCTGATACAATAGGACGACCCAGAGGGCATTCCATATTCTTATGAATTTTAGGTAAACAATAAAATTTAGCTATTTCACAATTATCTATCTCAAATTTTTTAGTTATAGCTTCTTCTGAAAAATATCCCAAACGATACCCCTTTTGAAGTAAAGCATTAAATTCTTTCAATGCTTGTTCATATTCCTTCATATCACATTTATTATAGGTCTCACTATCATTTAGATGTTCCCAGCACATTGCAGCATATTGGGTATAATGCATCAGTACTATTTTATTGCCCTTATCTGCCGGTTTTATTATTAATTCTTTATTTTTCATTAGTCGTTGTAGGGATTGCCATTCTAATTTAGTCAAGTTATATTTGATTTCCTGTCTCTTAACATCAAATTCATCATAAATCAACTCAATTACAAAATCTATCATTGCTGAAAAATTCTTAATACCTTCGTGAATAAAAGGTGGAACAAAATGACTTCTAACTTTAACCTTAGAAGTATCTAACTGACAATATGCATTGCTGTTCATAAAACCTTCATTTTCTGACAAACAAGAATGAAAACCGTCTTCTGAATCATCCAAAATACATGATGCATCATTATATACATTATCTATTAGCACATTATCGTTTTTGTTTTTAAAAAAACATACTAAATGTAATTTCCGTATAAAGCGATATATATCACCCTTTAAAAGGTGCAGTCTAGATAGTACCATAGGTATGAATTTCAAACCACGGTTAAGCAAAGAAATTGTGGCTTCATCTAAATTCAAACCACATAAGTTAATAATGTAGTTGTTTACAGCATCTTTACGAACTTCACAATTATCAGGATTTAAAGAGTCATTTTTTTCTAACTCGTTTGTACCTTTGAAAGTTCGACTGGGCTTCCGGATACTTTCTCTGTCCATTTTCGACCATGGAATCATTCCCTCTATATGTGTCATCCTTGTTTGATGTGGACATCATTGTTTAAGACAGAAGGTTGGTATAGTTCTTATATCAGAAGCCAGGGGTGTAGCCAGAGATTTACATTTTGTACACAGACCTAATGTAGCTGCTTCCAGTACCCACTTGTCAGTGTAGAAATGTACTCACCCCTCAAAATGCTACCCCAAGATACATGGAAAGATGTACTTTCTTTTCAACTTTTACAATTAACTGCCACACAAAGCTAGTTATTGAGATGTATTCCTTTGGCACAAGAATTGTCTGTGAACTGCTATACTGTGAATATTCATTTACTCAGATCTAAACAGTTTGTGCTTTTTTAGTGTTGACATTAGCACAAGCTGCTCAGAAAAACTGGACACGTCAGTACTGTGAGTATGCTTACCTACATTCTTGGTAGACCCTGCACACACAGGTATGTTCTACATTTGGGTAGGGTTGCAGAAGTACAGAGAGCGTAAGTATTATTGTGTGGATTTTATCTTGCTGGACTTATAGGGTTGCTGTGTACATGTTAGTTTATCAAGGCAAGTAATCTGTCTGCATAACTCCCAACTGTGGACCTATCCACATGGTAGCCAGAGAATAGCCTATTTTTTGTCTGTGCACCACACAGGTCTTTTCAGCAATAGATCAATGGCATTGTTACAGTTGGTTGCTACCAGTATATGGCTACATCCATTTGTATTTCAGTATTGTATTCCTACATAAGGGTATACTTACGAAACTCCTTCCAAAGCTATTTGCACAGTGTGCAACAGCAGAAAGGCTGATATGCCTCTGTGTTTCTGCCTCTGCCAGACCTCTCAAACCCTCAGGTACATATTTGAACAGACTCAGGGAAAAGTAAGGAAAAAGTCAGGGACACCTTTAAAATGTTAGTGCTACTAAGTTGAAACATTGAGAGAATCAGAGCATATGAAATTATACACCTTTTCTGAAGTAAAAGAAGTGTCTAACTCTTAATTATTGTCATTATTCATTAAGTGTAATTCACCACCTTTCTGGGCAAAGTCAGTAATTTTAGGAGGGATTCAGAGGGACAGAGCTAAAATTTGTGTCAAAATCAGGGACATCCCTGAAAATTAGGGACAGTTGGGAGGTATGGCCTCTGCCCTAAACATATATGCCAGTGTTTGTCCTGCTGTGATACTGTGTGGGGTTGTAAAGTGATGGTGTAACATTATTTCCTGCTGGAATGGCTGCTTCTCTTATCACAGTCATGTAATGTAATCCCGCAACAACTGTTGGTAAAGATCCACATAACAAGTTGTGTGGTATGGCATTCCTATTTTTCCTTTACATTCACTCATTCTGATGCATGATATATTTATTTCAGCACCAACTTGTTGTATATCTACCGTGGCTTAGTGGCACTTCATGTTGTGTAATGTGTTCATGGTCTGGGGTTCGAGGCTGACAGAGGTGTTTTATTTTGCTCCTGAGCAGAACAAGGGCCGTCACATACAGAGTGACTAAAGCACTTTTAAGCCGTTGTAAGTGGGTTTGCCTGGGTTTGCATGATGCTTAACAATGCTTAGCTAAGTGCAAACAAGCGCACACTCGCGCAAACCCGCTAACTACTGCTTAATAGTGCTTACTCCCACTAGCCCTCACGCTCATTTCTTTGAAAGAAAAGAAAAATGGGGAGATAGGAAAGTGGAGAAAGAGGGGCACAAAGAGGGAAAGACAGTATGGAAAGTAGCTCGGGATGTGCAGGATGGGTGTAGGGAAGGTCCATAGCTGCCCATTTCTTTAACAGCAACAGCTGTGCATATGGAATAAATTTGGAGGTAGATATGAAACCTTCAACCCCTGAGAGAGGGGTGATGACAAGAAAGTATGTTGTAATGTTAATTAAATTACATTTTATGTGTCCAGTGGACATGTGTGCAAAATGGGCAGCTATGTATCGGGCATATTTTTTTTTTTTTGGGAGCAGATTGCCCTTTTTTTCAGGTGAGAGTGGAATGATGGGGGTAGAGGAAGTAGGTATATTTGGGGAAGTAGGTTGGGGACGTAAGCAGACAAGACAAACAAGATGCATACAGGGGCGGTATATGAATCATGTGGTGGGTGAACACCTTTGATGGGGAGGGATGTTTGGAAATCGCAAGCCCATGAGCCCACAGATGGAAACAGTGGGACTGAGGTCCCCACCCATGGGCAGTCACCACTGCACCTTCACAGCCCAGAGGGTGGCTGTGCTGGGGGCTGTGTAGGAGGGGCAGGCTGACCCAGGAGTTGCACCACTCGTGCCTCAAGCTGGCATAGAGGTTCTGTAACTGAACGTTCAATCTCTCTACGCAACACAGTCTGGACCATTTGAAGGGTGATAGGTGGCCCTTCTCTGCCCACCCCAGGCAGTGCTTACACCTGAAGGTGGCACAGGGCCAACAGAGGAGGAGGAACCAGGCTGGGCACCGGACCTGCTGATGCCAGGTGCCATGGCCAGCTGAGGTGGGACAGGTGGGTCCGCTGGGACCGGCCTTCCCATACGAACTATGTTTTGGAGGGTTTAATAAAGATATGGGTTAGTAACAGTCAACAGCATTCCCAGTTATTTATAACAGCATGAAGAAGTATTCCCATTAACCCAAAACACCAGATTTTCAACAGTTGAAAAGCAAGCATAACACATGCATATATAGAACAATAGTGGACATTACAACAGCATGCAGGTTGAATTGATGGTGACAGGCCATCAATATTGTGGTATTTTAACAGGGCACATGCATATAAATAAATGCAAATATTTATAAACCAATAGGACATATGTCCCAACAGATGTTTTGAGATTAGACATACCAATTGAGGTGTTGAATTGCATTTTTATGCACATACAGTAGGTAGGAAAAGGATAGCTCAATTAACAACTTATATATCCTTCTAGTTTTCACTACAGTCCTATTAACTACATTTGTATGTCCCTTACATGGATTATTACACTACCCAATGCCCTTATATTGTGTAATTGGATTTTGCTAGATCATTATATACATGAGCTGTATCTTACATACAAACTGTCCAAGATGCAGATGTTACTGCTACATATTTTGAGAGTTGCTCACACAAACTACTGCTAAGATGGTACACTGACAGCTCTACTTTCATATAATTATCTAGATATGTTCAGGTGAAAGTATCAGTTATATGTTAACAGCTCCCTACATTTCTGGCAGCACACTGACATTTCTGGGGAACAAAATACCAAACTACTCATGTGCCAAATTAACCTGTACATGCTGGGCATGAACCAACAGTTGAGGGCTGTAAATATGCATAAAAGCTACTGGCACTCCCTTCATCCACGTTATATGGGCCTACCCAAGTGTGGGTTAACACTGCTTAATACAACAGTACTATTTGTAAAATGCAACAATACAACAACATAGCAAAGAAAATGACACAGATGCACTCCAGGAATTATACTTTTATTAAAGGATTATTACACCTTATTTATTGGGTTAAAATACTTTTTGAAGGCTCTCTCATTTATTTTATATAACAGTACATGCAGAATAATTACTAACCTGCCTGATGATGCATCCTTTGCAACCTATTTTCATGGGCTTGCTGATTCATAGCCTGGACACCTGCAGCTGTGAAGTAAATGCAGAGATATTGAGACATACCTATCCATAGTATAGACAAGCATAGCAATTCTTAACTGCTTAATACAATGGTTACTTACTCAGTACTGGGGCATTAGACATCGCATGGGACTCCTGGATCAACTGGTCCAGTTGATCCTCCTTACATCACTTCAGGTCAGAATAATGGTGCCGGACCTGCTCACCAGTCGGAGGAACGCCAGTGGCACTGGTGAGATCACGAGCTAGACTGTTTCAGGCCTCCATTTTATATTGGGTGTCCTGGTACTGGCCCTGCAGGAGTCTTTCCTCATGATTGTGGACAAGGAGCCAAACCATTACTTTGGTCTCCTCAGTGCTCCAGCGTTGCACTAGAAATCGAGTGCCTTCTCCAACACCGGCCATGCTGACTGCAGAAGGGAGCTACAACCAGTTATGGCAAGTATTCCCACCTGTGGAGCTTAAATATGCCTCATTTCCTGCACTTATTTGTGATTGGCAAGTTTTGAAAAAACTCAGGTGTAGGCACACCTGCTTAGCTGATGTTAGCAATGTTTAATATTCCTTTGATAGATATGTGTCTGTTGAAAATGCATGGTTGTTAAATGCTGTCATGGCTAAGTGGTTATGTACTGTGACTATAATACACAGTATCCTGAGTTCGAGCCCTATCACTGCTTTTTATTTTCCTACTGGCCAGACCTGAATGGTTAAGGTACAGTAAATGAGGTGTTGTCGTGTTTAGCCGACTTTGCTCAACTTTGCCCGACGTTGCCCAACGTTGCTCGACATTGCTCATATTTGCCCGATTTTGCCCTGGTTAGCGTGGTGCACAGCTACACACAAATACGTTGTAGTTGCGCTGCTTGGTGCAGTGCACAGCTACGCACAAAGACATTGTGCTTGTTAACGCGCTGCTCAGCTACGAGCAATTGGTTTTAAATATGCTAAATACTGCTAAATTGTGCTTAGCAGTGCTTTATATTGCTTAAAATAAGTTACTCATGCCTCAGAATGCATAACCATTTCACCTTCATATATATATATATATATATATATATATATATATATATATATATATATATATATATATATATAAAATTTGTTCACTACTACATATAACATTTGAATGCTTTTTACAAAACTTATACATGATAAATGTCAGGAAATATTTTTGTATACAGATTTCCAACACAAAATGGAACGTGCGGTAGTGGGACTCGAACCAGGAATGCCTCCTCTTTCTGCGAAGGCTCTAACCACTATGCTATCACTATTTTGCTTAATTTGCACATTTTTTCTTATTATCCTCTTCGGTGTCTAAGCTGCTAACTGTAGCTAAGCAATGGACTATCCCGTGCAAACACGCGCAAATACGGGCAGCTATATCGGAAATAAAACAAAAAAAAAATAAATTTCTTTTAATTTACACGCGCAAATACGGGCAGCTATATCGGAAATAAAACAAAAAAAAAATAAATTTCTTTTAATTTTTAAATTTGTACAAGGTTTAACATATGAGGGAGTGTAGTGTTACAATGTACATATGTGAGCGGACTTGCTCATGTAACTCAACATTTCTTGGGTTTTGTCAGTGCAGGGGCATGGATTTTTGGACTGCTCAGCAGACCGACACACCCCCTACCCTCGTCCACACTCAGTGTAAGCTTTGGAGTTGAGGCAACGCGCCCTCATTAATATGGACTGCGCGCTGCCGTCATACTCTTAGACTGGCATTTCCATGTAAGCCTAAGCTAGTCTTACATGGAAGATTAGTAAATCCTGGGGTTAGTATTTACAATATTGTAATTATTTATTATTTCTATTATTGGTGTGTTTCTTGTTGGTGAAGTGTGGTAATATGATGATATGGACTATTATATCATGATTTACTCTATCTGTGAATAGTTCACATGAAGTCCAAAGATATATTAAGATGAAAGCACTTAACTTTTTATTAAAGCTTTTTGTAAGTTACGTTTGACTCTGTTGGTTGTTACTTGGGCCTTGATAAGATGAGAAATGTCATGGCTCTTGTTTAGTTTTTTTTTTTTTATGGACGATGGTTTCTTGATCCTCTTCTTTGTTTGGTTTTACATTTCAGGATGTTCCAACCTAAGGAAAATTTAAGTACTCACCCATCATTAGCTAGCAGATATTAAGTAGACTACTGAGGTGACATCTGTACTCTTCCATGTTTAAGCACAGGGCCAGTGTGCACCATCATGTAGGATGGTCCCTTGGCTTTCTTCCCCTGCAGATTGAATGAAAACTTCATTGTAAGTATTGGGAAGTCTTTCACAAACCTTATCAGTTCTCAGTCATGCTGACTACATTAGGCATGCAGATTAATACTGAGTGGGATATAACTGAGCAGGTATGGAAGGAAATGACTTTCCACTTGAGTCTTATTAGCTGTTCCACTGTCTTTTGAGGAAACCTCTGAAATATGAGAACATCCATAGATGAGCTTAGTATTCCTTCATCTTCCTCATAATTAAAAAATAATCAGATCCCTGAAAAGAATGACATGGAACCTCATGTATCTCCTTGTCAATGCTATTTTCATGACCTGAAAACACCTGGACTAGTTCTGTGACCACTAAGGGAACAGCTAATCTATGCAAGCTACTAGATGAATGGTAAACTATGCTGATTGAGCATTATAAAACAAACTGATATGTCAATTATTTTGCCAAACCAAAACTTAGGTACTACTGTAGCTGGTTACAATTTCACAAGACAAAAACATAAATGCTTTAAACATATTTGACAATACAAATGTCTCATTTTCCATGCTTTGTTAAACTTAATTGCACTTAACTAGGTATTTCACCTTTCAAAAATTCTTACTACATTTATAGGTTGGACATTAGAAAATGTTGAATAGTTCTCTGATTTATTGATCGAGGAGTCTCAGAAAAACAATGCAGTCATGCACCACCACCACTGTAACAGACACTGCTATGTATTTTGTAAGGTAATATGGATGGGTTTCTCTTCCTAATGGGTATGACTTCAATGGGGTCTTCTGGAAAACTGTTTCTGACATGTGATCTTGGTTATAGAACTTTCTTGGATTACCAGTGAGCAGCACCAAAGGAAGGAATGCATGTACAATGCACTTAAGAAGAAAGGAGCCCTCACACTGGTGTAAGGGGTATGAATTTGATTAGTGAACCTTGCTCCTTTGTACTCAGCTGGTGTTTTAGTGATCTCTCTTTTGCCCGATCACATATTATGGGTAGAGAGAGAGAGAGAGAGCAAGAGAGAGAAGGAGAGAAGGAGCTTTCAGAGAAAGACTTCAATTCACACTAGATACTAGGTGAATTAACCCTCCCACAAATAATGGAAAATATACTGTCAGTTTTCCCTGGACCTGTTGCGTAGTCACATCATTGCACATTACTCTCAATATGGGGAAAGGGGTAGGACCTAGAATAAAAGATCTGATTTACCAGGGAATGATAACTCATCTCAGTATGACTTTTTATCCAACTAGAATGTGAATTCCGAACCAATGGGGAATAAGTGAGCAAAAAGTCAAAGAGAGGCTTGATGTTCAAGGGCATGGGTTATAAAAAAATGGTATTACAGTGCCCCATACCTTCTTTCTCCAAAGCTGCTATATAAATACTTGAAGATTATGGAGACCTTATAAAGATCAAACAGTTCTGACTCCTCTGTTATTCATTGTAATTATCTTAATAGCCAGTCTTTGCAGTGGACCCTGTAACAGCCTTCAGACTGTGCAGTGTTCATTAAATGCCACTGCTTTCATTTTGTTTTTTCTTGGGAGTACTGCCACTTGGAAGTAGTTGTTTCTGATCATGTCCAAAAGGCCATGCTTAGGACTGTCAATATTTCTCCATCAGGAGCTCATCTTATAGTTTCTTGTTGCCAAACAAAACTACCCGAACAGTCTCAGTCTCATCACCTAAAAAGGTTTGCAGAGTCTGTTTCTATATCTGAACAAGTGCACTAACTCTACACATAGTTCTTCCATGTTCTAAAGAAGACAAAAATGAGAACTCATTTTGTCCAAGACCTTTGTAATGTATGCAAGTATACCTGAAACATCACTATATATGCGCCACTAATTTTCCTTCTTCAGTATGTGTGAAACATATGATAGGACATTATAGATAAGTATTGACATCTCACTGTATGGAATATTTCTGTATTATGATCTAGGTATTCAACATTTATTGAGCAATTTTATACCATTTACCTCCAGTGTTATTGTGTCTGCTAGTGGTCAGATAGTATTACAGTGTTTTTCTTTGTTTTTTCAAACTAAGCATTTTTACTGAAGTTTAAAATCACAACAGCACAATAAGCACAGGAAATGACTAGACATTACTCATTGATGCTATTTAAACAAGATAATAATTACAAGTGGGGCTACTGTTTTAATAACTGAGGTTTGAGAACAAACTGATTTGTCCAGGGACATCTTTGGGTGAGGGTCAGGTATGAATATTAAAGGGAGTTAAGATGGTAATGGAAAATAGTTAGCATGGTAGGGATGGAAGGATTAAATTGGTAAAGTAGGAAAGTTGGGAGAAAATGAGTTAAGTGCAAGGAGGGGCTTAACTGGTTTTGTGTGAGTGTAACTGGATAAGGGATCAGATTTTGGAGTGAGCTTGCTACTGCGAGGATGCATCAGTGATAACCAGTAGGCACTTTTGGAGCAGGCAGGCTTTGGGTTAATATTGGTAGGTATGGAGTTGTTTCCTTAGTGTGAGTACTTCTGTTCTTGTGTTATGTTCCCTAAGTATGGTCAGTTTGGGGTGGCTGGGGGTATGTTAAGACTGGTTGCTATAGGCTATGGATGTATGGTTTCAAGATGGTCCTTCTTCACAGATTTTGTACATGAATTGATGCTCTGAAGGGAGATTTGGGCTAGTGTTGTAAGTGTGTTGTTTTAACATCTCCAGAGTGGTTTTCTGCAGGGTTGGCCATTGCAGTTCTGCTTTTTGTTCAGTTAATGTGCCTCTGGCTTCAGGTAAAAGGCTTGGGTTTGGTTAGTGTACCCTCCTTTATTTGTGTCATTGTATGGTTTTTCACATGGTATTGTTACAAGCTGATGGGCAATTTCTTCCTTAGTTTAGTTGGTGGCAGCATTTAAGCATTAGGCTTTTCTGTTTTTCTCCAGGGCGGGAGAGATTATATCAGTTGCATAGTGCACAGGAATAATGGTTGCTTGCTGCACAAGCATGGTGAGTCCTTAACTTGCATTAGAAGAGGGTGTGGGGGATTATTATTTATTATTTATTTATTTTACATTAGTTAACTGGGGGTGTCTGACTGAGCCGAAAAGGCCCTTTTTCAGCAGAGGCCCGGGGAGAAAAGCTCCACAAAGAAAATTTACAGACACATTTAGTTTTCAGACATGATCAGTATACACAAAAATTACAGGAGACATGTTTTTACAGTGGTATGAGGCACATAAACAGTTACAGTGGAGAGAACAAACAAAAAAATATTAATTTTAAAAATAAAGGTAATTAATAGATTTGTGGTGTACAGCTGAAATTTGGAACATAGGTAGAATACATACATAGTACACAGGTACAGTACATACATTGTAGATTAGTCAGTGTTTGTGAGTAAGACTGAAAACTATTATCAAGTGCTCTAGATTTTGTATGTATGTGTTATCTGCTTTCACTAGCCTGGGGAGCAATCATGGCACTGCCAACTTTCCTTGAAATGTTGCCTGATGAGGTCTTTAAAGGAGGCTTTGGATGATGTGTTTTGAATGCTTGTAGGGACAGAGTTCCATTTTTTAGCCACTGAACTACTATATATAGTGCATCTCCAAAGCTATTGTAGCTGTTGGTGACTTCTAGTAGTAGTTTGCTTGATAATCTAAGAGGCCTTTTGGCTGAGTGATGTTGTACTAGGTTTTTGAGAGCAGGGCACTTATTGGGGATGAAATAGAATAACAGAGGCAGAGCTGATTGTAGGTTAGGAGTTTGGGCAGTTCAAGCCAGTGGAGCTGTCTCAAGGCAGTACAGTGATGAGTTCTATATGAGCAATTTGCAGCAAAGTGGGCAATTCTGTTATAGCAGGCTTCCATTTTGCTTAGTTCAGTTTTGTTGAGATAGTCAGAATGGGAGATGCATAGAGTAGGGTGGATAGAAGTTGGGAGCGAGCAATGGCTGATCTTGTGTTGCTGGTAAGAAATGGTTTGATATGGTAGAGCGACCCCAGTTTGGCATGTACTTTTTTAATAGTTAAGTTGAGATGACTATCAAATTTTAGGTGGGAGTCTATGGTTATTCCCAATAGCTTAGCCTGTGCCACTGGAGCAATTGGAGTAGCATTAGTGGAGTAGATAGTAAATTGACTGTTAGTGTTTTTGTTAGACCTGGTTATAATCATAAGATGAGTTCTCTTTGGCTTGAGTATAAGTTAGGCTTTGGTAAGGTAGTTTTCAATGTCAGAGAATGCTAGTTGAGTTGTTTGCAGGAGGGTGGGAATGTTTTGTGCAGCACAGATTAAGGTAGTGTCATCTGCATACTGAATTATAGATGCATGCTGTGTGGAGGTATGGAGGTCATTTGTGAAGACTGTGAATAGTAGTGGTCCTAAGACAGAACCCTGTGGGACTCCTATAGTTATGGGCAGCTGAGGAAAGAGAGAATTTTCCCATTTCACAGCTTGGTACCTGTCACTTAAGTAGCTTTGGAACCAGGTAAGAGTGGAATTTGATAGATGATATTGGTTTAGTTTGTTTAGCAGGATTTAGTGTGAGACTGTGTCAAATGCTTTGGACATATCCAAAAAAAGAGCTGACACTTGTAGGCCTTCATTTTTGAGATGGTTTACTATGTCTGTGAAGCAGAGGAGGGCTGTAGTGGAACTATGGGCAGGTCTGAAACCATGCTGAGTAGGTGACAGGATGTTGCTGTCTAGGAGATAGTTTAGCATCTGGGTATGTATGCATTTTTCTAGGATTTTGGCCAGGGGGGAGAGTAAAGCAAAGGGTCTGTAGTTATTAAGTTCAGTGTAGGTCCTGCCTTTATGTATGGGTGTAACATAGGATATTTTCCAGAGTTTGGGCACATAGTTTTCAACAATTGATATGTTTATGAGAGTGGATACTCGGATAGCAATAGCATCTGCTGTGAGTTTCAAGAAATAGCTGGGGAGTAGGTCAGCTGCTGTTGATGAGGTTTTTAGTTTGGAGAGCATGCTTTTGATTGAAGTGGTGGAAACTGTTTTGAGGGTAAAGCTTGTATTAGTGTTATTTGTGTTGGGGGGGATAGTGAGGAAGGAACTGTCCTGTGATACTAAGGATAGAACTGAGTTCACAAAGTGGGAGTTGAATTGTGTTTCGATGGGAACTTTAGTGTCAGGGGTGGTTGGTTTGGGGGTAGCCTTTTGGGTGGATTTTAGTAGCTGGTTTACATTTTTCCAAAATTTTTGCGGGTTCTGTTGGTATTTAGTTTGTAATGTTGTGTAGTAGGATTTTTTGTCCAGCCTAATGCATTTTTTTGCATGGTTGCGCAGTTCTTGGTACTTAGTTAGGCTTTGTGTTTCTTTGTTTTTTTATAGTAAAGCCAGGCAGTGTCTCTGGACTTGAGGATTTGTTTGGTTTCTTTACTGAGCCAGGGGTTTGTAGAGGTTCTAACCTTGATTTTGCGCAATGGAGCGACAGTGTCTAGGTGTTGTAGAAATGTTTTGCTGAAATATGCTGCAGCCTGGTCAAGTGGGAGGGTTTTTAGGGGGGGGGGGGGTCCAGTCACAGTTACAGAGTAAAGTGTTGAGGACCTCAGGAGAGAATTTTTTTGTGGTTCTAGTGGATATATAGTTAGTGGTTTTGCATATGCTTGTTCTACTATGTATAAAGTATATTATGTTGTGGTCACTTATGGTGTCTGGGAGACTGTCTGTGTGAGGGTACAATGTGGGGTTGTTAGTTAGGACCCAGTCAAGGATGGATTCCCTTTTAGATTTTTTATCACATCTAGTTGGAATTTGGACTAGCTGCTGGTAGCCATGGAGATTTATTAGATTACTTGGTGATTCTGATATACAGCTGAACCAATCTAGGTTGAAGTCCCCCAGAATAAGGGTTTCTTGTGAGTATGTTGAAGAACACCAGGATAAGAAGTCTTCAAGGCTAGCAGGTGTATTTCCAGGTGGAATATAGATCACAATTGTGGTGATGACCTTTTTAGGGTGAGGTTGAAGTTGTGAGATAAGTATGTCCCAATTATTGGGGGAGGGGTAGGAGTTTGGTAATTGACGGACAGTTAAGTTTGACTTGTACAGTAAGGCAGCTCCACCCCTTTATGAAGTGGTCAGTCTTGTCTAATGATATTGTAGCCGGTAGGAAGAACTTCTGAGTTATCTATGTTTTTATTTAGCCAGGTTTCTGTTAAAGCAACTATGTCTTGGGAGTAGTGTGCTATTGTGGCATGGAGTTTAGGTATTTTATTTTTGATACTTCTAATATTAATATTTAGCATTAAAAGATGGTTGGTTTTGCTGCTGTTGTTGATTTGCCCAGGGATGAAGAAAGTGGAGATGTTATGTTCTGACATTTGTGTTGGAGCAGTTTTAGTTGGACAGGATGGATTTGGGCCTGGGTTGGGGTGGATATCCCCACTTATGGTGAGCCTGGAGTTAAAATGGTTATACAGGTGTTGGAGTTTGGTGAGGAGTGTGAGAAAGTATTGTGTTTTTTTGGAGTAGGAATGAGAGCATATGTGTTTAGTCCTGAATTGGTCCATTATTGGGAAGATGCACAAATCTTTCTAGGCTAGTTTCTGTAACAGTGCTACTTGTGCTGTGGCAGTGTAGTGCATCTCGGTCACTGTAATTTGGGTCCTTCCTTGGGTGCATACAACATTTTAGCACAAGGCGGATGGACAAATCTTAAATAATGGTGGATGGGGGGGTCTGAGGGTGGGGCAGATTTTATATGGTACTTTAATAGAGCTGAGTAATTGCTGGAATGGCAGGATTTGTTTCTGAGCGATGACATGTATGGGGTTTAGGTGTGTGTAGTTATTCTGTGACTTCACTCCTCAGTGGTTCTGGAGGATCATGAATTTGTTGTGGAATGGACTGTGCTGTGGGGTAGGGATCTGAGCATTTTGTGAGAATCTGGGCATTTCAGAGTTATGCCTGGGTTTAGAGGACTGACAGATAGTAATACAAAAAAAGGGAAAAATAAAAAAGTGCAAGAAATATGTGGTTTGAATGCAATGGTGATGTCATTTCGCTTCCAGCTCTCTTGGCTGGGCAGATTTTCATGAGGTGTCCACATTTGCTTCATGTGTTGGTCGGTTTTCGTGAAGTCGTAGTTTTCTGGATAGTCACAGGATGAGTTGATGACAGCAGTAGTTCAGTGGTGAGATAGAGTTGTGTTTTGGGAGTTGTGTTCTTCAGACAGATGTGTGACTGGGACAGATCCTGTTATTTATTGACTTTTGGAGAGAGTGCAACTGAGTTTGTGGGAACAGTATTTCAGGTCTGTGATACTTCATTTGCGAAGTTGCCCCATTTCAATTGGTGGTGGTGGAGTGCTGGCTGGTATATCTCACCGTGATGGCATTTAATGGCTCATCTATAGTTCTGTATTCCAGTATGACAATGAGGAATCCATTTGCGGACTTATCAACACCTGTGGGTGATGTTTGTTGCCATGCATGCTCAGTTGTGGTGTGAGTCATTAAACATTGGTGATATGGTAGGTTTGAATCAGTGCAGTAGGACATCATGCATGCATGACACAGGAGCCTGTGGCTTTAACATATGCCTCAATAATCCAGATTCAGCTTGGTGTTTTGCTTAATCACATGCTAATGCATAAATTTTGAGCTAATGCATATGTGGTGTGCTGATCGCACTTTTCTACATATTTGATGCTGTGTTCACTACCTTTGGTTAATCTAGCTAACTGAAACTGCTTATGGTAAGTACATGCAGTTATACTATCTAAAGCAATTGTTTAAAAATAAAAGAGAGAGAGAACACAGCCTGCAACTTACATTAATGCTGCTCAATTTATAACTTCATTCTTTCTACTGGCTGCTGAAAACCCATGTAATCGGCAATTTTTAGCTATAAATGTGGATAACTCATTAGAGCTGCTTACATGTAAGCACACTCCCCTTTAGGTAGCACCTGTCAGGATTGCAAGATTGATATTCCATTTGGTCCAAATTACTGCTGTGTGGGTGGGTATAAGGGTAAAGGGTTGCCTTACAAATCCAACATGTAGTGTGGATTTGTTTTGTTGTCCCCTGTCAATTATGCACTTTGTTCAAATGTCTGCAGTTAAGGACTGGAGAGCTACAGTCACAAATTGAATTTAGTAGTAATGCATAGAAACTGTAACCAAGGGGATGGTCACATGGGTATTGGAAGGAACGGCTAGCGTATTGTTTAAGGCAGTTTCTCAAAAATACTAGTCCCCCCTCTCTCTTTCTCTCTCTCTATCTCAGGGTCCTTAATGTTGTTCTTTTTTTTCAGACATTGGGAATGCAGATGCAGAAGGAGAGATTGGTGGTCATTGTTTCTTAGGCAGAGGAATTATTTTGAGAATTGTCAGCCCTTGAGGCAGGGGAGCCTAGTGTGTACAGTCGGAAGAGGAGATGGCAGGCAAGGAAGACCAGGTCGGGGGCCTGGGGAAGGTGTGCCCGGCAGTCAATGGACGGCTTCACAGCAGAGGTCCAAGCTGAAGTAGCTGTACACAATGCAGTCACAGGTAATGCTATTTTGTAGGGAGGTCAGGGGAATATGCCAGATTTGGGGTGGGTGGTAGCTTGCTCGGGGGTATGTGAGGATGTTGAGCCGCTTTAGCAGCAAGGAAAGAGGATGAGCATTGTTGAGGATCAAGTCAGGTTTACTGCAGCAGGTCAGCTCCATGGGGATATATTTAGTGAATAAAGCAGTTTAGGGTTGGCTATAGGGAGTCTATGGTCATCAGCAGGTGAGGTGGGGTCTCAATAGCATGAGGTGGACTCAGAGTTTGTATTCTCTCCAGGGGGATTGGTTAACCACACAGACCCTAGGACAAGGGAAAATGTTTTTTTTTTTTTATGACCCACACATACCAGTATCAGTCAAAAGATTTGGAAAGGGAAGTATGTGGATGTTTCTGAGTTAATTGACATGAAGTGGGTGCAATGCTGGATGGAAGTAGAAATGGCAAATAATAAGTATCTTCGAGTGGCCTAGATAGTGTTGGGGAGGAGGACAGTAGTTAAGCTGTAGGTTAGAACCTTGGACAACTGTGTGTCGGGTTTCGTGTGCTACATGGTGGTGTAGTTGGAAAAGGATAGCAACCTTGCATTCACTATTCTGGCTTATTTTCTCATGACCTGGGAGGTACGATGGTTGCAAGCAGGAAATGCCTGGTTGTGGTAGAATCATTGGTTTCATAAGTGAAATGCAGTGGATCAATCACTATGTTGGGAAGTTGAGCACCCTGACATTTGGTTAACCACTATGATGGATAGCTTTCAGGCTGTTAGCAGAGGGTGTAAGTTAGTAGGGGAAGGGGTGGAAGTATGTTGGGCTTTCAATGCAGGGCATTGCTCATGGGTGGCATGCAGGCTCTAGCATGACTGTTCAAAGTGTGTGGGAATACATTCAACAGTGCAGTGCAATTGATGGGAAGGCAACTTAGTCAATCAAAGTTCACTTTCAACCAATCTGGGAGTGTTACCTTCTCCATTTCAGCGATTTTAAAGTTTTTGAGGTAAGGGGAATTTCTGTGGACAGAGGAGGTGAGAGTCCTTTCGGGGTCAGAGGGAAGACTAGGGGATGCATTTGCCTATTAATGTGCAGGTATTGGAGCAGATGCTTAAGCAATATCCTGATGTTGCAGTTACAGAATAATTAATTAATGTCTTTTTTCAGGGATTTTCTATTAAATCAAGGGTGGTGGGGGATGGAGTATTCTGTAAGAATTTGAGATCAGTGCAGGGGAGGGAAGAGATTTGGGAAGGTTTGGAGGAGAAATAATGGTGTGCAGGTAGGCTATTGGCTTCTTTTGGCAGCTCCCCTCCTTTGGCACTTTTAAGGTCTCACCATTAGGTTTGGTGCCTAAGAAGTCAGACGGTGATGTTTGGTTGATTCATCATTTGTCTTACACACTGAAGGGAACTCCATTAATGACTTTATTTCAGTAGGGGACACCAAGGTCATTTAGGCACCTTTAGGTGATGTGGTGTGGGTTATTCTTTTATGGTTGGTGAAGATGAAACCACATATCAACTTCTGTTTGTATGGGAGGATAAGTGGCCATTGTTAGGTATGGTGATTGGAAACAAGTTTTACTTTGACAAAGCTATGTCAATAGCATGCTCAGTACCTTGTGCTACTTTTTAGAAGTTTAGCATTGCACTCCATTGGATTTACCAGGAGTGGGTAGGCACTCTGAGGGCAGTACATTACCCAGATGATTTCCTAATAGTAGGTGAGGGGATTTGGGATCATGGGAAGGAATGTGAGAGTTTTTGGGGAAGTGGGATGATGTAGGGGTCCCATTGGCTAGGCAGAAGCTGGAAGGCCTATCCAAGGCATTGGACGTCTTGGGTTTGCTAATGCATATGGAATGTGGATTGTTTTGTCTACCAGTGGAGAAGACAGCATATTTAGAGGAAAAGATTGGATGGGTGAAGTTCAAAGACAAGGTGCAGATTTCGGATGTCATGGGGCTTTTTGGGTTTCTGAATTTTTCATGTCAAGTAGTTTATCTGGGGCATACTTTGTGTAGGTCCATTACCTTTTTGTTAAAAGGGGGAAAAGCAAACATCATTGGGTAAGAAGTGGTAAGTTGGTGTGGGCAGATTTCACAGTTTGGATGTCCTTCTTGGAGCAGATTAATGGTGTCTCCTTTTGGCAGACAGATTGGGATGATCAAGGGGAATTGCAATTTTTTTACAGATGCTGCAGGAGGTATTGTAATGGGAGCATTTTTGGTGGCATTTGCCTGCTGCTCGTTGGCAAATTGAAAGGATGAGTGGATGCAGGATGCTGTCTTTTTGAAGTTAATGTCAATTTGAGTGGCAGCTGTGGTTTGATAGGGGAATTTATGGGTAAAGAGGGTTATTGCCATCCAGACAATATTGCAATGGTGTAAGTTACAGCTGAAGACTGCAAAGCCTGACTTGTTATTGTTAGTTTTAAGTAAGTTAGTTTTGCAGACTTTGTTGATTAATTTTCTTTCACAGATGTGCAAATAGCATGAGCTAGGAATGGGATCACTGACAGTTGGTCTCATTTTCAGTTTTACAGGCTTTGTTAGTTAGCTCCAAGGGCAGTGGGTAAGCTGAGGGTCTTTCTAGACAAGGTATGGCATCTTGGGCTCAAATAACCACATGGTTGGTACAGCAGGCTTGGGCAGCATCTACCAGGAAAGTGCATGATAGGGAATAATATGATTTTGATCAATTTTTTTTACAGCTGCATGAGGAGGAGGGATTTTGTTTGGAAAAACTATTGTCACTATACCTGGCTCAGCCTTGGTTGCAAGGTAAGGTAGTGCAATCGGTCAAGGTGGACCTTACTGCAATCAGTATTATTTGCATGGGTGGCAGGGCTACATGATTTCACTAAGTTCTGGACAGTTGGTCATATATTGAAAGGATGGGGTAGAGTATCTGGTGTGAATATGGATAAGTGATGGCCTTTAACAAGACAGGTTTTGGAAGTTTTATTGCAGGATTTAATTTTGGTGGCTAGTGATTCCAGGGATTACATTTTGTTGGTAAACATGTGCTTATGGATGTATTATGGAGCACTTAGGCTGTCAGAGCTATTAGGGTAACTAGTTTGGGGGGGGGCATCAAGGTATTTTTTGTGGCAGTGCACATTTGGTTGTATATATCTAAAATGGATCGGTTAGAGAAGGGCATGCAGATAGTGTTTGGGAAAGATCCACATGTTTGGATGTGTCTTGTGGGTTAGGCTAGGAGATTACTGTGGACTCATACAGGGAGCCCTCAAGACTTGTTTTTTTCAGTACACTTAGGTTTGTTTTGGAGGGTTTGCTGAAGGTTTTGTGGGGAATGAGGAGAAACAGCCTGTGTCAGGCTGGTTGGCAGAGAAGAGGGATAGATTTGTCCTTATTTTGTTCCCCCTCTGTTGTTGGATATTTAATTCAATGAGTTGGGGAATCAAAATGAGCGTTGGGACTCTGTTTGATAAATAAAAGTAAGCAAGCAAAGGTGAGGACATTACTTGTTAAGTAAAAGTAAGTGAGCGGAGGTGAGGATGCTGCTTATTTTGTTAGGGTGAGTGAGGCTATGCTGCACTAGTAAATGATTATATGGCTGTACATGCTGTGATCAGCAAATAAAAATATTGTTCAATAAAGTTATATTTATGGAAGTTCAATAAAAGTCAGCAAATGTCATTTGGTGTGGTGTGTTTATTGAAGGGGACCGGGACAAATGAGGTTTGGTTACAAACCAATTTGTCCAGGGATATCTCCTGGTGAGGGTCAGGTAGGAATATTAATGGGATTTAAGATGGTAGTGGAAGACAGTTAGTGTGGTGATGATGGAAGGGTTAAATTGGGAAAATAGCAGGGTTGGGAGGAAATTAGATAAGTACAATGAGGGGCTTAACTGGTTTTGTATGAGTGTAACTGGGTACTGGATCAGATTTTGGTGTGAACTTGATACCCGGGCTGCCTCCCTCTTTTAGGAACATTGAGGATTGTGTGGTTATTTTTATAGGTTTGGTGTTTAGGCAGAGACGAGGGATATGTTTGTCCTCTTCTGTTCCCCCTCTGCTGTTGAATGTTTAATTCAATGAGTTGGGAAATGAAAGTGAGCACTGGGGCACTGCTTGATAATTAAAAGTAAGTGAGCAGAAGTAAGGATCCTGCCTATTTGGGTAGGGTGAGTAAGGTTACATTTACGGAAGTTCAATAAAAGTCATCAAATGTCATTTGGTGTGGTGTGTTTATTGAAAGGGACCTATATATAGGTTTACCATCAAAATGTCAAAAATCAAAACAATTTTCCACATTTTGATCAAATTTGTTTTCTGAATTGGTAAAACAGAATAACCAAAATGTTGGAAATGGTAACCATGAAATCAACATTTGAACACTGAAAGTTCCACTGTCTAAAGTCTGTGTTACCAATAATGTTTTTGAAGGGGCCAAGCTACCCTGCACCTCCACACCTCATGCATACTATATAGTCCAACCCCATCATACTACAGTGAGGAAAAGAGGAAATTTCCTGATCCCCACTGTAGTGCGAGCTGTTATCAGAATGTCGATCCCATATTAGCAAATGCACACTACCATTCGCTAATGAACATTCAAAAATTTCCAGATCGGCATTACAGAAACTGTAAAACATGCACTCAACCATCCCAGTTTTGTTTAAGTGCTGTTCCATATTTTGTGTGTATATATATATATATATATATATATATATATATATATATATATATATATATATATATATATATATATATATATATATATATATATATATATATATATATATATATATATATATATATATATATATATATATATATATATATATAAAATACCTGACATTCTGTCATTCAAATTTTTCATTTCTTTTTAATCTGAAGGCAGTAATAGCACATTTGTTTGCTTCACCCATGTTGTATTGACATGCATTTGCCCTAAAGATTAAAGTCTAGCAACCCACAGTTGCAATTGATGACATTTTGGGAAAGAATGCCATGTATCCATAAAAAATCCTTCTGATTAACCTACCCAAATCTGAGATACAATCAGGTATTCCTTGATATAATTTAAATTGTTTGTTGGGTTAGTATTTCTTAGACAACTTCTCTCAGTTTTAACTTCTTTCCACTTTTTTTCATCTAAGAGGTGATCTTCTACTTATGGATTACATATGTAAATTACTGGAGCAGAAATGCACTATACCTTCTCCAATCTTAAAGAAGGGCTACATGGTCTTTATCAAAGAGACGGGACCCTAGTCTCAACACTTGTTATCAAAAAGACAGGATGTTACATCTGCTAAGTTTGTTGACTATTAAGTAAGAAATGATAGAAAATTTCTTCAGTCCTCTTAAAATTATAATGATATCTGTAAAAATGGAAGAGTAAAGTCTCCCTTTTGAGATTTGATTCTAGTTTATTATATGTTCTTAATTCTAAATATTACTGTGTGAATGGGCGTACCTTTGTTGAAGGTTATGCGTCAGGCCTGGCAAGTCGGTACATAAAAATCTACTGCCAATCATTAGCGGACCGGAGTTCCGCTGTGGCGACCCCTAACCGGGAAAAGCCGAAAGATACAACATACAACAACTAAAAATAACAATTCAAGGGCCTCTGTGGTATATCACTGATATTAGCAAATATTGACCATGCCTAGGGAATACAGGGCAGCAGAGCATGCAAATGTAGATAGATAGATAGATAGATAGATAGATAGATAGATAGATAGATAAACAATGACTGGTAAAATTGATATAGTGGATCAGAACATATTCAGAGTATAGAAATAAAAATGCAACTTAAAACAATAGAAAGCTATTAAAACAAACTTCATACATTTGTTGTCAGAGTACCAAAATAAACACTGAATAGGATTATGCAGCCTTAGGTAAGATAATTTATTTATTAAGCTTTTATGTGGACTACAAGTAGTAAATATTTGGTGGTTGTCACTGACTGACTGTACCAATGCCAAAACAAATTATCTAGCTGGAACATAAACATACCATAAACATCTCCCAACTGAAAATAACATAGAATTCTTCAAAAAAGAAATGTCCTTTTTTTGACATCTAATCAGTAGATGCATCCTACCTGGGCAACTCATATCATCAACAAACTCAGATACAAACATCAAAATTCCACAACCACTAGATGGATGCATTATATTCCCTGTATCAGATCTATATAGCACAATCCCTCTAGATTTCATAGCAGAGCAAAACATACTGTTGGACAGAAACTAAAAACTTATTGAGATATTAAACAGTACTGTCATAATTCACTTAAGATAACAACACATTCATCAAGTGCATAACTAACTTTAATACCAACATCAATACAGGATACAAGTGTAGTATCAAAACGCGTAGAACCATCCAAAAATGCAGCAGTTCAGTTGAATACCAATCGAGACACACTGGTAGCACTTGTAAAGGACAAATCTTTTATTTGGAGACAAAAATGAGCGCTTTCGCGTGGACACCCACGCTTCATCAGAACATCCTAAGCTCTCTGCTCAGTTGATAAACCACACTGTAATACTTGTTATCCAAACTATACACTTCTGTGTACTCAGTCTGGCTTCTACCTTCCCTTTTCCCCAAAGTCTCTTCTAAATTAAAAAAAATGCTGTAGTTAATGTCATTTTGTAGTATTTAAATTTAAATGTACATAGAACACTTTATTTCCTTTCTGCATTTCTCTCTTATAAACTCTCACCTTTCTAGAAATAATTTGCAGTAGTTTACTGTTATTGATTTACATCCACATACATTCTGCTCTTATATATATATATATATATATATATATATATATATATATGTGGTAAAAAATTACTTTCATAAAACTTTACCACATTATATTACTGGTACATTCTTTGAGTATATCTAAGACTTAAGTTGTTATGTTAAATAAGTCATGATTCACAAATTAAAAACTATTGTGATATATTATTTCTTCAGGAATAAAATGTATTGAAAGATTAATTTAAGTGCAGTAAAGGCAGACTGTCTGATTCTGACACACAACTGAAAAATTTCAGGGAATTTTGATTAATAGTCTCAACACAAACAGAAATGTGATCTCTTAAGCTGGAATAATTCAGCCCATCTGAATGATTATTGGAGATTGGTATAATGGTTAAGATGTTTACCTCACTGGTCACAAGGTACAGGGATTGGTTTTCACCTTTGAAAATAAATTGGCTAAGCTTAAAGCAGCCCACAAGGACAGCTAGTATAATACTTACCTATGAATCTATTAAAGAGTGATGGCATTTTACAAACTATCCATAATACGTGCAAGTCCTTAAATAAATCCTCCTTGCATTTATGTAAATATGTTCCACTCAGCATATCAGCTAAATGTCTCAGACTACCAGGCTTATGCTGAACTTGTAAGTTAAATATCTGTGAAAATAATATCATTTTCCAAGATGCAGCAAGGATTTTTTGAAGATGCTTTGGGGACGGTTACATTTTAAGTCAACTACAATCCTCTCATAATTGATATAATCATGTGACATTTGACAACAAAAAACTATGGCAAGCATCTCCTTTTTTAGCTTTGCACAACACATTTGTGCAGCTGTTCATGCTCTAGACTGTACAATATTGTTCTAGTTTGTTGTACAGACAATGCCCAAATATTCTGTTGACAGTCATCTACCTGCAGAGCAGCAGGTTGTATTACATAATGAAGCATAAGGATTGCTGCTACAGTAATGAAAAGTTTGAGTATCTCAAAATGTCTCCCTTTTTGGAAAAAGAAGGACTGCATCATGTTCTAGTAGCTTCCTGATTACTATTATCAAATTTCATTTTTGAAATGTAATTAAGAAGACAATGTAGCAGAACTAGGGTATAGCTAAGAAATGATTTTTGAATAGGTCTTTGAATATTTACAAAAGTTTTAAACTTATCAGCATCTTGCTTCAGTTTTTCAGCAGTTTAAACTTTGCACATGTATTTTGTATGAGTTATACAAATGTTCCATTTGTTCTTGTTATATTTTATTTTATAAGAAAACAGTTGAATAGCGTTTAAAACAACTACCAAATGAATCGACTGAAAAACGCTGTTGATAGGATACCTTAGAAGTGAGCACGAGTCCAACAAACAATGATACCAGCAGTTTAATGAAAGTATAACAACATATATTTCAAATACACATCAGATTTAGCGCTTTCATCCACTGCAATATGGGCTTCTTCAGAATGATTTAATTAATCAATTAGCTCCTTTATATACTTTCTGGCGCCAAATTAACATTGCTTTCCTTTAAAAAGACATGCACGAATAAAAATATTTTTTGTATGTGCCTATATCATGCATTTGATAAAAACTCAAAATGATCTTATTAAGTGGATAACCCAAAAACATTAACTCTTGTTCTTATTATCATACTTTTCGTTGTCCTTTAAAATCAATATGCAAAGACATGATTATAATGAGTATGTAAACTCTTACACTACTAATCGCTTCACAACATTTGATATTTACAATATGTAACATATGATGATAAAATAGAAAAAATACAAAGGTGTTCTATTTCATGAATAATGGCTCAGTAAAAAAGTAAAGCAGTAAATATTTTGGTATATTAAAGCATTATATAATCTCAGACACATGCTTGTATGTCTCTTTCCCCAAAATAAACTTGTGTTGTTGTATGTTAGTTTCTTGAATAACCTTTTACTATTATTCTGCATTCCCTATGTATATTTCTGCAACATGGGTTTTATAGTTATGTAGTCATTTAATCCTGGTGCAATTGAGGCATCTGTTAAAATTTGCCATCTCACTTCTCTTTCTCCTAAGATGGCTTTGTGATTGCCTCCTCTATATCCCATCTTTAGCTGTTCAAATATGGCAAATCGGAATTCATGACTATCTCCGTGTATTGCAACATGTCTAGAAAGTGCATTAGTGCTGTCATTTTTTCTAATAGCATATAAATAATCGTATATTCTTTTTTTGAACATTCTTTCTGTCTTTCCTATGTAAAAGCTGGGACAGGTCAAACACTTAGCCATATATATGATATTCCTGGTATTACAGTTACCATACTGGAATACTATCTTGGTCTTATTTATGTTTTCCAAGGTAATACCTTCTTTATCAAATATGGTGTGACACTGCCCACAGCTTCCACATCTCTTTGTTCCCTTTTTCATTATTTATCTTATTTTATATTATTTTTAATCTGCATTTGGTAAAAGACATAATCTACTGGATCTATTAGTCCATTTTCAGCAGAGTCCTGGGGGCAAAAAGTTCTGGTTCTAAAAATCAGAAAAGATGAAGAAGGAGGAAAAAAGTAAGGCAGAACATACACAACTAAAAACACTTTTAATGGGATTCAGAAACATTGTGGTTATGATTGAGGCAGCCTCTCCTCTGTTTACTGTACATGCAGGATGAGCCCTAATGTTCATTACAATAAATGCAGCCAGAAAATTGTACATGATGAGCATCTCATTAAATACCCTCATCCTGGCTGCATCAATGACCGGAATAATAAGCATGTTGGAGTATGGCGCAGTAAGTGGGAATTACAAGGTAGTACTAGTGCATGCCCATTGAGCAAGACCATCGAAAGTGCTCAGAGTGATCTGATATGCACAGCTGCAGCAACAGAAAAAAAATAAAGGGCAGGCCTACTAGTTATGTGGCCTGCGTGCTAATCCTACCTAAATCTACATAGTTCTGTTCATAATATATATTCCTATTTTCACAAATATGAGCTATTATAAATTTTGCTAATTGACATGCTAAACAAAACTCCACTTATCTGCAATGTATATTCCCCCCCCATAATCTTCTAACCAAAAATTAACATATTAGAAGGTATTCTTTCCTAGATCTCAATAAACCTTTAAGCAATAAAGTATTATACTTGGAGATGTTAACATAGACAGACCTCTACCTCAGACCAAAGTATCTATTGCAAAAGAAATAAAAAACATTTTTGCTTCACCCAAACAATAACTAAACCAACAACTATAGATAAGTTCACCAGCAAAAAAGTATAATCAACTGAATGCTAATGCTATAACTTTTATAAACAATCATCAGACATCCAAGTTGATCGTCAGTGACAGCCACCAAGTATTCACTACATGCATTTCACATAAATGTTTAAGAAAACATTACCTTTAACTGTATTCAAACCAAAAGACAAATCCAAAAAGATGTCTTTATTAATCTACTTAGGCAATGCAAATGAAACCCTATTAAACATCTCCTCATAGATGATACAACTATTTATTTTGGCAACATATTCTCATTTCTACCCTGTAGGAGGAGAAATAGGTTAAATGCATAACTTTCCACTGTATCAAAGCAGAAATAAAAATAATGTATAGACAAAATAAATAATACCTTGACACAATGGGAGTAAAAAAACAAACCAATCAACACATACATACCAAACACTAAGGAACCAAGTGAACTCCCTACTGTAATTACAACAAACAGTCGTGTTTTTTAAAAAATGCAATCTAACTATTAACTAACTATTAAAGTTCAAAACAAATTTCAACTAGTATAAACACATTATTAAAGCTAGTGAAACAGAAAAAAACCTCCAAGTAGAAAAGCATTAGAGCACTGCCACCTTCCTTCAAAAGTACTTCCTTGAAACATACTTTTCCCTCTTCAAATAGTCCAAGAAGATCTAATTAGTCTTAAAGATCCCCCAATCATCTATTCAAACTAAAGCTAATTAATGTTAACCAAAGAAAAAAAGTAGCTGCAAAAATTAAAACCTACTACCCTAGCACCTGACCAGCAGCCTTCAGAATGCTGCTCAGATATGACAACATACCCAGTGTCCATATTATTCAGCAGTTCTATTTCAGAGCAAATGTTAAAAAACTTTGCAAACAATCTTATATAGTTTCAGTCCACAAGGGTATTACTCATCCTGGCCTCTCAGACTATATTGGCTTTATACATCTATCAATAATAGAAAAAAATGTCCATAAGCAAATTTTAAACTACCTGTTTAAAACAGCTTACTTTCAAATACCCAGCATGTGTTCTGACCAGATTATAGTACCAAAACAGTTTAGTACGTTTATCAAATGATATCTACCAGTATAAAATTCAAAGAATTTACATAGCTTCCTTATTTATCGATCTCTCCAAAGCATTTTATACCACATTCTCATTCATACTACTCCACTGCCTTGCTATCTTAATCATAGTTACCTGAAATGGTTTAATAATTACATTTCCAAAGGATAACAGGTTGGGAAAGTTAACACTGCCAGAGATATAAAATCCAACAATCCTAACCCCTCTCCTTCATAAACAGGTTTCATTGCTGCTGATTTAATCTCTGTAACCCCAGAACCTGACATAATTTGGTGAAAACAGTATCAGATGTGATGCCTACATCCCTGTTTATCACATATTCAGTTGCAGTGGTTGAGTTCAAACCCCATTTGTCCATCACAAACCAAGCACATCAACATTACTCTCATAAAACTATTGCCAAACATTTTTATACAGTGTATAAAATAACAGCTTACACATAAGATGACATTATCAGAATGTATTTAAAAATAATGTAAAAACATTAGCAATGCACTGAATCAATTTATGAGTTTAAAGTCGAATGCAAAATGCATGTACTTAGTTCCTGAACTGAAGACTATGCAAGTAATAAAAACTGACAAGCTTTCATACCTTGTATTTAACACTGCTGAAATAATTGTTGAAAACAAATTCAAGATTTGATTAGCAGCAAAGAAGTTATAGAAATGGTTAAAAATACAAAACTTTACTTTTGTAAGACTTTAAACTTTTTTGTATAAAATGTACACAATATATTCCTTGCACTAACCCATGGTTCAGGAAGGACAGTCTCGTGTCCAGAAGATAGATATAACTACACCTCAAATTGAGCCAAGATTCTGTAAAGTAGTCTCGCAGTCAGCAATAAAAAGGAAGCACTGTTAGAATAAAATCTGTCGTTTATTGGAACAAAAACTGGTACCAGAGAAATTGTGTCCTGTGCAGTGAAACTTACTGTTGGAAGCTTGTACAAAGGGAGCTGAGCTATTGTTGCTCATGAGGTGGTATACTGGTGATGTTCTTGTAATTTTGTGTGCCAGATGAAATAGTTTTGTTCTCTGCCTCCTTCCACAGACAAAATCATTCATTGATCAGCTTCTGTAACAGAGTCATTCTTACTTACTTTTACACAGCTGTCTATTATCTTAGACTTTCCAATCAAACTCCTTGATACTTCAGTCCTTAGGCCCAGTGTTCTAACCCATCTCACTAGATAGATGAGCGTTTTTCACCTGAAGCACAGTGCTGACAGTTTGGCAAAACAATGGTTAAATGCAAACATACACAAAGCTGTGTTGGCTTATCTAAGAACATTCTCTTATAAAGTGTCTTTTACACAGGGCTACTCCAAAACAATAAGCTCATAGTTATTCTGATCTGTCATAGGTCCATAGGTATTTACAAGGCTATTGGTCAGCCAGGATGATATGAAGCCAAGCCTTACATTTCCATGGCAATTTTTAGCCTTTATATTTTGTAATTTGAATATCCAAAGACTCACTAAACAAGTATGTGGTAGAGTAATTACATGTTTCCCCTATCCATAAGGACCAGTGGTGCTAAACAACTGCATAGTTTACGGTTACTCATGTATTCATCCAAATTACATTTGAATAAAGTAAAGAAAGTACACTGCATTACAGGGAGTGGAAGACAGTCATATTTCTCAATTTTAGGCCACTCTACCAGCTCAGAAGTTATCCATCATCTTCACATGTGACATTTGCCTGACATGCCTGTAAGTAGTTTGAAAAACATACACCCCCCCATGAAATGACACAAGGGGATATTTTTCACAGATCTGCTGTGAAGCACCCATCTATAACTTCAGCATATGTAACAGCATCTCCACATAACTCTTCTTCAACAATGCTTATAGACACTAATAAAATAAACATCTGAATATGTTTTTATAATTATACTCTCCAAACCTCATTCTACTGAAGCACAACATTTTGTATTGCCACATGGAGTATCTCTATATAAAATACATGCAGCCATGGTAGTTTAAATAGAAATTGAGATGCAAAGCACCATTACAGAAATCTTCTGCTTGAATTGTAGGTCTGTTGATTGCTTTGTGCTGAGTTGCTGGCAAGAGGTCTTAAGTGATAGCTTCTGTATTCTTTTGCCCTTGGCAACCTCTCTGAAGCAGGACAATTTTCAAAATTATGTCTCATAAATGACTAATTTTGCAGCTGTTTTCTGTGCATCTAAAGGGTTAACTTTATTGACTAGAATCTATGCCTTTGGCACAGACATAAGCAAATAAATTTTAAGGCTCAAATTAATGTCTACCTGAATTGTTTCAGCACATTTGGCAATGATCTATACTAAACTGTTATTTAATAATGATTTTATACTTTTTCTCTTACAAACAATTCACCTCAGTATGCACATCATCTTAAGTTTTATTCACTGTTTGACAATAGCCTAGACTAGACACTGGAGTGGTTACTTCTTTTATATGTATTTATTCAGTTATTTATATTTTGTAAATCTTTTTATTATATGTCCACTTTATTTTATAATGATGGGAATGCAAAAATTAAATTCACACAATCATTAAAATATTTTCATGCCAAGATACTGTTCTCTAATGCAAACAGCAATACTAGCTATACTGCTGTAAATCTTATACTAAACATTAGTTCACAGTAGAAACATCAGTGACAATATTATTATCAGGTGTCAATGCTCACTAAACTGTTGTAATTTTGTATTAACTTTGCATTTTATGCATACATTCTGAATTCAGAATGACTTGCTTATGGAGGAAATGAGTATGTTTTGTTGCTGTCTTAAACAGGGGTATGTGCACTAACCCCAGAAGTACCTCTGCAAAAGAATCAAATGAGACAGCAGTACCATAAGCATTCAGCAACAGCTGCAAATAGTTATCAAAAACTAAGAATTAATCTAGGTTTATTTTGTATGTTCAAATGGATAAAGATTTTCACCCATCAGGATGCAGCTTGCATACCATGCATGAGGATGACACTATGATGCTCAATGAATGCTGCTTTACTGGCATTTGAGTAGTAGTGCCCTCCTACCCCCCGCCCCCTTCAAGCAGTCTATTAAAGCTCTGAGTCCCTCCCACTACCACCCTGTGGGTGTGAAGGACCAATCACCTGCCAGTACAGGGACTGCCTTCCAAACCCACAGACAGGTCTTTTTCAGTTTTATAGTGCCATGGTAAGGGAAGGATCTCTTGGAAGACTGCTCTTTATTCTGCATCTCTACAGGTACTCAGCTCAGATAATAAACCCTTTTGGGTGTTGCCTATGCCTTTTTTTATGATACTGCTCGAACAGCTTATTCTGTTCTTTGACTTTTTTTTTTTATTGGGAAATTGCATGTGACCGGGTGTTATTTTACTTGCAGCACAAGGCTTGTTTTGTTTATTATAAGCAGTTTTGTTGGGAAACCTTCCAATTTTAGTTTTTTTTTTTTTAGGATAATGATTATTGGAGGTGTTTGACCAGGTTTACAGCATTGTAAATGCTTTTTTGTTTGTTTAATTAGGGATTTTCCCACCAATTTTATTTTAAACATTTCTGAAATGAATTTTTAATAAGTTTATGCTTTATTTCTTGTCTAAGGCTGTTTCATAGGGTTTCTAATAATCTGTGGTTGAAACTAGCTTTTTATGAAAACCGACGGACTTTTGTGATATGTGTTTTGTGCTTTCAACTGTGTTACTAAAACTACTGTATTTTATTCATTGCAGTGTTCACATTAATATCCCTAAAGAAACAGACTTCAGATTGCTATTTAGATGGATGGTAATGGATGAATCTATTTTTTTTACTGGACCGACTGCGCAGCCATTCTTTGGTATTGCTCTGGCTATTCTTTTCCCCTGACTCGATGGACTCATATGTGGTGCCACTTTCCTTGACCATCTACCCTAATGAACACAGAAATATATCAGGGAATATGTCTCTGCCTCTGGCTTGTGACTCTGCAGTAGCCTTGGGCTGACTATTGGACTGCTCACCTTCTTTGTCTCCAGGTCCCTGATGTGGTGTTAGTACCACAACTGTGCATGACATAAGTGTTACACATATCCTCCAGGGCTATACCATTGCCTGGTCCAAGAAAAGGAGAACCAACTCTTAAGGTGCAGGGGAAGTCAGGGATGCAGAATCTGTTGTCAGTATTGATACGTCTCTACCTACGAATATTCCCACTTGTATAGTGCATGCAAAAAAGAGACAGAAGACACACTACATAGCAGAACTACAGTCTCAAATTGTATTTTTTAACCAGAGTACATGGCTAAGGCTAGATCCATTATTCAGACCACTGATTGTGAGGATGTGAACCCGGGTTATAAGAAACACTGCTGAGTCTCTGAGCTGCAAGCTCTCATGGTGGAATAGCTTTACCTGATTTTCCACAGGGATAGGCTATGTGTTATGCCCTTACCTACCCCCAGGATAGTGTATAATGCATATTATTCTACCTGACAATATGGCAGTACAGCTTCTCATGCATGTAATTGCCTGTAGTGTAGCTGCAGTGTGATTGAACCCTGACCCTGGCAGTAACCAGTAGCAGTCAGCATTAGTCATCTGCTCGGTTAGAGAGAATTGATATGTACAGGTATATCTGTCATCCTTCCACTGAGGAGGATAGGCTTGTGAGCTTAACACAGAGTACAGCTGCTCAGCAGAGAGACACAGGAACCTAGTAGGACATGGAGTATGAGATGTTGAACAGTGTTGAAGACAGGAGAATATGTGGCTGCAAGGTTGGGCTATCCTCATGGGAAAACATGTAATAAGCATTACCTGAGCACTGTTGTAGGAAGAACAATGCACTAGCAATGTAATTTGACATCATTAATGTGTGCAAAAGATGATAGTATACAGAATGCTCATACACATGTAACATATATAGAGTTGAACAAATGTCTAAACTGTGACTGCGTACTCCTTTGCCGCCTGCTGCAGAGTAATAAAATGGTATTAATCCCAGCTTCCTGTGTTATTGAGTGTCATTTTGAAAATAATGAATGAGTGTTACAGTTTGATTTAAAGACAGATTGTTATTGGAATAGGTCAAGCAACCATCACAATGTCCATGTGTACCACATACACAGCCAGTAACACGCAGTAGTAGTGATACACGACTGTAATATGGACATATGGTGCGCAGATGCATGACACAAACCCCAGGATGGGTGTCCTGCAAAGAGGAACATGTGCCAACCACACCCACACGTACACACACACTACCAACACATGACTGCAACGGAGCCTGGTCAAACACCAACATGAAGCATGCACAAACAGGGACTTGAGTAATGTTTGCCTTAACACCCCCCCATAGGCCAAAGAAGAATAGAATGGACATATGCATGTAATGCTGTGAAGGATGTGTGGTAGTCCTCAGTATCACAGTGTTAGGGACACAGATACACTGTCATCAACAGTGACGATGTGCACTTACACAGCATACCTGCATGTAATACAGAGGACAATCATGTGCCACAGAAATATACAGTGGCGAAAGAGTATAGTGGATAGACAATTGTAAATGTGACAAACTATGAATATAGGTTCACACATCCATAGGTACAGGGTACGACATCGCCCCAGGCCCAGCCATAATACTACACCATAGTTAGGATGACTTTGCCAACCTTCTGTGCTTCAGATGAAATACCCATGATATTGCTGTATCTCCGTCAAGCATAGATAATGATGTAATCCCTGGCCTATACCTGCAATTCTCCATCCAATGGACAACATACCTGCGAACAAGGCTAGGAAGGATGTCTGTCTCACATGTACTGTGATGTAGATCCACAGCAGTCTGGGTGATATATGTCACTCAAACACATCCCATTAATGACCGTGACAAGGTAAACCTGCCCTAGTGGTTCTGAGGGATGGATACAGTAGGTGAAGCATACACATGAGATATGGGGTGACATGGCGTCGAATGTCAGGCAGAGGTCAACCAGGGTATGTGACAATGTGGCAGGGGTCCTGTCAGCAGCATTACACAAATGTGTCATCCTGCATCCAACGTGGGCTTCCCAGCTGCTGTAGGTGTATGGTCAGATACAGTCTGAATGGGGCAATGTAGTAGATCATAGGTGTAACACAATGGGTACAAGGAGACAATGACCCAGCCTGATGTAGATGTGAATCCTGCACCAACAGGTGGGCAATGTAGAAGTCCCACACAACCACGACATAACGCGTGTGGAATGAATGGTGACCGACAAACACTGTCCCCTGATCCCTGGTAATCACCCCTGTGCTGAGTGGACAGCCACCATATGCTGGACAGGGTGACCTAGTAGTTCCACAGGTATGATGTTGCATGACGTAACATTTAGCTGTGGCACATGGCCCTGACAGGAGATATGCATACCTGGGAGGCCCCTTCAAGGATATCTGTGTCAGATGTCTGTCCCACTATGGCACCTGTTTTGCAGTCATCTACAAACACTGTTGCCCATAGCACCCCTGTGTGTGCCTGTACCGGAAATGTATGTATGACAGGAGTGCACATGGAAGGGCCCCATGGGACACCAATGTGTGACAGGCAGTAGGTCTGACATGCTGCCAGCAACTATGACCGTGTGGGTTGAGTCACATAGACAGTTTACAACGCATTCTGATGTAATGCGCGTGTTCACATCCCAGCCAATGGGTTTATCAACGATACCTGAGGGTAATGTGATGAAGGCCTTTGCCAGGTCGAGGTAGGCTGTATGGACTGCAACACCCCATCAGTCGGCGACTGTCCCAAAATGTCAACCATGCTTTAAAGGCATGAACCGCCCCTGAACAAGACAAACTGGGATGCAAAGTGTATGTCCCCTATGCATGTAATCCCATGTGCAGATAGGTCCCTGGTAATGGGACAGTAATAACCAGCCTCAGTGGAGGTATTGACGGGAAGTTGCCATGACACAACCTGGGTACCCTACCTGAGGTGAGGCTACAAAGAAATAGCTGTCCTAACTGTGGGTCTAATTCATAATGAGATAGTGGAGTACACAGCGGGTCACCAGCTGGTCTCATGGATGCTATGTCCACTACCCTGGAGAGAGCATGTCCCACCTGTGTGTCACAGAACATTTGGTGACCACAAACCAGGTACACATCTCCTCATGGGAGGTGGAGATGTCCTCACTGGACTTGTCAGCCTGTAGTAATGTGTGTATGTTGAGTAAACCCACCTCTATGAACCCAGTCAGAGCATATGTGGGAGTGAGCTCCCAGGTGTGAGAGCATAGCAACTGAAGGTGGTATGATTGTCAGCCACGTTCATGTAGGTATTTCTGTGGAATGTGCCCTGGACACATGACAGTGTGTAACTCTACACATATGATGACCAAGGGTGTCATACCTCACAAGGAGTCTGGTGGACCTTGTAGTAGCCACCTGCTCGTGTTGAACATCCTGTGAATGGCTGGGGTACACCAGACTGGATGCTTGGCATTGGTACAATGAACCACAGTTGGGTAAGTGAATGCCTGGCTCATGCAGTCCTGTAGGTACTGGTAGATGGCAAATGTGATTGATGCAGTGGCTGCTGTACTGTACCACTGGCTCAGGGTCCTTAAAGGAGACCACAGTAGTGCAAGTGTAGTCTGCCTCTGAGCAAGCAATGTGTATGGTAACTGGCAACACTCACAGCAACGGATGCCAAAGAAGCCAATGTCCAAATAACATAGATCAACTTCTGCATGACAATATGTCTTATCATACATGTATTGACATGTCTGCTAATTACACTGCAAATGGCCGGTAAGACTGGCCTAAAGTTCCCGTGATGTACAGTCTGGGTGTTGTTCCGATAATAAAGTGGCAACACCTCCCAATCGTGACCTCTGCCAATGGTATGGAGCGAGTTGTTAACCTGCAACAGTGGATGTATGGCATTGGTTCTGTGTCGGAAACATGGTTCCTGTAGCACCACAGTATGGGTAGTCAAGCACACATCCCATTGCTGAACACACAGCATCAGTGAAACCCACTGCTCACAAGGACACATTCTGTCAAGTTCTACACTTTACGTATGCACAGTGGTGTCCATTGTGGACCCAAAATTGACATCATACCAGATGTCTTTCAATGCTACCTGAACTCATTGTCGTCACAGGTATGCACCGCCTATGTTTAATGTTGATGATAGCTGTCCATGTAATGCAGCACAGATGCACAGAAATACCCAGGGTACCATAGATGTAACATCACAGTCCCGCATTACAGATGTGTAATGGGTACTGTCGATTGTTGCAGTCAAGGGATTCTTGTAGACTCTGGGCTCGTGTTGTTCGCAGGCAATCCTTTGTCCCGCCTGGGAGGGATGTGTAGCACCTGCCATACTATCCGCTAATAATGCAAACCATCCACTGGAGAATGCTAAATGCAGGTGTGAAATGTGTACAGCCCTATACTAGTGTCCAGTAGGCAATTGTCATGGATGGACACCCCAAGATGGCACCCACAACTGCAAACCCGGGTAAATTACACTAAGGCATAACACAGGAAATACACATAGGGACAACAGTTGACATTTCACATACAAGTCGGACCGCCGTGCCAACACCGGCGGCATACAGCACTCAATCTGCCAGCAAATGAGTGAAGCACAGCTGTGAAATGTGCACCTGTGGAACACATACTAATGGCACACACAACGCCAAGTAGGATATGTAAACTATGGCATTCCCACCTATGAAGACAACATGGTTAAATGAATACATAGGTAATCAACATGTTCCGTGGTGTTATGTTGAAATACAGTGACGGATATGTCCCATTGGGATGTCTGCGGTTTATATGAAGCAGTTGCTAACCAGCATCTTTGGATGTATACATTTGTCCACAGTACTAAATCACCTGGTTATGTAGCACCATGTGGAATGGGTAGTCAAACAGACATCCGCGATGAACACACAGCATCAGTGAAACCCACTGCTCACAAGGACACAGTCCAGACAAGCTCTACACTTTACATATGCACAGTGGTGTCCATTGTAGGACCCAAAAATTTGTCTAAAGACAGGAATGCCTTCTTTCATCACCTAACTGAACTCATTGTCGCCACAGGTACACATATGCACGCGTGTTTAATGTTGCTGATAGCTGTCCATGTAATGCAGCACAGATGCACAGAAATACCCAGGGTACCGTCCATAGCACTGCGTCCACATCACAGTCCCGCACACACGACGGATGTGTAATGGGTACTGTCAATTGTTGCAGTCAAGGGATTCTGGGTATGCAGACTCTGTCTGGCAGAGGCAATCCTTTGTCCCGCCTGTGGGAGGGATGCGCGTAGCACCTGCCTTACTCTCCGCTAATAATGCAAACCATCGGAGAATGCTAAATGCAGGTGAATGTGTACAGCCCTATACTAGTGTCCAGTAGGCAATTGTCATGGATGGACACACCCACCCACAACTGCAAACCCGGTAAATTACAGCCGCTGAAGGCATAACACAGGAAATACACATAGGGACTACAGTTGACATTCCACATACAGCCGGACCGTCGTGCAACACCGGCGCATACAGCACTCAATCTGCCAGCAACAGACTGAGGAGCACCGCACCAACAGATGCGACCTGTGGAACACATACTAATGGCACACAACAACGCCAAGGGATATGTAAACTATGGCATTCCACATGGTTAAGATGAAACAAATCACAACATGGTGTTATATTGAAATACAGTGACGGATATGTCCCATTGGGATGTCTCTGGGTTTATATGAAGCAGTTGTTAACCAGCATCTTTGGATGTATGTCACACAGTACTAAATCACCTGGTTATGTAGCACCATGTGGAATGGGTAGTCAAACAGACATCCGCGATTGTTGAACACACAGCATCAGTGAAACCACTGCTCACAAGGACACAGTCCGACAAGCTCTACACTTTACATATGCACAGTGGTGTCCATTGTAGGACCCAAAAATTGTCTAAAGAATAATCTTATTTCAACGCACCTGAACTCATTGTCGCCACAGGTACACATATGCACCGCTGTTTAATGTTGCTGATGCCAGCATGTGCAGCACAGATGCACAGAAATACCCAGGGTACGGTCCATAGAACGTCCACATCACAGTCCCGCACACATGTAATGGGTGTACTGCAATTGTTGCAGTCAAGGGATTCTGGCATGTAGACTCTGTGCTCGTGTTGTTTCGAGGCAATCCTTTGTCCCGCCTGTGGGAGGATGCGTAGCACCTGCCTTACTCCGCTAATAATGCAAACCATACCCGGAGAATGCTAAATGCAGGAATGTACAGCCCTATACTAGTGTCCAGTAGGCAATTGTCATGGATGGACAAATGATGGATGGCACCCACAACTGCAAACCCGGTAAATGGAATTACAGCCGGCATAAGGCATTCAGGAAATACACATAGGGACTACAGTTGACATTCCACATACAGCGGACCGCCGCAACACCGCATATGCACTCAATCTGCCAGCAACAGAATGAGGAGCACCATGGACAGATAAAGCGACCTGGAACATATATGTACACAACGTTAAAGGATATAATTGGCATTTGAAGACACATGGTAATGAATAAGGTGGCAACATGTTCCGTGGTGTTATATTGGAAATACAGTGACGGATATGTCCCATTGGGATGTCATGATATGAAGCAGTTGCTAACCAGCATCTTTGGATGTATGTCATTTGTTCACACTACTAAATCACCTGGTTATCTAGCACCATGTGGACTCGGTAGTCAAACAGACATCCGCGATTGGGAACATACACCAGCAGTGAAAAGCACTGGGCAGGTGGACACAGTCCAGCAACATCTAACTTGACATATGCACATCGGTGTCCATTGTAGGACCCAAAATTCTCTTCAGAATGCCAGCTTCCTGCATTACTCACGTGATCTCATTGTCGCCACAATATACAAGCTGTTCAATGTTGATGATAGCTGTCCATGAAATGCAGCACACATGCACAGAAATACCCAGGGTACCGGGTCCATTGAACTGTGTCCCACATCACAGTCCCGCACATGAAGGATGTGTAATGGGTACTGTCCACTGTTGCAGTGGGAGTCTGGGTATGTAGAATCTGGCCTCGTGTTGTTTCGCAGGCAATCCTTTGTCCCGCCTGGAGGGATGTGCGAGTACATGCCTCACTCTCCGCTAATAATGCAAACCATCTACCGAGAATGCAAAATGCAGGTGTGAAATGTGTACAGCCCATACCAGTGTCCAGTAGGCAATTCACATGGATGGACAAGCAAGGATGGCACCCATAACTGCAAACCCGTGGAATTACACTGCCGAGTAAGGCATTACACAAGTGATACACATAGGGAGTACTGTTGACATTCCCCATACAACACACAGACAACCAGCCGATGAAGTCCAAAGCAAAGACGAGGTACTGTAGGACACCAGTGACCACCAGAGCACACCGAATTAAAGGCAGCAGTCACCATAGTCTATTGAGTTCGCCTGTTTCAAGCAGACTTATTCAGAATACATACAATGCAGTCCAACCTATTTACAAAACATGGTAAATTAGATGTGCTAGGTACTAATTACATGCCTTAAAGGCAGACAAGCTTAAACCTAGTTACATCCACACAGTGAGGACATCAGACATTGCTTCAAAGGTACAGTCTTCATGGAAAATAGAAATATATGTATATATGCATGAACCAAATGCACCAAATGTCTGACTGTGGATACATATGGCCTACGGATTGTGCCAATATATTAAGAGAACTGCAGACACCTAGTAATATAAAATGAACCATAATATATACACATAAACCGTATGATTGGGTGACTAATGTAAAATAGACCAACAAATGTAAAGATTCACAATGTGCTAATGTAAATATTCATTTAGAAGGTTACAAATAAATCAATCCAGACATCCATGTCTAAATAATGCCAGCTGCCGGCCCACTGATGGTTCCACAGGGTAGTGGATGAATCATCCCAACAACAACACGCTGATTAATGACAGTGTCAAGGTGTACAGCCCCTGTGGTTCTGAGCAAACTTTTACGGAAGCATAGTCATCAGATCTGGGTTCGATATAGCCTTGCGCCAGGCACGGGTCACCTCTGGGCAAGTGGTATGCAACTGTATACAGCTGGAATTCTTTCAGTTGGTCAGCATAAACATATACCTGAGACCCTGCATCTGTTTGTCGGAACTGTTGGTGCCTTTCCAGCTGCTGCAGGTGTTGGGTCAGATACATTCTGAACGGGGCATTGTACCCAATCATAGGTCTAATGAGTGATGAGTACAGGACAATGACCTCCCTGATCTAGATGTGAATCCTTCATGATGATGGGGCAATGTGGAAGGTCTACCAACTATGTTAGCAACATGTGTGTCTAACGAACGGTTAACAACAAATTGTCCCCAGATCACTGGTAACTCCGTGGGATGCCACCTATATGGTAGGGGTAACCTTGTTCTTCCCGGCGGGTATGACTATGCATTTCCTGGCTGGGATGTCTCTGGTACCACTTATCCACATCTGGGCACTCCTGAAGGATATCTGGCTGTGTGTCTGACTTTGCACCCGTCAGCACCAGTCACCATAACCTGACATAAAACGATGCTGGAAATAGTGGACCCAGGACTGAGCCCATGGGACACCACCTGTGACTGGCTAATATGGCGCCAGCAACTATGGCCATGTGTGTTCTGTGACTTAGCCAGCCAAACCCTGAGCATGTATTTACAGACGGGTTTATCAATATACCCGGGTGAAGGCCCTGCCTTGAGGTAGGCTGTATGGACTGCTTTACTCATCAATGGCCTTGGTGACTGATTCTAAAAAGTGAAACATATGTAAAGGCATGATCTGACTCTGACCGCTAAACTGGGTTGTATCCAAAGCGCGGTCCCCTATGTCATATGTGTCCATTATGATCCATCTCCATGCAGATAAGGCTTGTCAAACTAATGGTATGTAAAAAGAGGCACCATCTATGTGGAGTGACTACAGTCCCTGTGTACCCAACATCCTGAGGTGAGGCTAAGATTAAACAGCTGTCCTGGTGGGTTTAATAGAGTTCCGGTGCTGACACCATCTGGACCCATGGATGCTGTGTTGACTGCCTTGGGGCTGGATGTGGGTAATGCTGACATACCACGCGGAGAGCGGTCCAACGCCCCGTGGACCAGGACCACACATACCGGCCTTAGGCATAGGCCAAGTAGGTAGCCGCCTAGGGCGTGTACTGGGCACGGGTGGGTAGACCAGTATGCGGGATGGCAACTTCTGCCTAGGGCACCACTTAACCTAAGGCCACTCTTCCCGCGGGTAATACAGCAGTACCCACACCAGACGCTCATTGCTAGGGTCATTGCTAGTATGGCATATCATCTATGTCAAGAAACCATATCCCAGACATAATGGCACAGCATAATGCCTGTTCCGCCGCAGACATATGTCACCCGCGGCGTGTGCGGACGCACGCGCGAGATGTCCGCTAATAATGTCGACATTGTCTCGCTTTGTGAAACAAACTCCACATAGACATTCAATACTAAACAGCGACGGAGAACCCGATGTCCTCGCTGAGCTGTTCAACCTGTTCCGCCATGTTAAATGTGTGTAGCACAGCGAACCGCCCAAAGCAACGGACATGTCTGTGGCTCAGTGAAAGTCGCCACGCAATGGTAAACCCTTGTAATATTCATACAGGCCATACATACATGGAGGGTTAGTAATGGAAATTGGGTCCGTCGACCAGACCGTGCAATTAGTATAACAAGATCTACAACGGGTATAACGCCAATTAATAATTATAATAGGGGATGACATGACATGACAAAACGCCCATGTGACTCATCTAACATTCGACAGGTCAGGGCAGTCATACAGTGGGCGGACAAGACCAAACCCAAAGCACCACAGCAACACCCTGACAATCAAGGCCTGTATATGGGATATAAGCACCTGTCATCTGAACAGCCCTGCGGTGACGAGATATGCATCCTCGGCAATCAGTGAGGCGGAATTAGGAATCTTCAACATGCAGCACACCCAGCAGGAGAATGGATGCCTGACTGCGTGGTAGGGGATATGTAAATGTACATAGGTACCATGGGATATTAATGACAACGAACAGGTAACGTGTACTGGGCACAGTAACCGCAAACGGAAACGTTTGCACTATAGAACATATAGATGCACGGGTACAATGCGCCCATGCTGCAGAGACTGTGTATATGCGCGCTGCACACGCCCATCAACCGGATCAGACATATGTTACCGAATAGTCACAGTAACGAAAACACGACAGACACTGTAAACATATATAAACGGAATACGGATATGCATGTGCGCGCCAGTAACCCACAATCCGGACATGCGAAAGTGTGCGCGCGGTGATCCAGTG
Organism: Protopterus annectens; assembly: GCF_019279795.1. NCBI lineage: Eukaryota > Metazoa > Chordata > Ceratodontiformes > Protopteridae > Protopterus > Protopterus annectens. The sequence goes on from NC_056735.1 coordinate 543,580,395, forward strand.
GAACCAGGGAAGGTTAAGGATGTCTCCTCCACACATTTACATTAATAATTGTAAAATATATGCTTAAATAGTACCTATTGATTCCATGCTTTGTTATCGTAATGCTACTATTATACATTGATATACAATATCCTGATCAACACACTACATTCTAAGGTGCACTCACAACAATTATCAACTATGTGTCAGGATACTGATTGTATTTACCAATATTGTATATATATTAACACATTGTTGCCGTATTATTGTTTCCACAATAGATGCAACACTGATATGTAGCATAATCGTCCAACAACTATGAGCAGGTTTATTGATTATTTCGCTTTAAACCGACTCTGAAGGAAGTGTATAGGACGGCTATGTCATGCATCCGCATCTAAGATGCCCCATGTTAGTAGGTGAAAGAGCTCAGTATCCTTTCACTGTGGAGTCTTCGATTTGACAGTGTCTGTTTTTGCCATATATGTTCCATAATGAAGATGGGCAGGACGAAGGTTTGCTGTATTTCCGCATACTGGCACGTGGATATAGATAGGCCATGTCATACATAATATGGGTAGTCAAGCAGACATCCACGATTGGGGAACATACAGCGGCAGTCAATACCACTGGCCAGATGGACAGTCCAACATGTTCTACACTTTACATATGCACATCGGTGTCCATTGTAGGACTCCAAAATTATTTGTCCTTTGCTGCGCATCCATGTGCCAAGAAATACAACCCGACTACGGCACAGCTAGACATATGCACCACCAGCGTTTAAGGTTGATGATACCTGTCCATGACATGCAGGACATATGAACAGAGGTCCCCAGATTGTCGGTCCATACATGTGCGCCCATATCCCAGTTCCGCACATGAAGGATGTGTGCGGTTGCAGCCATGGATCCTGGGTATGCAAAATGGGCTCGTTTGGCAGATAATCCTGTCCCGCCGTGGGAGGGCTGCGGGTACAGGACGCCTTAGTCCCCAAGGATGCAAAGCATCCACTGGGTAATGCTAAATGCAGGTGTGAAATGTGTTCAGCCCTACATCAGTGTCCAGTAGGCATTTCCCAAGGATGGACAAACGCACGGACAAGATGGCACCCATAATAGCAAACCTGGTGGAATCACACACAGGACATACAGATGGAAACAGATAGGAAACAGTAGATACACCCCGTAGATGTGCTAATCCCAGCGCATACAGCAGCCAAGGTGCTAGCAAGTATGTGGGATCACCCGCTTCCACTCGCGGAACATATGGCGACCTGTGGAACACATATTAATGGCACACCAACAACGCCAACTAGGAAGGTCATACTATGGTTAAAATATGCCATAACACATAAACATCTGTCATGAATAAATAGGTTCTACATGCCGCTGTGTTATAATGACAATACAGTGGCGGATAGTTCACAATGCTACCTCTGATGATTACTTAAAGCAGTTGTCAACCTGCAGTACTACAGTAACACCATATGGGTTAATTGTGGAAGGACACGGGTTCGTAGCACTACATATAATATGGGTAGGCAAACAGACATCCGGGACTGGGGAACATACAGCGGCAGTCAAACCCACTGGCAATGGACACAGTCCAACATGTTCTACTTTACATTTGCACATCGGTGTCCATTGCAGGACCCAAAATTACTTAAGTGTGGCAATATAGTGTGAACCCAGAAGAGGTGACAGCCGTGACTACGCACAGGTAGATATATGCACCACAAGCGTCTTCAAGGGTGATGATGTCCATGAAATGCAGGACATATGAATAGGACTCCCCAGGTGCTGCGCCCATACACGCACGCTCACATCCCATTTCCGCACACATGAAGGGTGTGCAATGGGTACTGTCGAGGGTTGCAGACATGGGATCGTGGTATGCAAAAATGGGTGTCGGTGTGGATTGGCAGATGATTCGTTGTCCCGCCTGCGGACGTGGCCATGGCATATCGCATTCAAGCACTAATACCGATCATCCACCGAAATGCAGAATGCAGCTGTGAAATGTGTACAGCCCATACTAGTGTCCAGTAGGCAGTTCCCATGGATGGACAAACGACGCCAAGATGGCACCCATAGCTGCAAACCTGGGGAATGCTGCAAGGCAAGGCATAACCCAGGAAATACAGATAGGGACTACACAGACACTCCCCATTCAAAGCCAGACCGCTGGGCAGATACCGCGCATACAGCACTCAATCTGCCAGCACATCTATGGGGATCACACGCCCATACAGTGGAACAGATGGGTGACCTGTGTAAACATACCAATGGCACAATATCAACGCCTGCTGGGAAAGACATACGATGGTCAAACTATGGCGCTCCACCAATGAAAGACATCCTTCAGTGAATTAATAGGATTGATGTCAATTGACCATGGCAAACACCCAATGAACAGGAAGACTTGCTGGCACCCTATGGCCACAAACCATGTCACACATAGGTAGATGGAACAGTCAACAAACATTTCGGCCCACGAAGGTCGATATGGTATCCAAAGGTTCTTCATAGACATGCTTATCACCAGCCCCAACTTACATGGAAGCATCCAGGCAAAATGTCCACCCTTACACTTCACTGTCACTTTCTGCGGCAATGCCATGTAGCCATAGAAAGCAGAGACGCACGCTAACTAAACACACACACATGTCAACATCACAGAAAGCATCCTATGAACACATGATTACATGATATTGTACTATGAAACACAAACAAACCAGCAATGCAGCAAGAATAGCCCCGTAGTTCACATATAAGTCTTCGTAATATTTAAACAGTTCATTAAAACATGCAACGCTGTTGTTTCCAACTGGTGCAGAAAAAAGCTATGTCTAACGTTCACAATCAACAATGTGAGTCTTAACATGATTTTACTCACATTGTTGATTGTGAACACTTTTAAGGATTTGCTTATTCAGTTGTGACTGCAGCAACGGAAACACACACACACACGGAAGGGACGCAGATAATTTTACACCATGAACTCAGTACAGTATGAAGCATTTACAGAACGCACTGAGTTAACAGAGCTGTCAGAGGCATACTTGTAGGCTGCTGACGCCACCCGAAGAGCAATAGTTGGCAATAGCCAAGGCATGTGCGGAGCATCTAAAAGCATAATCCGCAGAGGCAGCTGGAAACACACACACACAACGGACAAAACCTACGCCTATCTACATGAACACACTACAGTATGAAGCATTTACAGAACGCTACCACCGAACAACAGAGCTGTCACAGGCATACTTGTAGGCTTGACGCCACCCCAAGAAGACAATAGTTGGCAATAGCCAAGGCATGTATGGAGCCGCCTAAAAGCATAATCAGTCGAGGCAGCTGGAAACACACACACACAGACACACACGGAAGGACGGACAACCTACGCCTATCTACATGAACACACTACAGTATGAAGCATTTACAGAACGCTACACCGACTTTTACTGAACAGAGCGCTGTCACAGGCATACTAGGCTGACGCCAGCGAAGACAATAGTTGGCAATAGCCAAGGCATGTGCCATGGAGCCGCCTAAAAGCATAATCAGTCGCAGAGGCAGCTGGAAACACACACACACACAGAGACACACACACAGGAAGGGACGGGGACGAACCTACGACTATCTACATGAACACACTACAGTATGAAGCATTTACAACCAAGCTACAACTTGTCAGGCAGTGCCACCACATAAGATACCGGTGAGCGCCTAAAAGCATGTTGAGCAAACACAGAGAACACACACACACACACACACGCAACACTGACACACACACACAACGAAGGACGGACGAACCACCAACATGAACACACTAGTATGAATTTATGAACGCACACCACTGGCAGGAGCATACAGAGTGGCACAATAGAGTACGCCGGCAGTTGGAATGCAGAGCAATAAGCTGTTCAGATCAGCATGCAGTAACGCAAGCGCAAAACACCATAACACTGACAGAGACACTGACGGGCATGACACAGACGCACTAGTATACACATTTAGCGCTACCATACAACAGAGCCACAGAGCCACAGGCAGAGGGGATACAGCACGCGGGACAGGGGTGTGGCACTAAAAGCTGTACTGGGCATGCTCAGCAGAGCGGCATAAACACACGCGCAGGCACGAAGTGAACGTCACACAACAGCAACACAGGGGAGGAATATCTGGTGCAATTAACCATGAGGACTGCCTACAGTTTGTTGCAGAGGCTACACAACTCCCAAACAATACACAGATGCCAGGCATGTGACGGGAGCCTACAAAGCACTTGGGTACATGAACCACCCATACAGCTGGAACACACACACACACACAACGGTGCAACACCTGGCCACTGCTAAACACATGCACATACATTTAGGGGATCCTGAAGTTCTGCCATCACACTGGTGAGGATATGCACAGGATGTACAGCCCTCAATGGTGATGGCAAGACCGTATAGTGGCTGGTCATCCATGACCCAGGAACCAACACCGGCTGGGGACAGAGACCTCTCCACAGAAAACACACACATCAACCTAACGTGGCACTACAAACCTCCATGCCAGTGGAAGACAGGCCAGACGAAGCACAATGCTTCTTATGAGCATGCACGCACAGGCAAACATGATGACATCAGCTGTCACAGGTAGCATACATGTAGTGTGGTGGACGAGCCATGACTACCTGTACATCAACAGTTGGAAACATAATAAGAGCATGATGCAGCTGGAAACACACACATAGACCATACACATACACATCCACGGCATATGACAGACAATATGAGAGAACATGCCTTCTAACTGTGGTAAGGACAGCACATAAGTTGGCTGGAAATCCAGAAGACAATAGCACTGCACTAATAGACATGCTGCACCAGCAGACATCGCACACACACACAGGAACACACACACACACACCAGAGGGATCCTCCCAGACATCTACATGAACTACATCCCATATCTCTACGCGCCACAGTTTATGAGCACGATAGGCTGTGTGACATCCTCAAACAATAGCGCCACTGGCAATAGCCACATGGGCTATGCTAATGGATGCCATAGCATGTGGTCATTCGCGAGGCAGACCGCCACACACACACACACACGTCGCAACGTGGGAGGCCGCCGCCTATCATGAGCACCGGAACTACCCACAACATGTATAGTCAGAGGCATCCTGCCTGAACCTGCTCGCCTGTCTGGAGTGGTCACCGGGCCATTGATGGGTAAGGTTGCACAGCACACACCTGGTGGGGCGTCAGAGCACATACACATGGGACCATGGAAACACCACACGCCACACACAACAACAGACAGGTTGAGGTCACACCACAGGGTGGTGCTCTGGTGCCTTGTCACACCATGTCTGGACCCAGAGGCACAGGGTCACTCCTGGGCTGCCATGGCATACCTTCCAATGGCATGCAATCATGGGATGTAGCAGAGGCGGCAGATGACTATACCCCGGCCATATACCCACACAGTATAACGGACACCAAACTACGCCATAGACATGGATGACTGGTGCCAGACCATGGCCTGCTACATGCCAGAGAAGGTGCAGCACACCCAGTGTGAAGGACATGTGCAATGTCACATGTAGGTGGTACGCCATTAAAGATGGTGGACATGCAGGAAATGGCTAACACCCTGTCGCAACCTCTGCAACACATACAATGGCAATGGGGAAGACATCCACAGCTCCTGGTCTAGAATCACACTACATCAGGGTGTTCATTTACCTCACACACCGCATGCATACATGATAATGACATGGCCTGTAGCTAACCTGACACCTGCAGCACTGGAAGGACCAGCATCCACAGACGGGATGACTCAGGGACATGTGCACAAGCTGCAGGGGACTGCTGTAACCACAGCACATCTGCTTGCTGGGGACTGTGCCTGGCATAAACAGCCATGTCTGACCTGTGACATGGGCACATTCCATCCCAGGCATGCAAACACGGGCAGAATACTGCCTCCACACATGACAACACGTGCAGGGAATGGGAACGGCCATGCACCCCACAACACAGGAGTGCCAGGCCATGTGGGAAACCTGAGGCCCTGCCCACAGGACTGTAATGACTGGTGGATGTGTACATACAGTCGCACAGGCAACATCCTGTCACATAGACCAGACTGGGGACATGGAACATCCCCATCCACCAATTACGCCATACAACAGTCATGCTGGGCCAACATGCAGAGGGCACATATCCTGACGCCATGTGCCATGTACCATGTAGGGGTCCACCATCCTAACTGTGCTATCCACCCTGGGGTACCCACACATCATAATGTCTGCAGACCATATCATCATGACTGGTTAACTGCACCCACATGGTGACATATGCCACCATACATACACATCAATGAATCTGCACCTGTCCTATGGTATGCTGCTGATGAGCCAGGCACAACCCACATCACATACACACCTGTCACCAGCCATACACACACACATACATGTCATGCACAAAACACATAACATCACACACCTGTCCACCCATCAGAATATGTTAGCAACCCCAGTGATGTATGTATCACATATTAATGGCCATCATACACAGGGTGATATGTGCCACACATCTACATTAATGGATGACATCATGTGTGTAGCCTGTGCAGACAGGACATGTGGTGACATGTGGGTGGTCCCTACAGTGGCTGGAATGGGTGTACACAGTTCAGTCACTGTGATGCCTACACATGCGCACCCCTGACTGTACAATCCATGACATCTCACTGCCCCATGGGGGACACCCCTCCTGGGGGTCCAGGGTATCCACATCTCATATGACTGTCATCTCCGTCACATCCGCTGGAAACAGCACCATATCACTGACTCCGCCCAGAGCGTGCCCCACACAGCCTGTGGCACTCATGCACTCCCCACATGACCTGCCATGTGTTGGTGCACCCCCATGCCCTGGCCCACCCTACCTGGGTTCCTGCACACTGGCCACAGCTGGATCAGCATGCCTGCAGGATACCAGCCACTACCCAATCTCCACAGAACATCAGCAAGATGGTTTGCATCCAATGCCTGGATGCCATGTCAAGGAATGGTTGGGACCTCTGCAGCCTCTGCCCTTCCTGGTTCTGCCGTGGGCAGGTCCGCTCCAACACAGGTGGAAATGTCGCCTTGGTTATACCATGCTGCACCCAATGGCAGGGTGTATGTCTCACTGCCCCCTGCACAGCACACCTGCCACATGCCTCGGGGTGCATTCAGTCCTACACTGCACTGTGTACCCACACCCATGCAGACCACACATTGCTGGGCCAGAGCTGACTGACTGCCACACCCATGCAGCACGTGTGACACGCATCTGACCATGGCAACACGGGACATGTGTGATGTGTGGCACAGGTCTGCCTGTGACACCCTGCCTGTGCCTCATGCACATGGTCACACACCACATGGCATCGGGGGACATGATCAGATTCCCCAGGAGGGGCTCAGCACCCTGTCACCATGACATCACACATCAGCATTGTACACACACATCACACACACACACGCAACACCACATACACACACACACACACACCAACCTCCAGTAATCCACACAGTGCACGGCGTGATGAATGCAGGACGCAGCACCACAACACAGACCAGTGAATGGACCAGACATGGGCATATGCACACCTGCCCCGGGTGTGACAGTACAACAGGCATTACACGCACGCACATACATTCATGAGTGTGACGCATCATGGGATACATGGCCACGCATGTCAGACACATGCCAAGTATGGACACCCACAAAACATGCGCGGATCATACATGTGACACAGGCAGCACCCACATCACAACGGTTACACCGAGGGCTGTACACAGTACAGAGGGGCATATGACCTGTGCAGGCACATGTACGCCATACCGTACATGAGGGCCACCTGCAGGTATGCTATGTGTCCACATGCGCATGACCCACATTATACACGGCCCAGCCATCACTGCTCCATACACATATCTAACACACCTGTACCAGTAGAGGCATCACATTACTGCACCACATGTCCAGCCACCCACATATGTGCCGCATCATGTACGCACTCACCCACCTGGTGATGTGTTCACGCATGCCCACAGACCCATCAACCATATGGTCCATACTACATACTGCGGCGGTGATCACAGGCATGTGTACCAGCATGCACCCATATGTGTAGGGCCCACACTCTACACGGGCTGTGTGTGCATGCATGGTGGATGTGGTGACCAGGCAGTGCGTGTCCATCATGTGTGGGCATGGGAGGGCCATGTCATTGCGTACCCGGCGCAGGGTGCAGGCACACCTGTGCCTGGTGTACCTGCAGGGTACTGTCCGGATGGCACACGCATACTGCTACACGCAGCCCATGTCCACCCATCGCATAGCTGAATGCACGCATCTGCATGGTGTGCGGTACTGCCGCACGTCTGGGTGACCCACGCCACGGTGGCACTGCAGCCTCACCTGCACTGCCTCACAGGATGGCCGCGCCCGGGGTATTCAAGCCAGCATGCATGCCCCGCCAGCCAGACAGCAAGATGCCTGCATGCACGCCAAGGTACGGATTGCAGACCGCAGCCTCTGCCCTTCCTGGTTCTCGCACGGCAGCCTGCAGTGCACTGCACCGCGGCAGGTTAGCAGCTGCCCCACACGGCACCACCTGCATGCCCGCCACATGCGGCACTGCACCCAGCCATTACCCACACCTCTGCAGCCACCACACATTCCTGCTCGGTGCCAACAGACGCTGACTGACCGTCACCTATGGGCAACGGTGTTGGGGTATGTGTCGCATCTGAACCGTGCGGGATGGGGACGATGTGATGTTCTCCATGGCACAGTGTCTGCCTGTGACGTACCTGCCTGTGCGTCATCCAGATGGTCATCACCACTAGTATCTCTGGGGACACTCGGATCAGATTGACCGGTGGAGGGGAACTCACCTACTGTCAATACAAAGACATACCATCGGGTTACACACAACACACACACACACACACACACACACACAGACACATACACACACACACGCACACACACGCACACACACATGCATGTGATAATGCAGGTGGCATGCAGCATTCACAACACAGACCAGTGAATGCAGACCAGACATTCATAGTGGCAGTATGTACACTGCCCTGGTGGGAACAGTACAACAGGCAGGTGTCTTTAGTAGGCATGCATTACACACATTCATGATAGTTTGCATGCATCAGCTGATACATGTGGCCACGGGGCGAGTTGAGAGTACACATGGCTGCCGACTATGTAATGTACACCGCAAACATGTGCGTATCATGTGGACATGTGACGATGGTGTCCCACCGCGCATGCATCACAAACGGCTGTCATGCAGTGTTATCTGTAAAGTCTATAGATACAATGTATGGGTAACAGTGATGTCTGTGCAGGTGCACGTTGGTGTGAGCTGTGTACATAGCTGTACAGTGTGGAGGCGGGCTCTGTGCCACTGCACAGTAGCAGGACACAGCTATGTGTCTGTGCGCGTGACCTGGACGCATTACATTGCCATGTCTGTAAGTCAGTTCAGCTGCTCAGCAGCACATATGGTGGACATTGGAGGCACCTGTAGTAGCTGTGGAGAGGCATTCCATGTCACTGGTGTACTACATCGGATGTCCAGGGGTCCACTACAGTGATGAACCCACTATGTGTGTACAGGGTGCAACGGTGACCCACTGGATGGATGCTGTGTGGCAACATGCCTGTAGGTATCGACCATGGCCTTGTCTGTCTGTCATTGACAATTGTGTGTGTGGACATCGTGCACACGCCCTGTGGTGGCATACATACCCATACTAGTGAAGGTGTCACATTCTACGGATATGCAGACAGTGTGGATGTCTGATGTGCATAGGTCATGTCATGGTGTGACAATGCTGCAGCCAGACATCCACGCATGGGACATGGCACATGCCATGTCACAACGTGTGCACCCGATGCAGGGGCATGGGTCACATTGGTATCACCTGTGCTCTGGCCAGATCACAGCTCACTATGCACTGCCATACCAATGCATACTACACATGCAGCCATTGTGGAACACCTACACCATTGTATGCATAGCTGAATGCACGTAACACACCAATAGGTTGTGTGGTGTCATGCCACTCTACGCTAACGGTTTTATCTACTGTACATGGGTGGTGCTGTATACCGTGACTGGGGCACACACAGGTGAGCATGTCATGCCTGGACACATGGGGAATATCAGCAGAACATGCCTTTGACTAGCAACAGACTTACCTGCAACAGACCCTTGTCCTTGCGACACGCCAGACGCATCTGTAAAGGCATTACACAAAGGTATACACATTAGCCATTACTATCTCCACGGTCAGCACTGTGCATGTCACATCATGCATGTGTTAGCATGTGCTATGCACATGTCTGCTAACACAACATAGCATACTATGGTTTGCATCTTGTGTGGCCATTGCTATATCATGTGTTGTACTATGACACCCACACGCCGCTTATCATACAAACATGCAACACTGACTTACCAGCTCCAGGCTCATAGTTCGAGACACCCACCTCCACGATGGACGCATGTTTCCGCGTGTTGTTCCGTGGGTGTCCCCAGACTGGCCAGGAGCTCCGTGGCTGTGAGTGGGGCTGGGTTGGTGGCCCACCACCTGTCCCACGCTGTTGCCTGGCAGCGCACGCTGTCTTGCATGCCGGATCAGGTCTGTGCAGTGCCTGGATTTGCTGATAGCTGCGGTTGTATCCGCCCAGCCTGTTCACGCTCCTGCACATCTCCTCCCACATCTCCTGTCCTTCCTGTGCCTGCTGTGGCACATGGTTGAATAGGGGCGTGATTACTATGGAGGTATGGGATGATCACCTCCTCCTGTCGACTGAAAGGTGGAAGCCGAACGTGGCATTATCTGGAAGACATAATGATGGTGGCAGGTCACACACACTGCTGTGCATACTGTTGGAAATACATTGCTATGACATGTACGACATCTGCACATTGTGGCAGGCAGTGTGTGGCTTCACACCATTGAGCACTGGGTGTCACATCATATCTGTGTGCCACCCCATCACACTGTACACGCACCATGTAGATGTTAGCCTGCTGGACATGTGTACCTGGCTGCACCTATGTCCATATCAGTTGGCATAGGTCCCCATGTGACGCCTGTGCTACTGTTCACCTGGACGCTGTGTATATGTCAGTACACATCACGCCTGTGTCCATTGTGAACGCCAGCAGTGGCACTGTACACATGGACACCTGCACATGCATGTGTTGTGCCATGTACTTCCACACAGCACTGTACGGGTGTTGGACAACTTGCCACAGCTCACCTGTGTTGCACATGTGATAGACATGGAGCAATGTGTAACCATGACACATTAGCAGGAAAGGCCATGCATAGCATGTACACACACACATTGTGAGCATCACACAGCACCTGTAACATGACAGGGTGCATCACCGCCACATTACTGCTGTGTATGGTTGATAGTGAGAGTGCCTTTTGTCCATTGCACCATGTAGGACTGTGATAGCTCATGCAGCCTTGCTGGTCAGGTCTGCATGATATGGCAGGGTATGCCACATACATGGCACTGGGTTGTGATCCACCTGGGGGTTGACGGTATTGGCAGGGTGGCTGTCCATTGCATATGTCATAGCTGTGTGAATATGGACATTCAACATGTTTATCACCATGGTGTGGACACTGTCCTCAAGCGAGGTATGCTGCACGCTGCTTGCTGAGGGTGTGTCTGGTGCATGCAGGTATCACACATCCATGCATACACTGTAGCCCTGGCAGGTGCTATGTGCTGGGATATTGATCAACACAGTGCTGTATGTGGACACACACCGCTATCCCATGCACATGGATGGCTGCCTGCACTGATGTGGGTACCACATATGTGTACATCCAGTGCCCGCTGCCACCCACATGTCTGCTGCTGCACTACACACCGCCATCCCTCCCTCTGTGAATGTGGTGTTGGGCACAGCAGAGGTATCCATGTATGGGGACAGGGATGTTCACATAGCAGGCCCACTGAAGGTATCGATCTGACCATATGACGCACCCCTCACACATACAACCCATTCATATTGTTGTTCACAACGGTGACACAGCTATATTGCTATGCCAGAGGCATTCACAGACATACATACACAGAGGCATGCACGTCCATCTGTGGCATTGCCTGGACTATTGCTGTGGTTCAGCACCTAACGTGTTTGACTGCAGCTGGCGCAGACCTACTGTGCACATGTCTACACGGTAGGCCTGTTCTACAGTAGGCATCTGTGATGTGCTGTGCACATCTCATATCTGCACATTTGGTTGGTGTCCATCGGTCCACGGGCCAGTGGTGGGACATACAGGGATGTTGCTGAACATATATGCATGCAACCCTGTACAGCTGACGCTAGCCCCTCAGATCCTCATGTGTCGTGGACGTGCACACCGTACACACACATGTGGGTGTGGGCCGCCCTCCATCCCCATCTCCACCCGTGGGTTGCTATCATCCCACACACTCCTTGTATTGTATGTGCAGGCTATGCACCTATGTGGGGCTTGTGTGCATGCAATACGATACTATGTGCCTTTGGACCCACCACAGACATTGTCACACAGGTACACCGCAGCATACATCGCAGCTTGTTGTCAGCACATCACATGTGGTACACACCTAACACATCTCCTGTGGGACATGGTCAATTTGTATGGGCATGTCCAGCGTCACATACCACAGCTACCCCTACATGACGGCTATGGACATGTGTGTGTACAGCTACTGTGACATGTACAAGAGCAATGCCCCCTACCTACATCACATGGTACTACCTGTGGAGTATGTGTGTCTGCATCCATGCTATGGCCATAGATGACAATTGTACATCAATATGTGCAACATACCTCATGTTCCATGTGTCAATGCATTGTTTGTTGGTCATTGTTGTGCTTGGTTTACATGGCTGACATACTGTACTGTGTCTGATTCCAGGTACTTCATTGGGCTACCAGCATTGTACATTTCTACAGCACATTCCAGCCATCATGTAGCCAGCTTAGATGACAGTGGGAGGTGTTCCGCCATGTGCACATATGTCACACAGTACGAGGGTGACTGACACACATTGTCAGGACTGGGTTGACAACCATGACTGCACCAGATGGTGTCTTCTGGATGTGTGACATTCACAACAAACACCTACATTCACATAGCAGCGCATCGTCCACGACAATGGACATTCCTGCATGAACACTGTGTACGGTATGTCTGTATGACCACTGCATATATCACTGGTGGCCACCAGCATGGCTGCCTACAACAGCAGTGTGTATCCTGTGCAAACATGGGTTACACCAGTCACAACACACCTGTGTCAGATGGCCCTGTAGTGGGTGACAGTGCAGTTCCATTCATCATGTAACAGTATACACCAGTAGTTGCAGACATGTGAACGGAGCTGTGCTCAACATATGCACACATGACACATCACCTCACCTGGTACACCGTGTCTGCCTTGCCACCTGCTATTGTGACCACCCTGTGATGACATTGTACGGCCCACATGGACTGGGACATGTGATGGCTCAATGGTGAATTAACCCTCCAGGTGTGTGTCTAGCCAGGTGTCCAGTCCAGTGGTCTGATACTGTACATTGCCCTACTCTGTCACTGGGCCTGTTGACTATGGTCATACTGTACTTATGCAGGCATGTGGTGTTTGGCCAGTCTGATAGTCGAGATCAACCACACTACCGTGGGAGACATGACCTGAGGACATCTGCCTGGTGTGCAGCCCACATGTACATCTTCACATGCTATGCTGCCTGTGCAGCGTGTCACATGTCTGTCTCCGCAGGGCTGTCACAGGTAGGCACAGCATGCAGTGATGTGTGACAATGCTTACACCCTCCACTGTGCTGTACAGAAGCACTGCACACACAGTACAGCACACATGTCATTTATCTGCAGTGCCTGGGACCTGCCTCCATGCCCTACACGCACACCTGCCAGTCCAGATTGTACACAGATCATACCTCCCAGGCACATACTGTAACACACACGGGTGGTTCCCACACCACACATTTACACACATACTGTATATTCCCATACACATTGCATCATAGGTAATCCATGTTCAGATACCCATGTTCGTGACTGCCAACACATTGACACCCGAGAGTCAATACACTGTAGACCACTGGTTACATGCCGCCGGTTTGCTGTACATTGCACCTAGGACAGTTGCTACTGCTATGTATTGACAGCAACACGCACTTCCCTAGTATGGACTCCCATGTACCCACACATGCTTGGCCATGCAGTACGATAGCTGGGTGACACATTACATGACACATACCATACCTACACTACCCTCGGCATGCACCAAACCTCCATGTGTCTGTGTGCTATGCCTACACACATCCCCCCTCTGTTTGCTGAACATCCATGCTTCTCATCCCTGCTAGCCACACCCTAAACACACAACCATAGCAGCATGCATGGTACATACACAGCCGGTATTACTGACATCCACTGACAGAGGTAGTTGATGGCATGGCACCCCGTACGATGGACAGTCTACGTGCCTATGCCAACACTGATCACAGTGCACTTCTGCTACATTTACACACTGGTAGGGACCATGCTATTCCACAGAGACATGGTGGTACTGGCCTTTTCACAGACGCCACAGTGGTATTCCTGTTCCATGCACACGTGCTGTATGGGCACATGTGCAGGCTGTTGCACGGTAGTTATGTTCACCTGTGTGTGGTGTGTCACTTGACAGTCATGGTGTGTCCTCATGGTGCATGACATACTCCACAGCTAGCTACCTACACATGACTGCATTGCAGTGTGGGCCCTCACGCAGTGTGGTGGTATGTCTCTGCTGTTTGACTACATCCACATTCAATGCAGCATACAACACTCATGCAGGCATTGCCAACACAGATGTTGCTGGCATCGTGCCTGCCAATGGGGTACCTACCAATACAATACACACTCACTACAGGGTTCCAATCCATGGCTGGACATTGTATTAACCCTGTGGACACATACATAGTACCATGCACATATGTCCGGGAACACAGTCCCAATATCACCTCAAATCGCGACAGTTGTTGTATCCCGCCAACCTCGCTGTTACATGTCTCTGCAGCAGCACACGCAGTGACTGCTAGCCCATTCATGTGTGCACCCTGACCATCACACTACCACATCTATCACACTACACATGGATAGTACTGCATTGCACGTATGGGGCTGCATCTCTACACCCATGACTGGGCCATTCAGTATGGCACTGGGCCACATCCTGACATACATGCTTCACACACTCATTGACTACCTGCATGCCTTTCCTGGCACCCTTGTTGGGCTTCTGTGCACCACAGCACACCACATCCCATGCTGGCCGCCTGTCATAACATTGCATGGGTGGTTGGGGTGGTACAGAGGGTATCACATCAGACATGATCCGCTCTTTGCCCTTCAGCACCATTCCACTTTATGCTATTGCCAGTGTACACATCCAGCATCACATCGCACTTATGTCTCAGGATGTTACGCCATGTGCCTCCTGTACAGGTCACACAGTGGTGCAGGCATATCATGCTAACTACAACAAGTCAGGGACGTGACATTGCACAGTCCTCAGACATGTGGCCCCTCATGCTCACTATTTGCATACATACACTACATGCTGTCACCAGTACGTACATGCCTACATATACCACTTCTACATACATACCTGGCTCATCCTATCATTGCTATAACAACCATACAGGTGTCAGTGTGGCAGATATATCATGTAGATATCATTGCATCAGTTACATCACACATAGTGCATACACATCACCTTTGCATACTGACAGTCACGTGTATCACATGGATACTGTCCCTATACAGGCATATCACATTGTACATGGTTGATGTACACACATGCCCCACATGGTGCTGTGGTTGCCATATTCCACTATGGCGGGTACACATGCACCCACATTTCTGGACCGTATGTCTAGCTGATACATTGGTGCCCTTGTACCTGTGCCATACACACATGTACACGTAGCGTATGGTTACAACATGTGTGGTGTACCTTACACAATGGATACAACTTTACATGTCTCAGTATAGTCATGCTGTGATGTCTACCCAGCTCAGACAGTTTACATATGCAAATGACAGTCATAACATCTGTACTCACCTGCATGCCACTAACACAGGGTGTACTCCATGGGCCATACTCCATAGTACTGATGCATGTAGTACTCCTACATGCTTGCAGTGGGCAGGTGGGAGGATAGTCCTGCATGCACACATGCCACATTGCTCAGCCCGGGCGCCTGTGTGACATCCACAGACTGGACACACACCTGTGGGGACATAGGTCCTGTGCACATCCCACACACACTGTGTCACTAGTCATAGCTCCTTGCTGGTAGGGTGACACAGACCCATGGTACCACCACAGCGGAGTACTGTATAGACATACAGTTGACATCCACCTGCCTGCTCAGTGGACACTACCATGGGGGTGACTACTGTGTACATTGCACATGTGTTTACACACGCCCTGCTGGACATCATTGTGCACACATTGCACCTGCTATGGAACGCTTGGACATGGTTACTTGCTGTTCCCTCCATTTGGTACCTATTCTGCTACTACATTGTCCCATATGTGCAGGCCATATATATGTGTATGTACATAACATTAGCCATCCTCCATCATGCATGCTATGCCTGTGATACTGTCTATGATTTGAACATATCCATCATGACAGCTTTGCATTACACATAATTGACATAGTCACCCCTACATGCGCGGGTATACGTGCGCATATTCCGCATGACATCGACGGTATATGCCCATGCACATGTGCAGCTGTTACATACATAATGTCCTATCCCCTGCTGTGGCACTTCAGTGGATATCCACTGCCAGCATCAGCGTGGTGGCATTGTTCTGTGTTTGCAATACCTCTGGGATGGTATTACATTTGTCACTTTTGTGATGCATCCTTCTTGTTGGTTTTGGGTACATATTTGTGTGGGTGTCCTGTTCGGGTATTATGTCCTCATGGATTGGTATAATAGCTGTTCATGTGTATACACAACGGATGCATCAAGCGCTGCTAGCTTTTATTGAGGGTGGTATGCGGTGTCATTACGCCTTTTGTTGCTACGGTGGTATCCCTTTGATATTGATGGGGTATATCTGCGGATGTGATGGCGGGTTCAATTTATTCGTATTTGTGTGTGTGTGCTATCCCTGCTTGGGGAGCTGTTGCGTCTGTTGTTCTGGGATGTTTGTTTTGTTGATGTCTGGGCCGACGGGTGTGTGCCATTTGGGTATGTATTTGCTTATGCCTGGCGGATATTCGGGTTTCATTATCGGCATTTTGTCCCGATAATTTGGGGTATGGTCCTGTACTTTCGCGGATGCTACCTGCCTTTCGTATTTACTACGTGGTACATATGCGGGATCCTGTCCGGCACGCCACATGCACCGTATGAGCCGTATGCCTGATGGCACGCACAGGTATTTGGGTGCCCCATACGGGTCAGGTCCTTGTTACGTTGTTTGTGACTCTGCATCATCGCACATTCCGGCATGCAACCGCGTCCTAGCCATACATTGTCACTTTACGGGTACTGGTACATACTGCCCGGCATGCTGTATGCCCCACGTTTACTTACTGCGTAACACCCTATACACATACTAGACACATTTATTACATAACACGCACACACGCCAACACACACATACCCATACACGCACACACACACTTTTCCACACCATCAATTTCATATACATACTTTACATTATATTCAAATAATGATGGAATATAATGGATACATAGGCTTATTTCAGCTATGAGGAAAGAATATGAAACAATATGATTTACCATATATTCCTAACAATGGATGTGTGACAGACTATTTCAATGTGGAACTTTGAGGAACTGAGGAACATGAACTGTTTTAGACCCCACAATGCGTTCCTCATACGCATACTTGACAGGTATGATTCACACTTGCAACACAATACCTTTGGGTGACGCCGGGCCCGCAGACATATCCTATGGATATGACACGCACATATCCCGCTACTGTACCGTGACTGGCGATCATCCCGACGGATATGTATTGATGCAGGTTGACATTTCCATGGCTGGCGTTCCTGCTCTGCCCACCCTCTCCGGATGATCGGGTTGTCGCGTCACTATGTTTACTATGTGGAGATTTCGCGCCTTACTCTGTAAACTTGCATCCCTGGGTTCCATATTAACCTGTTGTACTTTATATCTGTGTATGTGTACATATATTTCTACATGTACTGATATCTATTTCATATCTGTGTATGCACATAAGTACATATGTAGTCGACTTGGCGCGATAGTGGCATACGCTACGCCGCTGCTGTGGAACCGCGCGTGAGTTGGCGCCATGCCCATGCTCTGCTGGCTATTGGGTGCAGTGTTTGGGTGGTGCCTTTGGAGTCACACACGCCCGCACACATACGGTACACATTACGGGCGGACATGTTTGTGTGGCGCCATTTCACTGTGTGTGCAGGTGGGGTGTCAGTCCATGGGGCCTGTCAACTATGCTGCCAGGCTATATTGGGCACGCCTGCCTACTACTGGCTGCAGTGTCCATGGCGCTGAACGCCCTGTGCCTGTGCTTGCTGGCAGTATGGCGGCTTGGTGGCCCACCATTATGTCCCTGCAGCAGCTGTTTCCGCAGAATCATATTGTGTAGCATACAACATACTATGAATATGTGGGCACATTGTGCCTGGAGAGTACAGCACTGCTACACCGGATGTATCCAATCACCGGAACCGTGAAATCAACATCCCTAACACACGCCTATGATTATTCTGGTGCGTGCCTCATTATGGCATTCTTGCATGTGTGTGTGTGCATTTCTGATGGGTGTCATCAACCACGGCTCCAGTGCATAGCCAGACCTTGTGTGATGTCTGGCTAATACCTGATACAGCTGTGAGGCATGCCAGATATGGGAGTCGGTAGCTTCCAGGGCTGCCAGCACACACATCCATGATAATGCCCGCGTACACGACCTGGCAATTGATGGAGGGGTATCCCTTGCGGTTTATGTAGCGTCTACCCTGCCCCGGTGGTGACTTGATTTCTATGTGCATAGTCTATCGCACCCAGTACCTCCGGTATTGTGCCAAGTGGCGATATTGCCAACTCCTCCTGAGATCTGGGTTTATATACTCATGGGCTCATGGGCACGTAACATGTCATCCAGGAACTGATGTAGTACCCTGGATGCTTATGCCTGTGAGATGCCCATTATATCCCCGGTTGGCCTTTGAAAGGTACCTGTAGCTAGTATTCGCAAGCTCACACATACCTTTGTGTCCACTGGGATGGGCTCCCCTCTGTTGTCTCAGGCGTGGCCGGCACAGCTCCACTATTTGCTGTAACGTGTCCCTGTCCACCCTGTAGCGCTCTACTATCTCCAGGTCTTGCAGCCCCTGGTAGGTCACCCTTGGTCTGAACACTCTCCTTCTCCTCTGAGGCCTACGGTAGTTGTCGGCACCCTCCGCAACTCCCTGTCTCTGACACATACCTATGCATCACACGGCACCCAGCATACATATTAAAAGTTCCCCTGTGTTTACCCCTACGGTGCGCGAAGAAATCGCGCTGTTGTGTGCATTCACACTTTATACTGTTGTGCTGTATACCCGGTGATGTCATTGGGTGTGTCTGTGCAGCCGTATCCATGGATTCGTGTTTTACTGCAACTGCAACTGCACTGCCTGTTGCCTGTAGTTACCTGCATTGCCTTGCATTGGCCTTGCATCTTACATTACTGCATCCTGCAGGCAGGCATATGATGCATTTGATGCCGCAGTTATGCTACCTCTGTACTTGGCTGTGCTATTTTGCTTCTTTGCATTTCTACTACATCCCCTACTATCTTTGCATTCCTATGCCTCCCTTTCCGCTAGGAGTCTGGATGCAGAGGTATCAGGTCCCGGGCTTTGCCCTTCCTGGATTGATTGGTGTTGATGGCGCATTACGGCTCCAATTACACTGCTTCCGTGATTTCCTCATATTCTCCGTGATTACCTTCCTATATCCGTGGTTGTTGACGGGAGGCCGTCATGACTGGTTGGGGAACGTAGTCATCCTCGCACATGCATCGCACGCATTATGTACTCTCAGCGCATCTATTTCCTCACACGGTCCAGTCCTGATGTGCATTGTACAGCCCAGATTGTTTGACCTCTATTCCTCCTACAGTGGCACACCCTCTGTGGTTTGACATGTATCCGTGTAGGCCACCGGTGTAGTACCGCGCTCCATCCTTACACCCGCTTTTGCGATTCACTATTATCTGCCTCACATGGCATTGACTAATACATGGTTACGCACAACACCGTTGACAACCATTGCGCTGGGGTTGAAGCTTTACATACATACTATGGTGTGTGGTGGCTGTGCAGCTGATGTGTTATACTGCTCTTTTAGGACATTGTCATATTATTTCATTGCTTTGCAACTTCTGTGCACATATCCGGGGTCTGCTGTTCTTTCTACGACGCCATTTATGTCATTTTTACATTTTGTGCATATTTTCTTTGGACATTCTCGTGCCTTTCCACATTGGCATATTGCACCTGTATGATACCTGACTTTGACAGCCTTCCGCTACTCCTCGGTCATGTTTGGGTAAATGTAAACCGCTTTTTGGTTTACATTGCCGTTCTTACGCTACGCCTCGCCACTTCGGTGGATCGCTATTTGCCCTCATTTGCATGGTGCAATACCGCACAGTGTGTTTTGCATACCTACGCTGGGGCGGAGGCGCACGCCGGTAGTGCACGTGGAATTCATTCATACCTGAATCGCTCAGCAGCCATATTTGGCGTTATAACGCCGACGCTATGCTGGCGCAAGGTTCATGAATCCCGGGGACTATGTTTTGCTCCATTTATAAGTGTGGCATAGTGAAGTTTTAACTGCTTTTAACAGTTGTTTTATATTCTGCAACTGTTGTTTACAGTCTCTGCTTTCATTAGCAAGCTTATGATGTGTTCTTATCAAAGCTTAGGTCTTCTTAACGTCTTAAGCATCCATAAGTGCTCTTAAGACTGTGTCTCACGCTGGTGAAGCATTTAATAAGTTTAGTTTTTCCTGAGTTTGCTTTATGCACTATATCTGTTTAAAGTATATGATTTTATATTTGTGACACATCTATTTTGATGGGCTATTTATATAACATATTTATAGTGCTTTATATAAAACCAGTATGTAACTTCTATACAGGGATGTAGCTTTAAAACTGCAATGTAGTCATAGTTTAAAAGGGGCATTTTTTGATTTAGTCTGTTAATTGTAAACAAATACAAAATAAATAAAGCAGAATCAGAAAATGAGGCATACCTGGTACATTTTAAATAGTTGCTATTATGTGTCTGCCATGCAAGAATAGGCAGAATTTGAAAACACAAGATTAAATCACTACACATTTTAATATATATTAGATATATATATATATGATATATAGAAAAAATTTTAGATATTGTATAAGTTGTACATTCTATTGCACATTAACATCCTTTAACTTGTCTTTTAAAGCATAGACCAGATTACTTATAATGTCATTGACTATTTGAATGGACAGCTGGCAAAGAGGATTAATGCTGACAAGCTTCTTCCCTTACCCTTCATTTGCCTATTGTGACCTTGAACAAGGTAGTTAACTACACTCTACTATGGGACAACCGCACATTGTGACAGCTCATGGTGTCCTTAAGCCTAGTAACTACCTATGAACTAACAAACAGGCATTAGAGAAAATAAATCCGAACACTTTCTCTCAATTATTCAGGTCTTATAACAACTCAGCTAGCTTTGCATGTGCTTCAATTATTTTTGCATTTCTTGAACAGATAAGTTAAGATTAGGTATGTTATTATTGTGAGAGATGTTTCCCCTTACTAAATTCATCAGAATTGAATAAGGGCATTTCTGAGTCATTTTGGATAAATGCAGCTGCTGCCCTCTATACTTGTAGCTTGTGATATTCTTGAAGACATTCTGTCAATGATTGTGCAGGGATAAAAGCATCTGTGCCCACTTGGAATAAGAAAGAAGTATTCAAAATAGATAATTACTGATGATAAATTAGGGCATTCTGCATTAGAGTGGTCATCAGAATGACATGCAACAGAAATGACTATCATTTCTTCAAAACGTATTCTGCAAAAATATCTGCTAGCCCACCTTCTAGCTGTGTTATTCCTTATAGTATGAATAATCTAGGTGATAGGGATAAAAATGTTTCCCACTAAAATGTCTGATTCACTGTCTTTAAAGTCTGTACTAAGTAGTATTCAATACAAATAAAGCCCTAAAAAATATACAAACGTTCATAACATATCTTTAGTTATACTTTACAAGATATTTGATGTGAAGCAGAATAAATGAATGAATGAAAGAATGAATGAATGAATGAAAAAAATTTTTACCACTACAGGACATGCAACAAGAGGCTAGTATATAACAGAGCTAAGCTACACATTGTGACAGATTTTAACCAGACTTGGAGTGCGACACACACACACATACACATACACACACACACACACACACACACACACACACACACACACACACACACACACACACACACACACACACACACACGCCCTATGCAATCGGAATGTTCTTACAGAAATTAGTATGATAACTCTACACTTTTGTAACTTTTAGTAATCTAGTTAAGAATTGCCTTGGGTGCCCTTGTACCTGTGCCATACACACATGTACACGCAGGCCGTGTTATAATAACACATGTGTGGTGTACCTTACACAATGGATACAACGTTACATGTCTCAGTATAGTCATGCTGTGATCTCTACCCGGCTCAGACAGTTTACATATGCAAATGACAGTCATGTAACACATCTGTACTCACCTGCATGCCACTAACACAGGGGTGTAATCTACTCTGCCATGGGCCATGTTCTCCACAGTACTGATGCATGTAGTACTCCTACATGGCGTTTGCAGTGGGCAGGGTGGGAGGAGCAGTCCTGCATGTGTGCACACATGCCACATTGCTCGGCCCGGGCGTCTGTGTGACATCCACAGACTGGACACACACCGTGCTGTGGGACATAGGTCCTGTGCACATCCCACAGGGGCACACTGTGTCACTAGTCATGTGATAGCTCCCTTGCTGGTAGGGTGACACAGACCCATGGTACCACCACAGCGGACGTACTGTATAGACATAACAGTTGACATCCACTTCTGCCGTTCAGTGGACACTACCATGGGGGGGGTGTCACTACTGTGTACATTGCACATGTGTTTACACACGGCCCTGCTGGACATCATTGTGGCACACATTGCACCTGCTACGGAACGTTTGGACATGGTTACTTGCTGTTCCCTCCATTTCGGGTATCTATTCTGCTACTACATTGTCCCATATGTGCAGGCCATACATATCTTGTGTATGTACATAACATTAGGCCATCCCTCCATCATGCATGCTATGCCTGTGATACTGTCTATGATTTCTGAACATATCCATCATGACAGCTTTGCATTACACATAATTGGCATAGTCACCCCTACTGCGTGGGATATGTGCACGTCGTGCGCACATTCCGTATGACATCGACGGTATATGCCCATGCACATGTGTGCTGTGACACTATACATATATGTCCTATCCCCTGCTGTGGCACTTCATTGTTGGATATCCACTGCCAGCATCAGCGTGGGTGGTGGCATTGTTCTGTGTTTGCAACCCCTATGGCAGACCTGGGGTAGGGTTACCACCTGTGCCACTTTGCAAGGGACAGTCCCTCTTTGGGCAGTTGTGTCCTGACAAAACATATTACAAATGGCAAATGTCCTGAGATTGTAGGACATAATTATGTCCCATTTTTATGTAAGAGTTGCATAACATAGTTATTTATGTATGTAAATTCCTAAATGTTACAAGACACACAATAAGCAACTAAACTGCTACAAGACTACGCTTTTATTTAGGCAAAAGAGTACAGTTCTACCCTTTGTACTGACCATGGGTATGTGTCCACCTGTAACATCTGATGTGTGTCCCAAAGATGTCCCACTTTGGCGATTTGAAAAGGTGGCAAGCCTAACCTGGGGTTATCCCGGGTGTGTACATGTTGTCCCACTGCTGTGCACACGTTGTCCACAGTCATTGGTATGCTGCGCGGCTTAGCATTACATAACCAACCTTCACCTCTCTCTGCCTGATGGACAGGTATCTTTACCTACACACACCGTTCACATACTGTACAGATTCGTCATACGTATCGTGCGTTACACAACAGTACATGTCGTGGGTTCGACATACCTTTCCGGCCTTTGGTTCTGCGTTCGTCTGTATTTGCTTGGTACTCCTTTTGTATTCCGTCTTTGTTCGGTATGAACATACGGTTTGAATATCCAGGGAGTCTTCCTTATATTCGTCGTTACCTGAGGCATGTGGGTTAATCAGGCCAATAGCTGTTCCTTGGTGTGTACTTATGCGCATATCACCGGTGATCCCCCTCCTTTCGTTCGTTACGTGTCGGCACTAGGCCATGGTTCTTTCCTCGTGTGGCCGTTGGTTATTTGCAATACCTTTGTGAGGATGGTATGTATTGTATCATGTTTGTGTGACTGCATCCGCTATGTGTGGTGTCGGGTACATTTCGCTGTGGTGTTAGCCGTGGATTGTGTGTGTTGGGTATGGTATTCTGTTCGACATGTGGGTGTCCGTGTCCTGGTGGCGTCTGTCAATGGCGTTGTGCATTCAGATGTGTAACATAGCTGTTATATTCCTGTACACAACGGATGCAAGGATGCATCAGCCACTGCTAGTGTTTCCCACGAGCTTGTTGTGGGTATGCCGCTGTCATTGACTGCCTGTATGTTTTTGCTACGGTTTTAGCTGTTATCCCTTTGATATGTGCGATGGGGTATATCTGCGGATGTGGGTGACAGGTACGGGGTGTGAGTCTTGCATTTATACATACAGGATATGCTTGTGTGTGTGCTCCATCCCTGCTTGGGGGGCTGCAGGTTACCTGTCTGTTGTTCCGGGAATGTTTGTTTTGTTGATGTCGTGTGCTGTCGGTATCGCCTGCATGTGTGCTTCCTGCACGTATTCCTCCTTCACATGGGTTATATATCTGCGGATGTTCGTCCGTGCCTACTATCCATTGGCATTTTGTCGCTGATAATTATGGTGAATGTGGTCCTATACTTGGGACGGCCTGTATGCTACCGGTAGCCTCCTATTCGTGTGCCGCTTGCTTACTTCACGGTCGTGTTACACACAGCGGTATTTACGGGACCGTAAGTGTTCACAATCGGTGCAGGGATAGCACATTCGTATTTTCGCCGTACATGCCTGATGCTGTGTAACGTTGCCGATGGACCGTGTTGAGTGTACCTTATGGCCGCCATACATACGGTCATGGTTTGTACATGCGTCCTTTGCATCTCCTGTTGGCTATGGCCCTGTGGTACATTCTGGGACATTTCCGCTTTGCATCGTTTTACGTCGCCACGTGCATAGCCACTGAGGAGATGTCAGTACTACTTTGTGGGTACTGCTGTACATACGCCTATGGTTCCTGTACTGTATGCCAACGTATGTTATTACACTCCGCCTGTGACATGTCATCTACATACACATTTTACAGTGGCACACATTACACAAACACAGCGGAACACACGACAACCTCACCTCACACATACACATATTGCCGCCATGGCTCTCAACCTTCTATTTCCAAAGTGAGGAACACACACATTAGTAATGTGAAACAAATGGGCATAATGTGGAACACATACTAATGGCATAGTGACAACTTCAGCTAAGTAGGTCATAGGTTGATTATAATATGCTGATTTACTTACAGTGAAGAACCTTTAATGACTTACTATGATTAAATTCTATTTACCAGGATGTCATTTATATACATTCCTAACAATGGATGTTTGACAGACATTTTCAATGTGGAACTTTGAGGAACTGTGAGGAACATGAACTGTTTTACACCCCAAATGAGGTACGTTCCTCATAATGTCGTACACTTCACTGGTATGCTTGCGCATTCACACTGACGGTTGAACACAATACCTACGTTGGCCGCATCGCCGGCGGCGGCGTGTATCTCCGCACTCATATCCTATGGATATGACACGCACATATCCCGTTAATGTACCGTGGACTGGTGACCATCCCGACACGCGGATATGTATTGATGCAGGTTGACATTTCCATGGCTGGCGTTACCTGCTCTGCCCACCCTCCAGGATGATCGGGTTGTCGGTCACTATGTTTACTATGTGGTGATTCGCGTCTTACTTATCTGTGAACTTGCATCCCTGGGTTCCATATTACCCTGTTGTACTTTATATCTGTGTATGCGTACATATTTCTACATGTGTACTGATATCTATTTCCGTATCTGTGTATGCACATGAGTACATATGTGGTCGACTTGCGGCGATAGTGGCAGCATACGGCTACGCCGTGTGCTGTAGAACCGGGGTGCGGTGGGGGGGTTCCATGCTCTGCTGGCTATCGCCTGTCCAGCGTTTGGCCGCTGCCTTTGTTGGAGTCACACACGTCCACACATACGGTACACATTACGGGCGGACATGTTTGTGTGGCGTCCATTTTACTGTGTGTGCAGGTCAGGAGGTGTCAGTCCATGGGGCCTACACTGTCAAAGTATGTGCTATGCGTTCCCTCTTTGCCAGGGCGTAGGCATATTGGGTATGCCTCTGTCTACCTACTGGGGCTGGCTCAGTGTGTCCATGGCGCTGAACGCCCTGTGCCTGTGCTTGCCCTGGCAGTTGTGGCGGGCTTGGTGGCCCTCCGGCATCATGTCCCTGCAGCAGCTGTTTCCGCAGAATCATATTGTGTAGCATACAACATACTATGAATATGTGGGCAGTTGTGCCTGGAGAGTACTGCAAGGCTCCACCGGATGTATCCAAGCACCGGAACCGTGATTTCAACATCCTGAACACACGCTCTATGATTATTCTTGTTTGTGCGTGTGCCTCATTATGGCGTTCTTGCATGTGTGTGTGTGCATTTCTGATGGGTGTCATCAACCACGGCTCCAGTGCATAGCCAGACTTCCCCCACAAGGTGACCTTGTGTGATGTCCCCCCTGGCGAATACCTGATACAGCTGTGAGGCATGCCAGATATGGGAGTCGTGGTAGCTTCCAGGGCTGCCAGCACACACATCCATGATAATGCCCTGCGCATTGCACATGACCTGGCAATTGATGGAGGGGTATCCCTTGCGGTTTATGTAGCGTCTACCCTGCTCCCCGGGTGGTGACTTAATTTCTATGTGCGTACAGTCTATCGCACCCAGGACCTCCGGGTATTGTGCCACATGGTGGAAGCGGCGCATATTGCTAGCCAACTCCTCCTGAGATGTGGGGAAATTTATGTGCTCATGGGCATGTGGTAACATGGCATCCAGGAACTGGTGTAGTACCCTGGATGCTGATGCCTGTGAGATGCCCATTATGTCCCCGGTTGGCCTTTGAAAGGTACCTGTAGCCAGTATTCGCAAGCTCACACATACCTTTGTGGCCACTGGGATGGGCTCCCCTCTGTTGTCTCTTGTTCTCAGGCGTGGCCGGCACAGCTCCACTATTTGCTGTAACGTGTCCCTGTCCACCCTGTAGCGCTCTACTATCTCCAGGTCTCGCAGCCCCTGGTAGGTCACCCTTGGTCTGAACACTCTCCTTCTCCTGTGAGGCCTACGGTAGTTGTCGGCATTACCCTCCGCAACTCCGTCTGTCTCTGCCACAAACCTATGCATCACGGCCACGGCGGCACCCAGCATATACATATTAAAAGTTCCCCGTCTGTTTACACCCTACGGTGCGGCGTTTGGGAAATCGCGCTGTGTGTTGTGTGCATTCACACTTAATACTGTTGTGCTGTATACCCGGTGATGTCATTGGGTGTGTCTGTGCAGCCGTATCCATGGATTATTTCCGTGGTTTTACGGTTGCAACTGCAATGGTACTGCCTGTAGTGTTACATTACAGTTGCCTGCATTGCCTTGGCCTTGCATCTTACATTACTGCATCCTGCAGGCACATGGCATATGATGCATTTTATCTGCAGCCGCAGTTATGCTACCTCTGTACTTGGCTGTGCTATTTCGGTTCTTTGCTCTTTGCATTTCTACTACATCCCCTACTATCTTTGCATTCATATGCCTCCCCTTTCCCGTTATGCAGGAGTCTGCATGCAGAGTTATCAGCTGCCGGCGTTTGCCCTTCCTGGTTTGATTGGTGTTGATTGCTCATTACGGCTCCATTTACACTGCTTCCGCATTTCCTCGTATTCTCCGCATTACCTTCCTATATCCGTGGTTGTTGACGGGAGGCCGTCACATGACTGGTTTAGGGAACGTAGTCATCCTCGTGCACATGCATCTGTGCACGCATTATGTACTCTCAGCGCATCTATTTCCTCACACGCCAGTCCTGATGCTGTGATGTGCATTGTACAGCCCAGATTTGCTGACCTCCAATATCCTTCCTCCTACAGTGGCACACCCCTCTGAGGTTGACAGGTATCCCGTGTAGGCCACGCCTCAGTGTAGTACCGCCACGCCGTTTTCTCCATCCTTACACCGCCGTTTTGCGATTCACTATTATCTGCCTCATTTGCATGGAATTGACTACTAATACATGGTTACGGGCGAACACCGCCACCACTCCTTGACAACCATTGCGCTGGGGTTGAAGCTTTACATACATACTATGGTGTGTGGTGGCTGTGCAGCTGATGTGTGTTATACTGCTCTTTTAGGACATTGTCATATTATTTCATTGCTTTGCAACTTCTGTGCACATATCCCGGGGTCTGCTGTTCTTTCTACGTACGTGCCATTTATGTCATTTTTTACATTTTGTGCATATTTTCTTTGGACATTCTCGGTGCCTTTCCACATTGGCATATTGCACCTGTATGATACCTGACTTTGACAGCCTTCCGTTACTCCTCGGTCATGTTTGGGTAAATGTAAACCGTTTTTTTTGGTTTACATTGCCGTGCCCTTACGCTACGCCTGCGCCACTTCGTGGATCGCTATTTGCCCTCATTTGCATGGTGCAATACCGCACACAGTGTGTTTTGCATACCTACGCTGGGGGCGGAGATGGTCCGGCGCACGCCGGTAGTGCACGTGGAATTCATTCATACCTGAATCGCTCAGCAGCCATATTTGGCGTTATAACGCCGACGCTATGCTGGCGCCTGGCGCAAGGTTCATGAATCCCGGGGACTATGTTTTGCTCCATTTATAAGTGTGGCATAGTGAAGTTTTAACTGCTTTTAACAGTTGTTTTATATTCTGCAACTGTTGTTTACAGTCTCTGCTTTCATTAGCAAGCTTATGATGTGTTCTTATCAAAGCTTAGGTCTTCTTAACGTCTTAAGCATCCATAAGTGCTCTTAAGACTGTGTCTCACGCTGGTGAAGCATTTAATAAGTTTAGTTTTTCCTGAGTTTGCTTTATGCACTATATCTGTTTAAAGTATATGATTTTATATTTGTGACACATCTATTTTGATGGGCTATTTATATAACATATTTATAGTGCTTTATATAAAACCAGTATGTAACTTCTATACAGGGATGTAGCTTTAAAACTGCAATGTAGTCATAGTTTAAAAGGGGCATTTTTTGATTTAGTCTGTTAATTGTAAACAAATACAAAATAAATAAAGCAGAATCAGAAAATGAGGCATACCTGGTACATTTTAAATAGTTGCTATTATGTGTCTGCCATGCAAGAATAGGCAGAATTTGAAAACGACAAGATTAAATCACTACATTTTATATATATATATATATATATATATATATATATATATATATATAGATATCAAATATTTTAGATGCTTGTATACTTTCAATGAATGGTTATAGCAAAAAAATAAAGAAAAGGTATTGCTAAGTTGTACATTCTACTGTGAAAAATTAACATCCTTTAACTTGTCTTTTTAAAGCATAGACCAGATTACTTATAATGTCATTGACTATTTGAATGTTGGGCTGACAGCTGGCAAAGAGGATTAATGGTATGAGCTGCTGACAAGCTTCTTCCCTTACCCTTCATTTGCCTATTGTGTGACCTTGAACAAGGTAGTTAACTACACTCTACTATGGGACAACCGGCACATTGTGACAGACT
This sequence comes from Protopterus annectens, assembly GCF_019279795.1. Classification (NCBI taxonomy): domain Eukaryota; kingdom Metazoa; phylum Chordata; order Ceratodontiformes; family Protopteridae; genus Protopterus; species Protopterus annectens. The sequence goes on from NC_056735.1 coordinate 543,610,682, forward strand.
CGTTCATGGTGTCCTTAACTGCTTGCCTAGTAACTACCTATGAACTAACAAACAGGCATTAGAGAAAATAAATCCGAACACTTTCTCTCAATTATTCAGGTCTTATAACAACTCAGCTAGCTTTGCATGTGCTTCAATTATTTTTGCATTTCTTGAACAGATAAGTTAAGATTAGGTATGTTATTATTGTGAGAGATGTTTCCCCTTACTAAATTCATCAGAATTGAATAAGGGCATTCTCTGTAATTTTATTTTGAGTCATTTTGGATAAATGCAGCTGCTGCCCTCTATACTTGTAGCTTGTGATATTCTTGAAGACATTCTGTCAATGATTGTGCAGGGATAAAAGCATCTGTGCCCACTTGGAATAAGAAAGAAGTATTCAAAATAGATAATTACTGATGATAAATTAGGGCATTCTGCATTAGAGTGGTCATCAGAATGACATGCAACAGAAATGACTATCATTTCTTCAAAACGTATTCTGCAAAAATATCTGCTAGCCCACCTTCTAGCTGTGTTATTCCTTATAGTATGAATAATCTAGGTGATAGGGATAAAAATGTTTCCCACTAAAATGTCTGATTCACTGTCTTTAAAGTCTGTACTAAGTAGTATTCAATACAAATAAAGCTGTTACCCTAAAAAAATATACAAACGTTCATAACATATCTTTAGTTATACTTTACAAGATATTTGATGTGAAGCAGAATAAATGAATGAATGAAAGAATGAATGAATGAATGAAAAAAAAATTACAATTTACCACTACAGGACATGCAACAAGAGGCTAGTATATAACAGAGCTAAGCTACACATTGTGACAGATTTTAACCAGACTTGGAGTGCGCACACACACACACAGACACACACACACACACACACACACACACACACACACACACACACACACACACACACACACACACACACACACACACACACGTCCTATGCAATCGGAATGTTCTTACAGAAATTAGTATGATAACTCTACACTTTTTGTAACTTTTTAGTAATCTAGTTAAGAATTGCTATCGGTTTATATTGTAGAAGGAGTAGAGAAAGAGTCTAGCCATTTCTATATCTCTGCTGTGGCACCTTGAAGAGTATTGTCTGCTGACGGCCGGTGTGCTTGTTTGAATGTTCCCACATGTATCGAGACAGCTGCCTGTAGCTGTGCAAAAAATAACACTGCTCAGAACAGGTGTTTAAAGAAATGTATAACAGCCCATAGCTGCTGTGCCTTATCTGAATTAGCCCATGGTAACTCCATGTTCACCTCCATAGCTAGTAGTCGCACTACGTAGCAGTGATTTAAAAGCTGCTTATCATAGCACAGGTACCTTATTTAGCTGATTATAATATTTTCTGTAATTTTAACAAATTCTCCAAATCTGTGTATGAAAATGAAATACCAGCCTGTATGTGTCCCTTCTTTTACCAGCCTCATAGCACTTGGCATTAGGTAGTGAGCAACTGCCTTATACTCACAGATAATGATCTCTTATTCACCACAAGAAATTTTGTTTATGAGAGATGCAAATGAGTATAGAAAACTAACTTTCTTATAAAAACATGAACTGTGAGTAAAACATGTCTGCAGCACTCTCTGGTAATCCACATTAAAGTGTCTTATGCTGAGGCTGTAAACCAATTTTTGTTAAAGACTTCTACACCATAAAACAAGGTCTCAGTTAAAATCTAATATTAGATCACATTTTTGCAAACTTATAACAAGAGGATATCAAGATTTAAATGATCTCAAATCCAGTACACCAGATAAATCTAGAAGTAAAAATGTTTTAATAATCTGTGACTCTAGAGAGACACACACTGATTCTCGCAGTGGGTTGTATAAGGGTAGGATGATGTTGAGTTTTCTTTCAGACACCAGGGACTCTGATATCTCAATAGCCCTAAAGAGCCTTTCACTTACCAAATATATTAATGGCATGGTAGTCATATATTTGGGCATGAATGAATTTGCAAACAAAACCCTGAGCGATATGCATGGAGACATATAACTCTCCATGCACCTCACACATGCAGGTAAGACACTGGTTCTGAGTTGAATCCCTTTTTCTGAAAAAATGATGCCTGGGTACAAAGGAAAGACAATCAGCTTTAACAATGGGTTAAATAGTTGGTGCCATTCCAGGAGGAAGCAGTATGTTTGAATATTTGTTGAGATGCTTGACAATCATTGCTTGCTTTGCTAAGTATGGCCTGCACCTCTTAGTCCAAGGCTTCCACATATTGGTTAAGCTTTTGCTGCTCCCACATTGTTAGGTAGAGTTGAGCTAATGGACATTCAAATTTAATCAACATATAAAATCCTAAACACAATCACATTAACGTGTCTCTACTCAATGCCAGAATTCTCAGCATCAAAATGCCTGACCTAGAGGCTCTCTTACATTTTCAATGCAACTGTGTCTGTATAATTATGGAAACTTGCTTTCAAAATTCTGAAAGCATTCCTGGCATACCAGGGATGTTCATCGTATTTCACTGTTGCAGTCATTACACTTGGGTTATCCTGATGGCAGGCGACCTGCAGTCGGCCCGAGTTCCAAAGTCTTGGTCCGACTTCGGTTGCTGTCGCCTCTTCCCTGACATCAGTGTGCCAGGTGTATAAAAGTTGTAACCGATGCCATTTTCTTCAGTCTTTCTTGCAGCGCGGTTCCCAAAGCAAAAGCAGTTCACAAGTGCCGGTCGGCCGACTCCTGATATTTTCAAAATTGAATTTCAGAACCGAAGTCTTCAATAAAGCTAAGTACCCCATTGGGGAAACTTTTTCTTGCTCCAGAGCGATGTCAGTAAAAGTTAATAATTGTATTTCTTGTGGGAAGCAAATACCTCATAAGGACTTTCACTCTTACTGTATTCCTTGCCTAGGCCCTGACCACGACGTTACTAGTTGTCGGTTTTGTGCTAGATTCAGTAAACGCACTATTAAACGCCGGTTTGATTTTGCTTTTCATTATTTTGGACGAAGATTTAATTATATAATGCCATTGGAACAACTGACCACCGGAATGTATAAAAAACGCAAAGACAAAGAAATGGACAGGCATCCGAGGTCCAAAACCGACGACAAAGCCTCTTCTAAGCTAGTCGCCGGTTCGTCGGTTCTCAGTGAGGCACTTTCGCAGCCCCTGACACCCGCTACCTCAGAGCCACAGGCCATAACCGACAGCCACGTGGAGACACTGAGGCCTGTGGAAACTCAAGGTATTGGGCCCATTGAAACTATACCCTCAGATGGGTCTGGGGCCGCTGAGCAGGCACCGGCTTCTGAGGGTGTGTTCAGACCTTCACAGCTTACAATTAAGGCTACTACAGCAGCAAAGGCAAAGTCAAAAACACCATTAAAGACAAAGAAACAAGTGCAGCATTCTCCAGAACAGCCATCCATGCCAAAGAAACAGATGCTTAAAATGTCTGAAGACTTTATTACTTTAATCAGGGGCTCCCATCCCCCTCCTGACAAAAGGCCTAGGCAAGACACTGATTATGATTCCTCTGATCAGGTTTCCATTTCCTCTGATTCTTCTTCTGATCAGGGCTATTCTCTCCCTCCCTATGAGGACTCTGATGCTGAAGAGTCCATCCCCTCAGCCTCACCGCATGAGGATTATTCTTTTGGGGAAACCCTGCACACCATGAGGGAGCATTTCTGTTGGGAGAGCCAGGATTACTCCGAATCCAAGAAAAGGCTCAGAGATTTCCTTTTATTGCCTCAGCACAGGTCCCTGGCTATCCCCCCTGTGCTTGATATTGTAGATGATGTTTTTTTCTGAATCCAGTCTGTCTTCTGATTCTTTACCCCCTGCACCAGTAAAGCGAGACAGGTACTACAGGGTCCCTGACTCTCATAAATGTCTTTACAAAAACCCCGCTGCAGACCCAGAAACAATTTCTCAGGGTCCTAAAGGGGTTAAGGCTTCCACTGCCAAAAAATCCTGTCCCCTCAGATAGGGATTCCAGAGCTCTGGACAGATGGGGGAAAAAAGTTTACACTTCTGCTACTTTAGCTGTAAGAGCTTTAAACTGTCAGTTTCACATGCTTAAATATCAGCAGTATCTCATGTCATTGTTAAAGCAGAAAATGGTTACAAATATAGAAAGTCCTGACAGTAAAGAAATACAGGATTTATTGCATGCTGTTGAACAAGTGGGAAAGCATACTCTACAATGTGGTTTTGATTCATTAGAGGCTTCTTGTAGAGCCGCATTTACAGGCTCTGTTATTCGAAGACATGCTTGGTTGAAAGAACAAAGTTTACCTGACCATGTTAAAGTAAAATTATCGGATGCTCCATCACAGCATGATACTTTGTTTGGTGTTAAGGCAGAAGAGGTGTTAAAGAAAATTGAGGATAAAGCAAAGTCAATGCAAATGGTGAAAGATTTCTTATAGGTTCAACCACCTAGATTCAGCAGAAACTGGCCTTCAAAAAATTGGTCCTTTCCAGTGTCAGACAGGCCACAAAGAGGCAGATACAGATGCCCAAGAGGCAGATCTCAGCACCAAGACTCCTACAGACCTAAACAATGGGGTGCTTCAGCCCCCAAAGGAGGAGAAGACAAATCAAAACCTTATAGGAAACAGTCACAAAACTTCCCTCTGCAAATGCCAAGCTCTTACCAGTTGACAGCACTCCTAGGGGGAAAGCTAGCACTTTTTTCAAAAAATTGGCACATGATCACCCAAGACCAATGGGTGCTGAACATTGTTTCTCAGGAGTACAGGTTCCACTTCAACACACTTCTAAAACCAAAAGGTATGCCAAACCTGCCACAAAACTAATGGGCAGAGGCACAAAAACAGATTGCGGCTCTTATGGATATGGGAGCTATTCAAAAAGTTCCACAAGAAGAACAGGGACAAGGATTTTACTCAAGACTTTTCTTAGTACCCAGAAAAGACAAAGCCCTGAGACCAATACTGGACCTGTCAATCCTAAATACTTTCCTGGATGTTCCAAAATTCAAAATGTTAACACTCCAACAACTTCTGCCCATGCTGGGCAAGGAGGCTTGGCTAGTTACTTTGGATCTCAAGAAGGCGTACCTGCATGTCCCAATCAGACAATCGTGCAGAAGATACCTCAGATTTATAGCAGGCTCAATGCATTACCAATTCTCTGCACTGCCCTTTGGCTTATCTACTCCTCCCAGGGTCTTCACAAAGTGCTTGGCACCAGTAATTGCATTTTGCAGACAAAAAGGAATTCAAATATATCTCTACTTGGATGACTGCCTTATTCAAGCAGAGAGCAAGGACATTCTTCTAAAGCACCTGGCATTTGTAAAAAGATTGCTAATTTGCCTAGGGTACACAGTAAATGAAAAGAAATCAAAACTAGTGCCCTCTCAAGAGATAATATTCCTGGGTGCAAGCTTAAATACAACTGCCCAGATGGCTTATCTCACTCCAGACAAACAAAGGCAACTGACTCATTACTTTCAAATGATGGCAACAAAGACTCAGCTCCCTGCAAGAAAAAATCTGCAGGCCCTGGGTTTCATGGCCTCCTGCATTCTACTAATACCATATGCAAAACTGCATATGAGGAAACTACAATGGGATCTAAAAAGTGTTTGGACTCAGCATTGTCACAGCCTAGAGACAGTCATAACCTTGATTCCCTGTCTACAACAGGAGTTTTGATGGTGGTCCCAGGCCTGTCACCACAACAAGGGACAGCTTTTCACCTTACCTACAGCCAGGCAGACAATAACAATGGATGCATCGGATTATGCCTGGGGAGCACATATGGCAGGAAAATGTATTCAGGGCACATGGCCCAAGGAACAAATGCATCTTCACATCAATCAAAAAGAGATGCTAGTTGTACAAAATGCCCTGACAGCCTTCAAGGACCTAATACATCCAGGACAACTATTAATAAAGACGGACAATACCACAGTTATGTGGTACATAAATAAGCAAGGGGGCACACATTCCTACCCCCTATGCAGACAAGCCATGACTTTGTGGAACACAGCACTGACCTACCAGGTACATCTGCAAGCACAATTCCTGCCAGGAATAAAAAATACACTGGCAGATGAACTAAGCAGAAATCTCATGGATCCTCATGAATGGAAGCTTAATCCACAAGTGTTCAACATGATAACAAGGAAATGGGGACGCCCAGACATAAATCTATTTGCCTCCCCTCACAACTGCCAAACACAGAAATTTTGCACAAGGACTTATCACTCTCAAGCATGGAAAGTGGATGCTCTATCATTCAGCTGGAAAGGCCTGACAGTCTACGCCTTCCCTCCAATGCCTCTTCTCACCAAGGTGCTTCTAAAAGTCAGACAAGAAAGGCCAAAAATGATCCTGATTGCACTAGACTGGCCATGCCAGCACTGGTACCCAATCCTAAAGAGTTTGTCCCAAGGCCCACCTTGGCCTCTACCTCAAATCCCTCATCTTCTGACACAAAAAAAATCAGATTCTGCACAGTCAACTCAGAACCTTAAACCTGGCAGCATGGCAGATAATGTAGCCACTCAGACTGCACCTCTCTCTAAAGCTGTTATGGATGTTATTTTGGAAGCCAGGAGGCCCAGCACTAGGAAATCTTATGCAGAAAAATGGAAGAGATTCTGTGCTTGGAACCAGGCACAAGGGCTCTAACCATTTGTCCCTAATATAACTCAGATTTTGTAATACCTAACTGAGATGTTGGACAATGGCCTATCTTTTTCATCCATTAAAATCCATGCATCTGCCATTTCAGCTCATTACAATACGGATCCTCCTATTTTTTCACATCCTCAACTACGACAGTACCTCAGAGGGGCAAAGAATATAAGACCCCCTAGGAGAGCACCAGTACCTACTTGGGACCTCAATTTTGTTTTAGAAAAACTAACACTGCCTCCATTTGAACCAGCCATCACAGCTGATCTAAAATTCTTGTCATGGAAAACTGCTCTGCTCCTAGCAATAACTTCAGCAAGAAGAGTCTCAGAGTTACAGGCATTGATGGCTGTGGAACCTTTCCTCATTTTTCATTAGGACAGGGTTTCTCTTAGGACAAACCCAGCATTCATGCCAAAAGTGGTCTCCAATGTGGCCTTAAACCAAACCATTCATTTACCTACTTTCTACCAAAATCCCCAGAATAAAAGGGAAAGACTTCTGCATGCTTTGGATATACACAGGCAGCTACAATACTACTTGGACAAAACAAAAGCTTTCAGAAAAACTGAGCAACTGTTTGTAGCATATGCTGCAGGATCACAAGGAAACCCTAATACAAAGCAGACAGTCTCCAAATGGATAGGGTACTGCATCCACTTCTGTTATGCACAACATGTTAAATCTGTGCCTAAGGGCATTAGACCTCATTCTACCAGAGCAGCAGCCACTTCAGCAGCTTTCCTCAGAGGAGTACCAACCAAAGACATATTAGAAGCTGCAACCTGGAGCTCAGTGCACACTTTCACCAAGCACTACCACTTACCTCACTACTTCAAATCCAGAGCAGGCTTTGCCACTGCAGTTCTGCAGGGCTTGTTAGCCTCGCCAAATCCAATTTAGACTCAGCCACCCAACCTCAGCTTTGGGGTTCTACCCAAGTGTAATGACTGCAACAGTGAAACACGATGAACATAGTACAGTTGTGTACCTACCATAAATGCAGATGTTCGAGTGTATTCACTGTTGCAGTCCAGGTTACCCACCCACCATCCCCCTTTTATTTGGTGGGACTTTTCTGTACTTCTCAACTCTCTACAACCTATGTGGTGTATTTGCTTGTAGATGAAGGATTTGTTTATAGTAATATATGCATTTTTTTGGCATATTTTTATCTTTTCTGCCTTCCTATCTGGGGGCACCTGACATCTGGGGCAAGAAAAACTGAAGAAAATGGCATCAGTTGCAACATTTATACCCCTGGCGCACTGACATCAGGGAAGAGGCGACAGCAACCGACACCGGACCAAGACTTTGGTACTCGGGCCGACTGCGGGTCACCTGCCAGCAGGATAACCCAAGTGTAATGACTGCAACAGTGAAACACGATGTACATAGTACAGTTGTGTACCTACCATAAATGTAGATGTTCTAGTGTATTCACTGTTGCAGTCCAGGTTACCCACCCACCATACCCCCTTCTTTGCTGGGACTTATCTGTACTCCTCTATCCTATACAACCCATGTGGTGTATTTGCTTGTAGATGAAGTATTGTTTATGCTAGTGCATGCTTTTATTAGCAATGTTTTTATATCTTACCCTTTTGGGGGCACCTGACATCTGTGGCAAGAAAAACTGAAGAAAATGGCGTTGGCTGCCAGGACCAGGACTTTGGAATTCAGGCCGACTGCTGGTAGCCTGCCAGCAGGATAACCCAAGTGTAATGACTGCAACAGTGAATACACTCGAACATCTACATTTATGGTAGGTACACAACTGTACTTTTTGTATCTACCATGCGTTCAGATCTGATGGACTCTGTCGTGGCATTGCCATATTTTCAGGGACCGTATTACCTCTAGACAGATTCCCAGAAACTGACAAATGGAATTTTTTTGAGTTCAACAACACACTAACAAGACCAACTATTGGTTAACAGGTTGTTACAGAACACATACTCTGTATTCTGACAAATATGTAAGGCTACCAAATGTAGGTTGATGTGTAATTACTAGGCATGTAGTCCAGGGGACTATAAATAAGCCTAGCCCAAATTTCAATTGCCCCAAACTATTATCTGGTTAAGTAACTTGCTTGGGCTTTAAACAAAAGACAAATGAAGGCTGAGGGAATTAAACCTTTTGCCACAGAAAGTAGCTCCCTAACAGCTCTTAGCCTTAATCCTCTGTACCAACAGCCAGACTAATGAGATCTCTTTAAACAAGAACTTCATTATTTTGGGGGAATTTAACTAATCAGCTGGTGTCTCAACTATTTCAACTTATCAATATGACACCTTATCTGCAGAGGTGCATCAATATACAGCCTTGGACATCTCAGCCACTCCTGTCCTCTCCTCCAAACCCCCAAACTAGCCTTCCCTGTATAAACCATGCTTTCTTAGCCTTTGTTCCCAAACTTTGGGAATCTTTTCCTTCTTTTCTCAGATAATTCATCTTAGCCCATTTTCCATTCATAAATAAAAGCACATTTTAAGACTCTAGGAAAATCCAACTGCTATCTCTCTGTTTATATAACTTAACCTCTTCATTCCTTTCTTCTGCTGCATACCTTGCTCTAAGTTTATTTTCATGCCGGTATGCCCGCTCTGAATCCACTTTATATTTAATGCATGCATATACTGTGTTTTTCAGTCATTCTGTATATGTCATTCATTTAATGAGGCTTGGCAACAAGCCAAGTTGTCCTGGGACATCTTCAAGGGGGTGTTAGGTTGATATTAATGGGAGTTCAATGGGTTGGGGAGGTGAAAGGGTTAAACGGTGGGAGGGTTGATTGGAAGGAAATGAGATAAGGGTGGGAGGTGCTTAAGGGATTTAGATGAGTGTAGCTGGGTAAGTAATCACATTTTGGCATGAACTTGCTAAGTGCAGGATCATGTCCGTTACGACCTGGTTGGGGGGGGGGGGGGCTGCTGATCAGGTAGACCTTGGAGTGGCAGGAAGGGAGAGGTGAGAAAAGAGTTTTTTTTTTTTTTTTGTGCGTGGTCTTGTCTTGGGAGTGTTTAGGTGGAGTCTCCCTGGATTGGTTTCCGAGTGGCTGGTTCCATATGGTGGTAGGCACTGTATAAATGAAAAAAAAAAAAATGAGGGGGTGTAAAGTGGGTGCTTGCTCATTTCAATGCATCCTTTTGGGGTTTTCACTTGTTGTTCTGTTTTCGCTTGCATTCTGAATCCACTTTATATTTAATGCATGTATATACTGTGTTTTTCAGTCATTCTGTATATGTCATTCATTTATTGCCTTTATACCTTAAAGCTATGATATTAACTTTGTTTATAATATATGCATGTATTGCATTTTATTATTCTCTCCATATATAATCTCACTTATCTATTGTGTTTTCCATGGGCTGTAACTGAAATGGATTCAGTGGGATAAGTACTCTATGCTGGTTAACAAATTAAAAATAAAATAAAAATAAAAAAGAATATTCAATGATTTCAACTGTAATAACTTCATCAAATTCTAAGACAAAAGTTCCAAAATTCACTCATTGCAGCATAACAACAGAAGGTGCCACAGCAGGCAGCTTCACACAGGACTTCTTTGTTCAGTTAGATAAATGTATAGAACTGACAGTTCCAATCGCATCTAAATATAATGGAAAGATTTTAAAGCAAATCCCTGTGGTGGGCCACCAACATAAATAAACTATACAATAAAAGTGAAAAACATTGAAGTATACAGAAGATGAAAAGACCCTTTAGATCAAGAACAACATCAGAAAATTGATAAAAAACTTACAAAATACTAGTAAGTGAGATGGATGTCACAGTGGTGCAGTGGTTGCATTGTTGCCTCACAGCAAGAGGTTCTCCAGTTCCATTCTCAGCTGGTGTGCCTTCTGTGAGGAGTCTGCATGTCCTCCCTGTGCCCGTGTGGGTTTCCTCTGGGTCCTCCCATTTGATCCCATGTTACAAAGACATGTGTCTGGAGCATTTCTCCCTGGGCCTCCGCTGAAAATTGGCTTTGTTCCAAGCCGGACTTTCCCAGTCAAAACATGTTAAATAAAAATAACTCTACAGAGACAAACCATGAACTTAGGTTAGCACCTTAAGATAAAGACAAAATCAAAATATATCCAACATTGCTCTGAACATATTCATAATGCCACTTTCTACTCTGACTTAGTAGATATTGGCAGCATATAGTAAATGCATTCACTGCAATTTTTTTTCCACAGGTGACAATATGAAGATCACTTATCCCTGAAGCTCTAAGGACACCCATCATTGGTACTGAAGGAATGGCCACAACTAATCATACTCCCTCCATGGGACCTTATAAAATACCTGGCTATTAAATAATGACACTAAAAGCCCTGTTAGAGCCTCTTCTTAATCTGCTTTATTTAAATCTAGCCACTGGATTTGTCCATGAAGTTTGGCATATAGTAGTATTGAGGCCAAGCCACAAGGTGGCCACACCACTGATCATGGAAACTATAGACCCATCAATCTAATTGCAAAGCCATGGAACATATCATAACTGACTCGAAGAACTATGATATTAAACATCTCATCTGGCTAGACCCACAGAAGCTTGGCTTTGTAAAGAGTAGATCATGTACAATAGAGCTGGCCAACTTCTTTGAAAGAGTAACACAAGCTAACTGTCTACATCATGGATTTGACCTGGAAATAGCACATGATGCCATCCTCCTTGATAGCATAGCAAGTAAATTGAATCCATAACAAACAGATACCTGTATGGCAAGATGGATAACACATTGACTAATGGACAGAACACATATGTTGTAGGCAGCAGGTGCCTAATCAGAGATTATAAAGATCACCAGTGGTGCCGCACAGGCTTAGTGCTGAGACCTACTTTGTTCAGCATTTAATTTTCTGATCACAACCATGAACCAAGACCACTGGTTAACCAATAGCCATTCAATGGGTATCCTTAAATTTTCACCTGGCCAAATCTATTTTTCCTCCTGGACATAAGATGTGCCCGTTGTTGGTGGGGGGGCTGGCTATGCATAAGAAATCCTTGGACTGATTCTACTATCTCTCTCTAGCTGTTATGATCTTTTCTATGACTGGATTTTATATTTATATGTTGCCATGTAACTGGCTGAATTATTTATTTTCAGGAGGGGCAGAAATGATTTTCTACCCATGTTGTATATACTTTAGTCTATAAACTGAACTCATGTACTGCATGACTGAAGATTACCTCTGTCTATCTTACTTGAAAAAAATTAAATGTACATTCCTGAAAGGATTGTGCCATGCTAGACAAAAGCCAGAGGAACTTGCTGCTATTCTTTTGGAGAGGAATTTTGATAAAGGAGACCCAGCTATAAAGTCACCATTTGACTTATGTCTAGGTATTTTTCTGTACTAAGACTACTTTGTATCAAGGTGTACACTAAAACAAAAATATGAGAACGCATAGACTATTACAAGAGGAAAAGTAGAAATATGCAAATACTTGAATTTTAAAATGTATGTAAATGTAAAAATGATGTAGGTATAGCAAAAGGGAGAAGTAGTGAAAACAGCAGAAATATTTAGAGCTAAAAACAGATGAAACCCTCTCATTTTTTGAGTGCTTTGTAATACAGGGGATAAAATAGGTAGTGGCGCAAACAAATTTCCAGTCCTTCTCAAGTGTACCCCTGCATGCTTTGTGTTTACTCAATGAGAATCCAAATGCAGGTGCCATAAAAATGAAATTAGATTAGTATACATAATTTAGATGAAAGCTTTTTGATGGATGTAGTGGCTAAAACAGATGGCACACAGTTTGCAGGTCAGGAGTTAGAGAATAAGAAGGCAGCATCTCATAATGCTGTAAAAAGGTTTGCTTTTCTAAGTTATGGAGAATACATTACTAAAAAAAACCTAAATGCCCTATAGGATATTATTTATTTATTTATTTATTTATTTTGATAATTTGTCAAATAAATTTGCCAAATATTACATGAAATCAAAAATGGAAATGATATATATACAATTGTAAAACCTATAAACTTTAAAAACATTATATAACTATATACATTGGTGTCTGTTAAGAAGAAAGCCATAAATAAGTTTAAGGTATAACCTGAAGAATGATATATAAGTTCATATATCTTTATCCATTTTCTCAATTACTTCTAGTATTTTCATCCAAGTGTTGTATAAAGTTGTAAGTCTGGTAGTTCTGTTCTTCAGAGTAGATATTTCCATTTGTCCAACTGTTCTAACTAAATTTTTAAATTCATTAAATGTAGGAGGAGTCTCACTTTTCCAGTGAATGGTGATGATTTTGCGAGCTGCTGCCATTAAAGTCCATAAGATTTGAAAATCTTTTTTTGGCACACAATCCGGAAGAGGAGAGTTGAATAAAATCATAGATTTTGATAATTGATAATTATCTTTAAAAACAGTCTGGAAAAAATAATTAATATTATTCCAATACAAAGTAAGACACATTCATAAAAATGTGTTGCCAGTCTGCTCTTATTTTAGTCTGACATCTCCAACATAGATCTTCACTTGCATACATCTTAGTTAATTTATGTGGTGTATAAAAACTTCTATTCAAATATCTCCAAGTGAATAACTGCAAGTTTATTGATAATGATGACTTCTTGGAAGATTTTAAGATAATCTTTTTTTTTCCTTTATGTTAGGAGGGTGATTATTTATCTGTGTATAATAATTCCAGTAGGTGTCTATTTTGTATATTTTTGTTGTTTTAATTATTTTGTAAATGTTAGCTAGATATCCAGCACCTTGATAAGGTTGATTATTAATTATAATAATGTAATCAATACATTTTGGGACAGTATGTCTAACTGTATCTTGCATTTGTCCAATTCTAATTATAAGATATTGTCTTATATTTTGCAAAAGTAGCCATGAGTCATTATTTATATTATATTTTCTGGTTATCTGATCCTTAGTTAATATTTTCTCTTGTTCTACCAGGTGATGCCAGTAGCTTATTGAACCTATCTTGAGCATATTCATTTTCTGAATTTGGTATGTATCAAGGATAGTGGGTGTAAAGGCTATAGGAAAGATCAGAAAGAACCATTAATTAATATCTGGGACTTTGTTTATGAACAATTTAAATGTTGCTAGTGTGATGTTCATATATTTGGATGGCAGTTTATTATTTTTATTTTTATCTTCTAGATAATCTTTTAACCTCCAAACTAAAGGAAATGGTATTATAGTTAAATGATCTGATATGTTGTTATGACTAAGTTCAGTATAGACCTGTTCATGTAATTGTTTCCATATAGGTTTGTAGTGAGCATTTAACCATAAGGTTATATTTTTAACAACAGAGGACATAGTATATATCTCAATATCAGGTAAATTAATTCCTCCATCTTCCCAGTTTGGTAAATGTTTATTTAAAGCAATTCGGGGTTTGTTTGGGAACCATAAAAAAATTAATATTAGTTTATTATATCTCTGAGTGATATACTTGGGAGGTGGCAGTGAAAAACTTTGTATGAGATATAATACTTTAGGAAAAATAATTGATTTAATGAGGTATAATCTGTCTCCCATTGTAAACATATATTTGTTCCAGGTAGATATCGCTTGCTCTATTTTATCTAGTGTTTTATTATAATTATATATAAGTGAGTCAGTTAAGTCTTCAAGTAGATCTATGCCTAAATATACTATTTTATTATCCTCTGCTATGTATTTGGAATATTTTTTGTTTATATGTTTCTTTTTAGTATTACATGACATAATTTGTGTTTTGTTTTCATTGAACCATAAACCTGAAATAGTTTGAAAATTATTTATTTCTTTAAACAAAGCTTGTAAAGATGCATTAGTGTCTGATAGGGTAAGAAGCATATCGTCTGCAAATAACTGTAATTTAAGAGATAAAGTTTTGTTGATGCAGATGCCCTTAATATTACTATTTGATCTTATCTGATTTGCAAATGGTTCTATAAGTAATGCAAATAATAGTGGTGATAGCGGACAGTCTTGTTTAGTTCCTTTTTTAATTAGTATGGGACCAGATCTATATGAACCTAATTTAACATGTGCTATGGAGTCTTTATATAGTGACTGAATAAGGGCGATAAAAGATGTAGGAAAATTATATTCTTTTAGGACTAGTGTAAGGAAATTCCAGTTAACAGAATCAAATGCTTTATTAATATCTAAGGATATTATATTTAAATCCAAGTTTGCATGTTTACTATAATCTATCAATGACAGAATTCTTTTAAGATTATCATATGTATTTCTTCCTTTGATAAATCCTGTCTGGTCATCATGTATTAGCATGGGAAGAAAGTGTTTAATTCTGTCAGCATATATTGCCATGAACATTTTATAATTGATGTTTAATAAGGATATTGGTCTATATGACGAACATTGTTTCTCATCTTTGTCTGATTTAATTATTGGTGATATCAATGAATATTTCCATGAAGGTGGTATAATTATATTTTGATTAACTATGGAATATACTTTTAAGAGTAAAGATATAGCTTGATTAGGTATTACTTTATACATTTCTGATATTAAATTATCAGGGCCAGGTGCTTTATTTAATTTAAGCTTTTTGATCTGTGATTTTAGTTATGTCATAGTAATTGGTTTGCTTATAGTGTCAAATTGTTCCTGTGTTAATCTAGTAAGAATTTTGTTTTTAAGATAATTTGTTTATATCTTTGTCAGGTTTTTCATGGATGCTTGAAAGATTATCATAGTTGCATTGTAATCGAAAGGCTTCTAATATACTATTTAGGTCTGTGACTTTTTTCTTTGTATTAGGGATATATATTTTTTTTATTTGCTTAGATTTTATTTTTTATTTTTGTTCTATTAGCTAGTTGTCTCTGATGTGCTAGATTTGTTGAATAAGAATTTAATTTTATCTTTTCTAGGTTAATCATTGTCTTGTGATGTAAAATTTCCTCATATTTGTTGTTAATTTGTAGTAATTCTTAAATTAAATTTTTATTTCCTTCTTGAATTCCTAGTTTTAATTTATCGGCTTTCTTTTGTAATTCTAGCATGTCTTTATTCCATATTTTTCTTTTATTAATATACCAGGATAGTACTTTTCCATATATATATGCTTTTAAGGAGTCCCAGATATATATTTCTGAAATGTTCTCTGTGGTATTTAGTTCAGGGAAAGTTTTTATTTCACCTTCAAAAAATTCTTTAAAGTCTGTTAATTTTGTAACATATGAAGGTATTCTTGTTATGGGATTATAATTTATATGCATAAGCTCCATTTCAAAAACCTGAGCATTATGATCTGATAATGGACAGTTTATTATTTTGACATTACTTATTTTTGTTGTTAAATCATTGGATATGTATATCCTGTCAATTCTGGAACTAGTCTTATATCTATGTGAGTAAAAAGTATAAATTAATGAGTCGGTCAGCAAATTAATTTATATCTTTTATGGAGATTGCGTCTGTAAACTTCGAAAGTGTCTTTGATATAGGTAACTTTATTCTTTTACTTTTTGAATCTGTATCTTTGTCATCTATTATACAGTTGTAGTCTCCTGCCATTATTAGACTACCTTTAGTTAAATGTAATATTTCTTCAATATGATGTTTTACTGTTCCTACGCCAAGTCCTGGTATCCTATATAGGTTAACTAAAGTGTATATTTCCCTATTTAACTATATATTTACTAAGCAAATCATACCAGATGTGTCTTGATAAGTGTTAATTATTCTAGGAGAAATAATTGTATTATGCATTAATATGGCTACTCCTCTCTTCTTTTGTTTGTATTGAGAACTTACTAATACTGTGTAGTTATTAATATTGAGATTGTTTATATCTTTATCTAATAGATGTGTCTCCTGAAGAAATACTATTTGTGGATTGTGTAAATTTATGTATTTATATAGACTCCTCCTTTTGATATTATTATTTAATCCATTAACATTTATAGATAGATATTTCATGTGTTGGTTTATGTTTTATTTGTATGACAGTTAATATACATAGATTTATCTCTTGGTTTGCATTATATGTATAATTTACACTATTGTTTATACATGGAAGATCTGCTTATCTTCTGTAGACACCAAAACAGTATAAGAAAACAATGAAACTTCTAATTTAACTATTTCTAATTGATTACACCTTTTCCTGTCTCTATGAGGTAATATACCTCTTTGCATGAGTAACACAAGTACCCACACAAACCTTCTAAATCTGTGACTAATGTTTAAACTAATCTCTCTTAACCTCATAACTTAGTATGTCACTATTTACATATATTAACAAGTTGATATGATCAGCTAATAGACAATTATATACAAATTTGTGTGAAAGCAATAATATTTATACATCAATAACCTGCTTATACTTGTTAAATCTTACTTGCAGAGTTTCTTATAATCAGCGTTACAAAAACAATTTTCCAGTTTCATTTAACAAAATTTGTTTCATCTTAGTACAACAATTCACATATCAATCCAACTTGACACATTTGCTTTAATTCACACTGCAAAGACTCCAATACCTTGTTAATTAGTTATTTTGGTTAAATTCTCATATTACTTATGTTCTTTTTAGATTGTAGTTTTATTATACTCGCAATTTGTTTAGGGTAATTTTCCACCTCTAGAGTCTCTATCATGTAATATCTGTGCTATAAGAATATTATTTATTCTATGGTTATGTGAATATTTCCCATTTTCTTTCTCACTCTTTATGAAATAATTAGATTTATTTATTCTTTAACTTTTGAGAAAGTAGTTTTCCAAGTCATATTCCAGAACTCTTTACAAAAATTGTGTTGGCTTATATGACAATATATGTACATATATATAAATATATATACATAAACTTATATATAATGGTCTTTACATATCTTAAGATTCAAAACACTGAAGTAAAACATTGTGGAGAGATAGGTTCCCGACCCACAGTCTGGCCAGACTCCGGAAAAGAACCCCGATGACTGGACGGGAGAGAGGAAAATCACCCGGGGATCATAACGGTCACCTCAACAAACAGGTGTTTAGGTAAGCAAACAATATGGAAAGAAACAGCCAGAGAACTGCCATGACTAGATTTATACAAGCCCCAGGGTCGATATTCTAGTAGCAATCTATGAACCCACACAGCAATTTATAATTCTTATTGTATATATGTAATATTCTAGTATTAGAAATTCTTAATATTAATGTATATAACTATGTATAGAGTATTGCCTTTCTGTATATCTAACAATATTTAATTTTTTTCTAACAATAACTATGCGTAGGTTGCTATTTCTGTTAGTATATAGAGAACCTATTAGAAAATTAGTTTAGTGTCTATTTACTAAATCTAATCATGTTTTATTTTATTTAGTTTAAGTGTGTTAAACGTTTAGTAATAATCAGTAACACAAAAGGGTCAACATGTAGCTTCATAATTCAGGTGTACTAGCACTTTAAGTAGTGCTCATTTTGGGATTTATTTCCTTGTCCAGGAATGCTGCAATTACGTTTTATTCAAAGGACGTTATACACAAGCATGAAGTGCTCGCAATGAGACATAAGACATTAGGGTGTTGCTTGCGTGTGTATTTAAGGCAACTGTCTCGTGGACGGGGCGGGAAAAGTAGTGAAAATTTTTCTTGATTTTCAAGGCATCGCTTGTGGTAATATTTATTTTGCATATATTCATCTATGTTATATGCAAGACATTCCTATGTTATATGTGAGACACACTACATGACACCTGCTAGTAAAACAAACAGCGCCAAATGCTTTACTTCATATAAAAGATTCAATATGACATTCTAGTAGTGTAGAATAATTTACTGTAATAGCATGTAAGTGTTTAAACTCTTAACTAACTATAACCATCCAGCACAACTCAATCATCTTCTATATACACATTATTTTTCTTCTTCTAGTCGAAGAGTTTTAAGATGTGCTTGTTTTGAGATTTACTTCCTTGCCTAATGATATTGCAATTACATATTATTTAAAGGGCATCATACACAATCACAAAGTGGTTACAATGAAAATTACAACCTTTATATATTACTTGTATGTGTATTTGAGACTTCTGTCTCATGAACGGAGCAGGAAAAGTAGTGAAGATTTTTCTTATCTTTCAAAGTATTGCTCATGAAAATATTTTTCTACTGCATACCTACAACACA
This sequence comes from Protopterus annectens, assembly GCF_019279795.1. Classification (NCBI taxonomy): domain Eukaryota; kingdom Metazoa; phylum Chordata; order Ceratodontiformes; family Protopteridae; genus Protopterus; species Protopterus annectens. Next base: position 543,629,489 of record NC_056735.1, read on the forward strand.
GTTCAAGGATCTTCAATAAACAGAACATTATCCCCCCTTCCAGTAAGGAAGCTTTGTATATATACGTTAAAAACACAATAAGAGTCCATGAGGTGTACCGGGATGCTACACCATCATAATCCATACAACCAGACATGTGCGCTCACCCAAGCTGTCTTTCTATCTCAGTAAAGCAAATCATTAAAACGGTGTTAATGGATTAAGTACTTTAACTATGCAACTCATTTAACATAAATATATCATTTTTCAAAGAATACAATTGTCCCGCTCCCCTCCCTGCCCCAATCGGAAAACTTAGATTAGACATTTTATATGAATGGTGCATTCAAAGATTTTACAACAAATTGCTAGTATAGTTAAATATATGGTGAGATGGTTATATCTGCTCGAACCAGATATCCATTTGCCCATATCTTGAACATATTGCTATATACATTTTATTTGTTGATGACTAAATCAGAGACGTAGAGAAAGAAAAACATTGTTATCTAGTTTCAAATATGGATAGACCTAAATGATAATTTTAATTTACCCAGTTTATATTTATTCTAAATTTTAAGTGAGATAAAATAAATAGAAACTGTACCTGATATATTACTGTGATTAATGACTGGAAGATTTCTTATTAGTTGTTGTGACATTGTTTAAAGTTTTGTGGTACATGTAACATATAAGTTATTTGTCCTTTAGTTTTTTTTTCTTCTGTTCAACAGTCTTCCAGTTGTTTACTTCTGCATTTTTTTTTGTACTATTTGTCCAATCCATAGATTCTTCCTGTGTTAAAATGTTGTTTGCAGTGAGATATTTTATTGCTGATTTCACTGTTTCAAATATTTTTATTCCCACTGGAAGGAATATACGAAGTCTTGCTGGAAACAAAAGATGGGTCTTCAGTTGTTTCTTTTTCAAGATTTTTATTATTGGCATGAATTCTTTTCTTTTGAAAACCACTTTTGTAGAGTAATCATTGTCAAATCTAATTAACGCATCATTATATTTAATGGGTGAGTTAGTCCAAGCATTTTTGAGGATGAGTTCCTTGTCTTGCGTGGAGAAAAGTTTAACAATTATTGATCTTGGTTTGTTTTTGATTAAAGATGCATTTCCTGAAGTTGACAATGACCTGTGTGCTCATTCTATTCCAAAAGAAAGGGCTTCCGGTAATTTTAATACATTTGGGATCCAGGTAGTAAGAAAGTCTATTATATTATCCCATTCCGCTTTTTCTGGGAGACCATATATTCGGGTATTATTTCTTCTCATTCTGTTTTCCATGTCATCTATTTTCTCCAGAAGATGTGTATTTTGTTGCAGTAAAAATTCAGTTTGTTGTTCTTCTTGCAGGAATCTGGAATCAATGTCATTTAAGGACTGTTCTATGACAGAAATTTGACCTTTCTGTTGTGTGAACATTTCCTGAAGCTGTTCAAGTTGTTGAGTACATTTTTCTTTAAAAGAGTCCAATTTATTATCCATCTTATCTATTTTAGTTGTCAACTCTTGAATATTTAAAATAAGTGAATGTAAATACTTTTTAAATATTGGGTCCTGAGGTGGATTTCTGAGATGGCTCATTCTGAGTAGCAGATGCTGCTGTTGATTTTCTAGTAATTAATTTGACAGGAATTTTCCAATGAAAGTTGATAAAAATTGTTCTGATGATGTCTCTGGGTATTAGAAATTGGTTAGTAGCGAAGATATCTTCTTATTGTTGTTTTTTTCTCAAAATTCCTGTCTGAAATATTATTGAGGAAAGAGAGCTGTGAGAAAGTGCTGTTACCAGGTCGCCATCTTGGCCACACCCCATGTAGAATATTTTTAATGGAGCAGCTGTAGTTGCTTTCATTTAAAGGATTGCATCAACCATTTCAGGCTGTTATAGCAAATCTGCATTAAATGACAATCAGCATAGTGAATGGAATTACGTAATTAAGCTAACCACTGTGTTGAATATTAAATGGCAAAAAAGGAAGATGAGAAAAAGTTAATGAACTTACATATTAAAATACTTGATGCACCAAAAGGTAGAAAAGCACAGGGTCAAAATCAAGGCATGGAGAGAGGTGGTAGCAAAGAAATGAGGATCACTGCACTAGGTCCTGTAACAAGGTATATAGTTGTGGGTAAGACCCTGAGGGTGGTTTTTAAAAAGGGCCACATTTTAAAAGCTCCATTAGAAAGGAAGGTGCCTATTGCTCATATGGGGGGTGAAAACAAGGTATGTTTGCCTGAGGTGCTTGTAGATAATGCATGTTTTTTAATATATCTATTTTTTATGCTAGAAATAATCATACATTTTTTGGGGTGACATGACAGTTTTCCTGTGCCACTAAGGGAGTCATGTACTTGACTACTTGTTCCATCTGTTCAGCTTATTATGTGAGGAAAAACACTAGCTCGCTAGCTGAAAAGATTTATGAACTTAATTACATGGTCAAACGGGTTGATTTGAAAATTCTCTTGTTAAACATGCTACTCAGTGTAAAACTTTTAAGAAATTGTTGTTTTAGTTGTGGAACAATGACAGTTTTGGTAAGAAGGGGGTGATCTCAATAATTATTTAGAAATTAGAGAGTTATTTTGGCAATGTAATTTGGGTGCGATCTTTAGCTCGGGATTAAAGTATGTAATTTCGATAAAAGGTATATTAATGCATAGAGGTGTGTGTTAATTGGTATTGATGGGTTCTGATCATATGTTTTACCCTAGTGGATTTAAAATAAGTGTTTTGATTACTTGGATTGTTTCTGAAGAAGTTCTTAAAGAAACTGAATGAAAACACTAAAAATCAGTTTGCTGTTTTGTGATTCCTACACAGATTGGTTTGGTTTGGGTAATTTTTCCTATGTTGAGCCATGGTGTTTTTTTTTTTACAAAAAAATGAAGTAGTGTAAACAGAAACATTGGGCACAAAAGGTTCTCTTTATTTTTGACACCAAAACAACTTGGCCGGTGTTAAGTCAATCTTTGTACTATTCTGTCAGTATCATAAGAATGAGAGCTGGTGATGTCAGCTTTACGCCATTTTTTTATTCAGTCATTGAACTAGTCCCTATTTCCATAGGACTTTGAGAAGATAAAGACACATTCTTCTTCCAGAGCACTGTTGTATCAAAAATATAATGGAGGGATTTGTTATGTAAACCTGGGTATACACTCTATTGAAGTCAGATGGAGTTAAATTATAAGTGCCAAATGAGTTACATGGAGACATCTTGGTGGCTGTGTTTCAGACTGGAGACGAAATAACAAAAGACCTGCAATGAACTTCCAAAATGTTGCAGGGGGTGCCTGAGATAGGAAAAATGCAGTCTGTATAACCAGTCAGGATTCGGTTAGTCCCCATCAAACCTCTCACTTGAGTGGCACATTAGCATTTAAAACCTGGAGCAGAACAAGAAATCTGGCCCACTATTCAATCTTCAGTTGAAAAGGAATATTCATCCCAGCTAAACTTCTTTGAAATACTCCCATATTTTTATTCAAGAAAAAGCCAGAAAAGAATACCTATTAATTTGTTCACATTTTGAGACCAGTAAATCGCATTGTTTTTGAAACGTTCCTGTCATCCCAAATCTAGCAGCAGTTTTTTGCTGTATACCAGCATGTGAACAAGATCCAGCACAAGGTGACTTATACAGCTAACTAGGTCCTGATGATGGCTGAGGGCTCTGGTCTGGGTGTAAAAAATAAATAAATAAATAATAAAAAAATGGTGTGCTACCTTTCACAGAGTGGAACATTTTTTTCCTAAGCACAGATCTAGGGTCTACATTCAGCAATGGAAAAAATAATTTGTTACTTTTCAAAAAACAAAACATCTCTGACTAAGCAGATGTCTAACATCAGCAAACATATTTCCAAAGCAAGTTCCACCCAGAAGCATGTATGTACTCTCGTTTGAGCATGAGATCTTTCAATCACTCCCTGAATTGGCAAGAAATTTTGCATACCTGAGCAGGAGATTGGAGTGGGTAGGTGTTTGTGTCCAGTATGGATTAGCACTCCAGGATGAAACTGCAGGTAAATTACCAGGATTGCAATTAGTTAATAATACCAGTCATTAGAGTGTCATAGTTATCATTTATACTTTATCCACCAGTAGTCCCAATCTAGTTAAGTGACTTGCTCAAGTTCACACAGTAAGCACATGGAGTTAGAAATAATCAAACTTTGCACTTTTGACTACAGAAAAGCAGTTAATTAACAGCGTAGAGCCTTAATATACTGAATTAGTTGCCAGACAATGCCTAATGTCTTTATTCTGAAAAATCACTGAGGGTAACAGTCAGTCAATAATGTTAGCCATCAAAGTTTTACATCTGTTGCTCAGGAAATGAATTTCAAGATAATCTGCATTGTCCTTTCTGTAGAAACAAGTACAAGGTTTGAATCCATCCACCTCCATTTGCCTTTTGTGCGTCTTTGACCAACATCACTCAGACAGTGCTCTTAGATTAACCCTGAAAATGGACATATACAGTGAGTTTACCTGGTAAGCAAATAGGTAAAATAAAAATTCCATTTAAAACATGTGTGCTTATCCCCCACATTATTTTTGGCGTTGTCAATAATTCTTGAGCAAAGGAGCTGAGAGATATTTTTGTCTATTTCTTGTAAAATTTGTCACTTTCTAACAAATTGTTGTGGATTGCAGTCATTAAATAATGACATGCATAGATTTCAGACTTTGCAGTCTTCAGAAAATGTTTGTCAGTGCAAATCCTTTTATTGTAACAACTTTCAAAGTATATAAAAGAAACATTTAAAATCTGTTCCTGATGTTTGGGACTTCCTCTTTGCTTTCAGCTAAGAAGTTGAGAGGCAGAAAAGGTTTGCAATGGGTTGCACTGTATACTTTTGACAGCAGTGAACTGTCATACATTTCTAGCCCATTATTTATGAATGTATTCATTCATGTTTTCTCACATAGATATCTGAGGTGAAAATCATGCAAGTACCTTTTTTTGATGGTTACACGTGTGTGTGTGCATGTCTGTGTGTGTGTGTGTGTGTATGCGTGTGTGTGTGTTCATGTGTGTGAGTGTGCGTGTGCATGTGCATGTGTGCGTGTGTGCGTGTGTGTATGTGTGTGTGCGTGTGTGTGCAAGTGTGTGTGCACGCGTGTGTGTGCGTGTGTGTGCATGTGTACATGTGTGTGCATGTGTGCGTGTGTGTGCATGTGTGCGTGTGTGTGTGTGTGTGTGTGCTTGTGCATATGTGTGTGTGTGTGTGTGTGTGTGTGTGTGTGTGTGTGTGTGTGTCTGTGTGTAAATACTTGGTTGCTGCAACCCACTGTAATCCTGGTATTAAGGAAGAACATACTTGCAGTAAACTGATACATCAGCCTATGAGACATGTTCTTTGGGTACGATCCTGCACCCTTCACATAGACACTAATTAGTGCTTCACTATATGCTGTTTGTCTATGAGTCCTGGCACATGCCTTGCAGTTTAATTGGTTGGCAGATTTACTTTAAACACATGTCAGTTTTAAGGGAAGAAGTGTTTGCTGCTGCTCATGCAAAGTCTGTTTGCAGTATGAGACTTTCTTTACCAAATGGCTGTCAGTGTTTTTACCTTAAAATTTGAAATAACAGTTTTAAATAAAATCTAAATCACTGTGTAAAAGTAAAAAAAAAAAAAAGTACATGCACTGACAGGTATAAATAACTGAAGATAGACAGAGAAGTAATGGGCTGCGGGTGTGTCTACAGGTGAAGGCTGACCATTACCCTGCCTAAAGCCCCATTTGTCCATGATCCTGTTCTGCATGGGCAACTCAAGTTTTTCATTAATGGATTATATTCTTCTTTCCTTTTTATACCAATACACCATGACAGTCAAATCTTATTTGCCTTTACTTATCAGTAGTGGCAATATACTTGAACCAAGCTGTCATGAATATTCTTTGTTTTCTCAAATTCTTAAAAAGGATTTCAAAAATATTTGGCCTCAATATAATTCAGTCTTATTCCAATATATAGGTCCTTTACTGCATGTTTCTGACTTCACACCGCAATGCCAACCAGTTACTATTATTCTATTTATTATGCTAGGAAAAGAGGGTATACTGTCAAAAACGAATGCATCTTTGCCCCCATCTTGCATATAAAATTCCCTCAGAAGAGCAGGATAACACATATCTTTTGTATTAAAAGAGGGTCCATTACAAACAGCACAGAGACAACTTAGGTCATGTGGAATGGCTGAGTATTACTAGCAGTGAATTCCAGATTATGTCACTGCCATACAAAGAGGTAGAATACAATTATTTTCAAAATCTGTAAACAAAAGTCTTTAGAGTTCCAGTAACTTGTCTCCCAAAAAACAACTTCACTCTCTTTTGCCTTGAATGGAATGATTTTCTGAAATGGATCTTCACACAGAAATGGTGACAAATATGATTGTTTGACTTATTAAAGTTTTGTTTCAGACCCTTTAAGTAATGGACTGCTGTTACCTTTAAAATCAGTAGCTGATAATGCCATTACAGCTAATTTTGCTTAAATCTTGCTGCTTATACATGAGCTGATTACTGCTGTTATGAAATCAGTAGCTGCCTTCCTTTGAAAAATAAAGAAGCAACATTTATTTTTTAGTCAAATGAGCAAATATAATCTTAAACTTATTAACAACCATCAGTTGCATTAACACTGCGCACTGTTTTAAATCTTGCTTCTTTGGAGCAGATACCTGTAAAATTCAAATGACTTGACTGTATTATTGGTGCCAAGTATTTGCTTTATCATGTGAAAGATGTGGGAGACAAGTAAATACCCAATGAAGAACATCAGTTTAGACTTGTTTAATTTTACAGGCTTAGGTTAATAGGCACATATGAGATTAATAGGCTAATGGCTCAAAAGTCCTTACAAGCCTAGCCAGTTTTATATAGATTTTATCCAATTTTATATCCCTAGAGGAAATATAACAAGGATCAGCAAGCAGGGTTTTGACTATTTTTACAGACTATTGCTCTCCATAAGGGAAATGACCACTACCCCAGGAGTGAATTTGTGATTTTTCTATCCATTGATCCAAGTTACACTTGAATATGGTAAGGAAAGAGCTCTGCTTCATGTGAATAGGAAGCCTATTCCAGAGGAGGGGCAATCTCAGGGACACATATCTGTCTCTCCAGTACAGTCTATTCATGTCAGAAATCAGGTGTAGATCTTTGGAATGGGTAACCCTCATGCAGTTAATTTTGTGAATATGCAACATTTCAATCAGGGCTGGATCAGAGACTGCCTTGTAGGTCAGGCATAGATTATCACTCAGTAATTGGTAGAATCAGTCTACATATGACATGTTGGTTATACCCTCTAGTTTTTTGGTGAAAAATGTCTTGGAATGCTCTAACTGTTGCAGGTGCCTAGCAAGGTACATACCAAAGGGTGAATTGTACTAGATTACTGGTCTGCTGAGTGCCAAGTACAGTGATACTATGACATCCTTAGCTATAGATGCCATACCCTTGCTTATAAGCTGAGCTACAGAGAACAATTTTATCATTACTGTGGACACAAAGTCCAGTTTACAATCTATATGAGTACCCAGATCTCTCACCACCTGGGTCCAATCTTGGGTGGGTGGGGGATCCATTATAATTCCCTGATCAGGAAATGAACCCGGGCTGTAGTGGTGAGATTGCCAACTTGATTTTGTGCTTAGCACTAATATACAGCTATTTGATATTTCTTGAGTACAGATGATTTTGAGTTCTTCTAGAGAATTTAATGTCACAAGGATTTCCAGTTCTTATGCACTGTTTCTCATTTCACATTTTGCTTCATCCCATTTTTAAATACTTTATTCATAAAGGAAGCCCTTCCATCCAAGCTTCTGCTGTTTAGACTTTGTATTTTGAACTGGCTCATCTTATCTTTGGAAAACATTGGGTGCTACAGTGTCTTGCAGTTCAGATACTTCTGCTAATGCTACATTGTAGCTTTATTTGCTGGGGCTATTTCTGCACTAAAGATGAGCTTTGAGGTATAGTTGTTTGGTCTTACCATGGCTTTGTCAGTGGCTCCATTTACAAATTCTGTTCATTGAGGTTATTATACCTTTTGTAGATGTCTGACGGAAACAGTTTCCATAGTCTTGTTTCTTTGACATATGATCTTTCAGGGATGTTTTTATCAAAGGCTCAATCACTGGACAGTTGCAGTAGTATTAAGTAGAATGTAAAGGGTCTGGAACATAGCATTTACTGAAAACATTCCTCTCATGATAATATTGAAAATGTAGATGTTTTTCTTTGGTTTGTTCTGCTGTTTGTTATCTTAAAGAAGGTTATGGAAAGTTTTTTTTTTATTTATTCTTTCCACAACTCTCTGGATGCTTATTACTTCTGCATGCATTATTTGATTCTGTGTGACATTCAAACATTTGCATTTTAATATCTGGACATTGTATTTCTTTGTTGTTGCAGTGCATAAGCGTACGTTCTACTGCATTATCTAAGCGTGCTTTATTTGTATTCCTCAGAGAAGAACAAGTCCATTGCTGATTTAATTAAATGGCACAATTTAACTCTTGTACTGTTGCTATATTCTCTGTTTTATGACTGACTGCAAATGCTTAGGTTTATAAGCCGATTAATAAGTTTCAATTCGAATGAGATGCATATATCATCATGGTGACAGCAGCCATACTGAGTGATTTGCACGTCTGTGGTTATTTATCTTATGTATCCACAACATGAAAAAACTGATCTCCGTGAATGCGTTATCTTGTAGCATTAAATAAGCACTTTTGTCCCTAATCTTGGTTTAATAGGAACTTCATTGGAGCTGATGAAGTTTCTATTAAACCAAGATCAGGACAAAAGCGCTTATTTATTTTTAAATAAAAGTATATGATCTGCCTTGACTTCTACGTTTTCCTTTGTTTAGAGTTTTGCTTTTTAAGTCATGTCTTTTGGAGTTATCTTGTACCATTACATATTTTGAGTATTCTTGAATATTTAATCATTTTGTAGAAAGCCTTTGCCAGTGGGAATAATCATACATAGAATGATTGTATCACTGCATTGCCTTACTTGTGAGAGCCTGTTTAATAATGGTAGCCATTATGTGGCATGTTAGTATTAGTCTTACACTACTGTTAGTACAGTGTGATGTACTTTGTAATATTAGATTGAACTTCTATATCTGTTATGTACTGACATTGTAAACTTTAGAAAAATCTGTTAATGCAATGGTAATGTCCAGATGGCAGTTAGAGAAGTGTGTGTTGTATGCAGTTAAAATATCAGAGATAATCCATGAGCCATATTACTTGTGCCTAAAGGATGTTAGTAATATAGTGTAACAAGTGTTAAGATGTGCCTTTAAGGATTCTGTTATAGATCACTGTGTGCTTTTTAGGCCATAGCACAAAATCTATTGTTACATGGGTTTTTCAATGTGCAGTTATGTAGCCATTAGTTTGGTGACAAACAGATCATGCTCTCAGGCTCCACTTGGTGTATGAGAGCAACACATTGACTTGTGGACACCTTTTGGATATTGCATATTTTGTCATGCATGGGACATTTGTGTTTTTGTTGCCTATATAATGCACATTTGAAACTTATGGTATGTGCTTAAACTGGCATTAACGTACTGTTAATTGATTTGTTTTTGACATTGTGACATCTCTACTATTGACCAGTTATGATGTCAGAAATTCTTGATATACATGAGTGACAATTTTGTTTAATATGCTTTCACATTTTAGGTACCCTTTACTTTCAATTGCTCTCTTTCTGTTTCACTTTTTTAGGATATTATCAGATACTTGGCTATTTATTACTTATTTATAGCCATCTCTCAACCTCTCTTTCTCTGTTTATATTATTGTGTGTGTGTGTGTGTGTGTGTGTGTGTGTGTGTGTGTGTGTGTGTGTGTGTGTGTGTGTGTGTGTGTGTGTGTGTGTTTTATGTCTTGTTTGCTTTTATAATTTAGGTAAAAATGAGATCTTCTAAATTAGCTATGTGTGTGTATAGTGTATGTACAGTATGTATTTGTGTGTGTGTGTGTGTGTGTGTGTGTGTGTGTGTGTGTGTGTGTGTGTGTGTGTGTGTGTGTGTGTGTGTGTGTGCTCCTGTGTTGGTATATGTGTGTTCATTTGTTTTTTTCTGCAATGGGTAGGTACTTTTACCTGAAATGGTTATATCCCATATTGAAGTTTCTTATTAGGACATAACCATTTTTTTCCCTTTTACATGTTGTTTGAAACCAGAATATCAAAGAGTGAATGAATGAATGAAAATTCTTACAGTTTCTGCACTGTATATACATATGCTGGCACTGGAGTTTCCTTTACATTGCAGACACATTTACATTTGTAGATCTCCTACTTTTTTATGAACTAAATAAATATTTTGACACAACACAAGGAATTTTGGGGTTGTGGAATAAAGACACCATCAGTTTGGATTCACTGTTCTATTTGCTCTCCTTCTGTCTTTATTGTTTGGCACATACTTTTTGTTTGGCACCTGGCACTTGAATGTACTCAGCTATGTGCTACCATTTCTTATGTTCAGTGCTGTATCTGGTAAGGGAATTCAACCAAATGAAAATAAAGAGACACTCTTAAGGACTCTGTCAGTATAAGATGACTCCTTTTTGCTGCCATTGGAAACCTGAATGATGTCTGTACCAACATTAGCCTGACATCTACCTCATTTTAAACAGAATTTATTATACTGAATCCAGTAGCAAAGTAAGGGAATCCAGTCAAATGAAAATAAAGTAACACTCCTCTTTTTTGTTTCTAGTAGAAATTAGAATAATGTTTGCACTGGCACTAGCCTGATATATATATATATATATATATATATATATATATATATATATATATATATATATATACCTCATTTTAATACTGTTTTGCATTTATTTAATTATATTGTAGAAACATTTTGATTGTTTCTTCTTTCTAATCCATTTACAGAAAATGTAAAGGTTTCATATTTAATACTAACAGTCCTTTTACATATACAAATGATGACATTATATCTATTGAAAACACAATGTTTTTTTCTTTCTTTTATTATAAAGTTGAAGAAAATAAGTAATTAACCCTTTTTGTAGGGACTGAATCCAAGCCATGCTGCATTCTTTGCTGTTGCCACTGCCACCAGGCTAAAATGGAATCTTTAGACAGTTTGTTACTTGGTTTCTCTCTTCATCTAGGAAACCAATATGAACATTAAAATAAAAAAAATTAACCGACTGCTGTAGTAAGAACTAAACAAGAAAGGAAACCACTAATAACTGCCTGGAGACTGAACCCAATACCACTGTATTTATTACCATTGTCGCTACCACTGGGCTAACAAGGAGTCACTGATCAACTGAAGATCTGCTTTCTCCCAAGAACAGTCTATTCTTTCAACTAGAAAACCAACATGATAGTAATACTGAACATACAGGCATCCAGTGCAGAACAAACCAATAACACAGAATGTGTGAGGAGGGGTATCTGGGTTCATATTTATTTGTTAATAAATGTTATAACATTTTAGTATTCTTTCTCTTTAACAGAAAAGAAGAACAGAGGCAAAACATTCCCTCTTACGGGGATTTGCACATTAAACAATATATACCTTCAGTGTACCAGTCTGTTTTAAATGTATTATGACATCCCTGTAAACAAAAAAAAAAAACTTTATTTGAAATTAGACATATATAAAATACATCTATACTGTAGAAACATAGGCCTTTATAGGCAGTATTGCCCTACATAACTTGGTATCTTCAATGCAGATCAACCTATTTCAGTATTTAAATTGAATGACTGAATAAGATTAAGGTAGCTGTAGTTATTATCATCATTAATCACTTTTTCCCATTTTCACATCGGGTTGAGGTATCTGCAGTGGAAGGTGTCAGTGGTATGATCGTCTTCCAGGCCACCTTTCGATTCCATGCTAGCACCAGCCTTAGACTGGGGATAGTTTGATGACTGTAGTAGAGGCTGGTTAATCTGAAAATGGACAGGGGCACATGGGTAAGCTAGAATGAATTAAGCAGAAGGAAAACAAAAACATGTCTAAATAAACATTTTTATTTCTAAACTGAATCATAAACATTCTTTTTTCTTGTTTCTTGATCATTTTCATATTTTTCCTTAGTGTCTTATCCTAGTATTCCTTTTCCCATTATCTAGTTTTCCATTCCCGTCATTGCACACTCTAGTTCATTTGAGATCTCAACAAGGCTTTGCTCCATTTCATACTCATTGACAGAGCTGTTTCATGGACAGATTTCCTCTCTCCCTTTATTGTTCTCTATTCTATTTCTTCTTGCAATGTACCCCTAAGATAATTTTCATCCACAGATTTCAAAATACTTACACTTATGTCAGATCTTGCACTTTGCTATCTTTAAGCCTTCGACGTGATTTTTTTTCTAGCTTATTTGCACGCATCATTTGATTTTAGCTAGCATCTACCATTTATCTTTTCCATTAATAGCGGGTACCACATGTTGTCTTGACAAGTAACCTGATATTTCTTTCTTTCATCCCAGACTCATTAATGAAATTATTAATGAGCATGACATATGCTTTGCTAAATGTAGTTCAATAAAAGATTTTTTGCATTGATAAATTTGTGTGCCACACCAAAGATTGTTGCGAGAGATTAAGTTCCTTTATTCCATGGTCCAGCAGCTCTGGATATGAATGTATTTAGTGGCTGGAAATTGAGTAAGCTTTGTCTTTCACAGAAACATGGATTTTCTCTGTTTATCTAGTTTTGTTTTTGTAAATATACTTTAATACAACTTACTTTGACAGATTTGTTTCATCTAGCACCGCATCAACCACAATCCTTTTTTGTAGCAGTATGACTTCTGCTGTCACAAAATGCATCCATTTAGAAATACACTGCAGTTTATTCCATCTCAGAACCTTTTACTGTTTTTTTTTTACTTTCATTTCTCATTCCTGCAATAGATTTCTAAATAATAATTTTTCATTTGGTCCTTAAAACCAACTAAAATAATCGTTTAGAAGAACATAGGTCGCTTAATACCAAATCATATTTTCTGCTTTGTCAAAGGTTCCCTGCTTCATTACATTTGTTTAGCCTGGAGGACATGCTGTGAGTGAACACCTCAAATGTATAATGTATATTTGTAGGCAGACTTTAAAGCTAATACCACAACCTTGAGTATGTGTCCTTGTAATTAAGAAGTCTTAACAGTTGGTTAAATCTTGACATCTTCACTTCTAAATATTCTAGAAACTTTGACACCTACTGTTCCTACATCCAGACAGAATATGGATATAAGAATGTGAATATATAGTCCTTTTTCAGTACTGAAAAATATTCAGCCATTGCAATATGTAATGTTCTTTTCAGTCTTGTGTAGTTATTCTTCTTTTTAATTAGATTTTTAGTAGGTATTCTTTGTTAAAGGCATGGTATTGCACTGTATACCTTTTTTAAATAGAAATCAATGTCTGTTTATTGGTTATTCAATTGTTACCCAGCAGGTTTAAGATACGATCAGAATGGCAAAGCTGGAAAAGTCCATTGAAAGTGTTGAGAAAATAATGGAGAACTCATTGCAAGGTCTTAATTAGTGCAATTCTGCTATGGAATAATTTATTATTATAACTTTTATTATTAGTTGCTTATTTTGCCAAAGGGCAGTGCAAGAGATATCTGTCAAGTAGCTTCTTTTCTATAATAGTAATTGAAAACAGGATACACATTTAAATTATTTTGCTTGGATTAAGTTCTATTAAGCTAGGTTTATTAATAAAAATGAAATGGGCAGTATAACTGTCATCTGTGAAAATTAATGGCATAGTGCAACAATCAATGTGTATGTTCAAAGATACTTTGTGATATACTTAAACAGATAGAGAGTCTTATGAAGAATTTGAAAATAATTAAGGAAGTTTTGTCATAATAGCACACATAAGCCACTCTGGATGTTTTGTTCATTCTGTCAGCAATCAAAATAAATGGGGCAATTCAGCAATAAACTTGCAATATAAATGGGGCCCTTCATTTATCAGTAATCATTTTTAAACAGCCTTTCTGGAAGAGTGAAAGTGGAAAACTCTCTGAGTCTTAATGAGAAGTTAAAAATAATTATGCAGGATTTGCCTTAATCATGCATGTATGCCTCTCTGCATGTTTTATTCATTTTGCTCATCTTACTTTTTCTTTTCTCTGTAGTCCTGTTTCTTCCTTCCTCAAGCAGGATGGACATAAACCTAAAATGGCTGGCACAATAAGTACCATACTTTTTAGGGAAGTTAAATTCTTTCTGTCATGGATTACCAAAACTTACTTCCTGAAAGAATATGAACTGATACATTGTGAAATGTAATGAGAAAAGAGCACTTATTTATTGTCAAATCATCTATGCCTTAGTTTTAATTTATTAGATTTATATTTATTATATTAAGGTGCCGCTTACAGTTTATTAGCTATGCAACTGGTACTTTGTTTAAGCTGATTTATAACTGAGTCATTTCCAAGATAACTTTGTTTTATCATATTTATATATTGCATGCAGCTCAAGTAAAGCATCAGCAGTGCTAACCAGCACTCTGTTGTCTATATCATTAAAATTTTGCCTTTACTTGTATTTCTCTGGGCATGCTGGCACAAAATCCTTTATACTTTCCACACTTTTTTGGTCTCTATATACTGCAGACATCTTCTGTCATGCAGTGGGAACCCATGCCCATACATAACCACATTAAAAATGACGTTGCTGTCTTTATCAATCTTGTGTGACAAGTGGATGTAGTATAGCCGTGGCATTTTATGAGTCATATTTTCATGTCTTTCTTCCAGTCCACATTGCTTTAACACAACATTGTATACCCTTTTATGATAGCATTCCTAGACTCCTATATCCGTATTATATGACTATACATCAATACCTCTTTCCGGGCATTATAGTTGACTATGTAACATGCATAACTATGAATTTAGTTTGAAGAAACACCCAAATATTCTTAAATTCCAGTACTGAGGTGGAATATTTATCATTTTATCAGTGTGGTTAATACCTCATTGGTGAATGGTTAGCAGTTAAGGCATGAGGTAATGGTCACCCATTCTAACATGAATGTGAAAATTTTCATCTTTGATTCTTTCAATTACACCTACTCAACACTATCATTATCTTAATGAAGTTTAGTGCAAGAGTTGTAATACATAGGCAAACCATCTTCCACCCACTAAACCAAAGAGTGACCCCTCCATTTCTTGACCTAGAAAACCTTTTATACTTGTTTCCTTACCCCTTTTCACTGATTTTCCTTTTTCCTTTCATTTTGCCATGTAAGCTTTATGGTTAAATCTGCTCCCATTTCCTTGTACAGCCTTATGTATCATGTGCTCCTCTCCAACATGTTGTGATGCTGGTTTGAATTCTTTAGCTTTATGCACTTGTAGACGTATACCTATTGCCATACTCCTAATGTAATGGGTTCCACGATGCCTGCAATTCATAGCAGAGTCATGCCTTTCATATATTTGGTCATCTATCTTCTTAGTATTCTAAACTGACAGATGCTCCAGTCCTCTACACAATGGACAACTGAGTAAACGACTAATCAGTTTTAGAGATCTCATTCCAAATTGATGGTGCATATCTACATTACAGAGCTAGTTACCTAAGCAGAGAACTTCAAGGCCAGCTCTGATACACCCACATCCTTACTGTCTCTGAAGGAATAATGCCTTAAACAGGTCAGCTTCTGCTCAGACCAAGACAGTCTCATGATTCATACCAGCAGATCTGACAGCATATCTGGTAGATATAAAAATCCACACTCAATAAGAGAAGTGAAAGAGAAAGTCTTATTTCAGATTCTGACAAAGTCCATAGGAACTGTTAGATCACAGTTGAAATCAGATGCCAGTGGATAGGCAGTTCTGTGGAGCTAAAACAAAAGTGCATAGCAGGCTTCAGAATCCAAAATGGGTTGCTGGTCAGAAGAAGCACTAAGACAGTCCTCCGGATACTCACCAATGATATAATGTAGAAAACTGACAAAGACCTCCATACCAAGTCTTTTGAACAATCAAACAAGTAAGTTCTGGAAAACTCAATTATTTTGGCAATATTTGACTCTCAAGTAGGAACTGGGTTCTGCAGCTTCCTTCACAATAGATTTTTTTTCCATAGAAATTAGTTATACCATCTCCTGATATTTCATTTGCTTAATTCAGATATCTCTTCTCTTTTCTTTGGTCTATATAATAACCCCTTCCTAGTTTCAATTCCTTCCAAATGAAATCGCCTATATGCCAATTATATTGACATCTGCAGATATGCTTCTTCTCCTTCTCTTATTCAAAACGTAATTATTGTGCAAGGTCTGGAAACTATCAGCATGGATTTTTAATCATTAATTTCTAATCAATTCAAAAAAACAAAAAAAACAAAAAAAACAAAAGAAAGCTTGATTTCTGGAACTATCGCACAGCTAAATTTAATTCAGAGTCCTTCCCAACATATAAGTATATTTAAGTGCATTACTGCATAGCATGACCAAACACTGCTATTTACTGATTTGTTTGTTTGTTTATGTTTGTTAACTAGGCAGGTGAACACATCCATAAACCATTTTCAGTCACAACATGGACAAAATAGTCATGTATAGTTGCATGCACAAAACAGGTTGGAAAGAAGCAACTGCAAAATAATTAGTATAGTTGCATAGACACGAAACGTTGAAAACAAACAATGGACAATAATTATATCAGAAAACAAGAAAACAGTATGACATTGGCATACAAGCAAGCAGCAACATTTGAACCACAATAATAATGCAGGAAAGTAGTATCTTATGCTATTAAATAGACTAAAGCAGCATAGTGGACTATTATTAAGTACATTCATTGGTAAGTTGTAGATGTAGTCAGGATACACCATATATGGTATGTTTCAAATATTTTATAGGAATAACAAACTCCAAAAAATAACAAATTCCAGTTATGTCCTTGCCCAAAAAAGAATCACCAAGTACATTTCTCCTTCTTCTAGCACAATAAATAGGGAAAAGTATTCTCACACCCTAGCATGGATATAACTTTTGCCTCATCACATCCACTTTTTAGAATTTTTTTTATTGATACAAACCTTAGCAAGCAAATTTTCCCATCACCCCATCATTACAGTGAGAAAACCAGTTCTCTGTGATAACAAAATGTATTCATTCATTTATTCGGGGTTGGGGGGGGTCAGTGATTAAATTGTAACTGCTATTCTAAGCCTTTTGGTTTAAACACTTGGGCTTCAGATGAGTTGTTTTACATTAAGAAGGTTTGTGGTCAGCAGTCTTGTGTTAGGAGAGGCAGCTTACATCCTTCTGAGTTGGGAATTGCTGGTCGAAGGTTTAGTGTGACTGTTGTTCTAAAAGTGTCGTAGTTCTGGTTTAAGAACTTGGGCTTTAGGCCAGTTATTTTATATTAAGAAGGTTTGTAGTCTACAATCTTGTGGGAGGAGAGAGTTGATTCTGTCCTTCTGAGCTGGGAATTGCTGGTTGAAAGTTTATTCTGCCTGCTTATTTGAACTGTTTATTGATGAAATTGGTGCAACTTGTTTGCTGTAGCATAGGCTAGATTAAGACCTGCTGAATCTAGCTCTGTTTGTATAACTTGAGCACTAAACCAGGCCATCCTTTGTTGGCGAGGGTTCCCCTGCACCATAGTGGCAGGAGTCTGCAGTTACAACTTGTCTGATGAAGGCTGCTGGAACAGGGCTCAGTTTGAGTTTTTTTATTGGTTAATTGGTTAATTTGTTTAAATAAGTTTGCCCTTGTTTGCTACTGTTATATTTAAGTGTGTATCTGTTCTTCTGTGTTAAACTGACCTAAACAGAGTTTAAATATCTTTAGCATAGAATGGTTACAGATTTTGCTATATCCAGATCTGTTTATGTGATTCCTGTGTTTCCTGCTACACCATCTTGTGTTGGCTGGGGCCTGCCTGCACTTAGTGGGAATAAGTGAACTGGATGGAATTGGTCTGGCATAGGGTGTTTAGCTAAGAGCTCAGGGACAAGGGATGATTGGTCAATTGATTGGTCAATTCCAGTGTTTCTATTTTACTTTCATTTTTGTGGTATTTAAACCCCACATTTGTGTGGGTTTGTGTTTGTGCATCACCACCGCCTCTGTGCTGTTTTAACCCTTTGTGAGGTATCTCAGCTGCATTTTTTCCCTTGCCTTCTCAACCACTGAGCAATGGATGAGAAATAATCACCAAGCACTCAATGCCTCTAAAACCAAACTAATGCTATTTATCCCCTCTAAAGTCACCTCCTTCAATATAAACACTTTCTCTATTACTAGTCAAAATAACTCACCTCTAGAACTGGTGACAGAGACCAAGTTACTTGGGGTCCAAATTGATAACCAGCTCAAATTCAAATCCCACCTTCAACTAAATATCAAAAAACCCCATCAAAAACTAGGTATGCTCTACCGACAAAACCATCACCTTACACCTGCCACTAAAATCACTCTTTCTACTTCCTTTCTTATCCCCTCCCTTCTCTATGGAGCTCCACTCCTAACTAATCTACAGTCCTCTCTAATAACGCAACTTTCCTCTTGCTATAACAAAATCGCCAAATTTGCTACCAGTCACAAATCCCCCACCCACCACTTTTCCTTTCTCCAAAAACTAAAACGGCTAGAACTACCCAATCACCTCACCTACACTCAACTAAGTCTTGCACACAAGCTCATTTTCAACCCCTCCCTCTGTCCCTCCCTTTCTACTGCTTTTAAAATGCACCTACCTGATAAAGTATTAAGGTCTAACAATCAAAATCTACTAGAAATCTACATACCAACTCGTCCCCCAGGAAAACATCTTCTATCCTATAGCCTAGCATGCCTCTGGAACTCCCTACCACCATCCATTCGCACAACCTGTAACCACTTCATTTTCAAAAAATCTCTCCATTCACATCTAGTATCTCAGTGGGAATGCTCATGTTCCCACCCCACATAACTAACATTGGCAATCTCCATCTTCCTTCCTTCTCCTGCTTACACCACAAATTTACTATTATTTTCACCTAACTCCTATATTATTATTATTATTTCCTATGGTATTTCCTAAAATTCACTTGACTGCACCTCCTAATGTGTATGCTTCCTAATATATAATGTCTTTTCAGTATATACTTTGCAACATTCCTCTCTTAGTCTGTATCATATGTAAGTTTCATCACAAGTCTGTATTACCTCTAATGTTTCATGTACTACTGCAATTGTTTGTTTCAATCTTAATTTTTGTATAATAATTTACTGTAACCTAGATTATTTGGAGCTTTTCTCCCCAGGACTCCATTGAAAATGTGTTCATTTTGGCCCAGTGGACTATCCTGGTAAACCAACTGCAAATAAATAAATAAAATAAATAAACTAGTACTCCTGTGTAAGTGAGGCCCTCCCTTTCAGCTACTGTATTTTATCCAGGCCTACTCACACCAATAAGTACACTCCTCAGATAGTACCCACTCGACTATCCCTGACCTCTCTTCCACAGATTATGACAACCATGGATGGGCAATTTCCTATGGTTTCTCCTGCTAGTCTGGCTGACATGGGTATCATGGGACAGTGTAGCAACTGCTGCATGTACATGAACAACTCTCTACTACTACCACATAGGAACACAATATGGAGGATGCAATTAATATATATATATTATATTAAGAATCTAGAATGTCTCAGTCACAAGCCAGTACATCTGGCACTGAGAAGGTTGTCTGCTCAAACACTGCAAACAATAGACCTCTAACACCACCTACACCTGTACAACACACTCCTACATGTGCAGAGGTTTTCAACAAAAACATACCTAAATAAAAGAGACCTTGGAAGCAAAAACACACACTCACATCAAAACCCACAGTACCAAAGACCACACATAGTACACATGTTTGTGTTTCACAGCCTCTAAGGCCCAGCCACAAACCCAACTTTATCATGAGACCACTGATGTGCCCCTCACCAGGCTAGACAAGGAGAAAGTCACAGTAAGTTGCTTGTCAGGTGCTAGAATCTGCCATATCATGCACGCACTCAAGTCTCTTAACAACAGGTACTGTTATGACTCTGTCATAGTCCATGTTGGTGTGAATGACTTGAGACGTACCTCTCAGGACTATATGAAGAGAGACATGATTGAGCTTACTGAATATGAGTCCCAGGCAGGTATGTACTTAGCCTTGATCAGCATCCTACCATCACCCAGAATGATGCCTCAATATTAACAGAAAATTATTGACTTTAACAATCGGTTTAGTTTCCAGTGTCATTCCCAGGGGATACAGTACCAAACAGTCTGGGAGGACATGATTGACAGACCACGATGCCTTGCCAGAGATGGCCTTCATCTGTCTCCCTGGGCTTCAGGCATCTGGCAAAGATCTTGCTTCCCCCATAGTGCCTTTTTTAGACAAAGACATAAGCACAAAATTACCAACATGAAAAATTCTTCTAAATGAAATTTAAGGGTCATGCTGCTGAACACTAGGAGTCTTAGCATGAAACTGCACTCATTGCAAGCATTCCTCACCCTGGAATATGGTGACATTTGAAACCTGGATCTAAGCTAACATATCCACTGACCTAGGCAAATATAGAACCATCAGCCTCACTAGCCTGATCTGCAAGACTATGGAGTGCATTATCATAGACCTTATAAACAAGGACATTGGCATCCTCCAAACATTTGACCCCACACAGTCTGGTTTTGTCAAAGGCAGATCATGCCTGATAAACTTGATCAACTTCTTTGAAACAGTCACTAAAGCCATGGATGAGAGGAAGATGGTGCACACCACCTACCTTGACCTAGCTGAAGCCTTCGACACTATTCCCCACTTGGGCATAATAGATAAACTCTCCCAGTTAGGCATCAACCCGCATGTTACCAGATGGGTAACTAACTGTCTCACTGATAGAAACCACTCAGTCAAAATAGGGGAAGCCACCTCTAGTAATAAACACGTAATGAGCAGTGTACCCTAAGGTTCGGTCTTGGGCTTCTGCTGTTTGCGATATACTTTTCTGAAGTGCAAGTCAAAACCATTGGTCTGTGGCTGACCAAGTATGCAGATGACTGCAAGCTGTGTACTGTCCTAAATTCCCCTAGCAATTTGAACATCCTCCAAGAGGGCTTATCCTAACTAATGACTCATGCCAGAAGCATGGCCTCAAACTGAATGCTAAGAAATGCATCATTATCCACTTTGAGAAAAATGGTGTCCCCACTAATTATCACATTATTAACAATGTACTAAGCATGCAATCAGTCGTGAGGAACTTGGGCACCCAGGTTGATAGCAACCTGACTTTTGACCACCACATTGCCTCCGTTGTACAGAAGGCTTTCTACATGGCCCACCTCTTAACTAAGTCTATTTCATCCAGGAACAAGGAAGTCATAACATCCCTGTACTCCTCCCTTATCAGACCCATTATCAAGTACAATGTCCCCACTGGCACATATTTTGCCAAGTACATGCAGCAGCTGCAAAGACCACAGAGGTTCCTGACATTTGAAACCTTTCCAGATGCAGGATGAGAACTTGTTACTTTCAGTTTCTGCTTTTGGTTAGAGCTTCAAAACCTGTGGAATTAATAATGTGGACGTAAGTTTAAAATGTCATTATCAGAACCAGAAATGCATTTCATTTTGAATATCAAGCCCAGCTATAAGGCTAAGACATGTTCCTCAAGAATCTTCCACTTTTCTTACCTTGAGCAGCAAAATCTGCACCATTGTCTGATTGTTAGACTTAAAGTCAACCTCAGTGGTCTCCCAAGCATTTCCTTATTATTACCTTAGGATCGTAGGATCTTGGGAGGTTACTAGGCTAATGGCCCTGGGGCCCTTGCAAACATAGCCATGAGTTTATCCCCAAAAAGAAACCTCAATCAGCACCTGTGACCCCTGCCAGTGAGGAACACATGTGGAACCCCTGGAACAAATTTGTGGTTTCCCATCCACTTATCAAGGTTGTGCTTGAAGACGGTCAGTGACGTACTTTGTTTGACGGGTATGGTTAGTCTATTCCAGAGACAGGGCGGCCTCTTGGATACAAACCTGTCTCTCCACCAGCTTTTGTTAGTGTCAGATATTAGATTTAGGCCTTTTGATCAGGTAATGTGTGAGGAGTTAGACTTACATATATGGAACATCTTTAGTAGAGCAGGGTCTGAGATTGCCTTGTAGGCGAGACACAGATCACCTCTGAGCAATCTGTATGATAATGAGTAGAGTGACAGTGATTTGAGCCTGTCCACATAGGACACATGTTGGAGGCCATGGATTCTCTTTGTGAGGCCTTACCAGTTGGTGCAGATGTTTGGATAGGTACATACCAAATGGGGCACTGTACTCAATTATTGGCCTAATGAGGGGCAAGTAAAGAGAGGTAATAACCTCTTTTTTTTCTGGATGTAATCCCTTTACTTATGAGATGAACCAAGTAAAAGTTTTTTCTGACCACTGCCGCTACATGATGGTCAAATGTGAGATTGTTGTTAACCGGCGAACCCAGGTCTCTCACCACAGATTGTGTGCTTAGGGAGTTTACCATTTATGTGGTAATCAGTAGGAGCTGTGTTTTGCTGAATGGTATGATAATACATTTTTTTTGCATTTATCTTAAGGCCATGATTGAATCTGCAAACATTGCAGAAAGTGTATGTCATTTAATCTTCCAGTCTTTCCCTTTCCTCTGGCTATGACTCAAACAATGATCCACCTGAGACATAATGACTTAATTCCTTTTTTCTAACTTTGTCAAAATTTAAATGCAAATCCTTTGTGCTTAACCGACCGCTATCCCTGTCAGAAATCCTGGCTGGCTCACCACTGCCCTCTGAAAATCTTACTATCAGTTATTATTTCTTTTTCAAAATTCTGTCTCTAGTGAGAGATGGCTATGATGAATTTTACTAGCTTCCCAAGAGGTTGTGCAACCTTGGAGGTTATAATAAAGTATTGCAAGGGTTTAGCGATATCAAAAGTTCATCATACCCAGGAGAAAATTGATATGGCTAGCACTTCCATTCTATCAAATATAGAACATCTTAAGAATTAAATGAAACCAAACTTCACTTAAATAAAAATGTCACATGGTAAAATCAAATCACATAAAATCATGTGGCAGTCAACATTCAGTGAGTACTACAGAAAAAATGTGCAGTAATTGCAAAATATATCTGCTGCAATGTTTTGAAAATATTTTTTTGTTAATACTGTCATTCAAGCTGTTGACAAAACTTGCCAGTGTAATTCTCTGATCTTTAAGTGCTGTTGAGATCCCTCTGGTCTTTCACTTTATTCCATGCGATCTACCACAGAAAACAAAATCTTTTTAAAACTATGTAAAAGCGATGTCTCATCAAATATTGAATACTCATAAGACTGAACAAAGAACAGTGATCATTTTAGATTGAATCTAAAATGATCAAAAACAGGAAATAATAAAGCTAATTTTTTTTGCAGTGGGGCAAGGCTTCCTGCAGTCCCACACTCTGTGCTAATTATATATACCAACTCCAAGATCACACAAAAGTGGGATAAAGGTAAATTCCATGATCCACTGCAATGAAATCTCTCACAAAAAGCAGCCAAGTAATACACCATTAAAAGGAATATTGTATGAGTGTTCACTGTTATTTACTGCACAAAAAAGCATTTGCTCATATGAGCTTTCACTCTTTTGACCTGAAACTGTCAAAATAAAGCATTATTAGTATGTGTGTAGAAAGTTGTCTTACCTCAACTGCCTCCTATGTGCTCCACACCCATTAATTTAATCATCTGTCTAGCCATCTATCTATGCCTTTTGTGGTCTGATTTCAACAAAGTGGCCTGGGCATACCTTTTTGTAGACAGGTTGAGCATACTGTTCAAGTCCAAGCTAATGCCTCAGAATGCATATATCACTGTGCAATCCCATGGCTGTGGCCACAGTGTAATAACAATTAAACCCAGGCAATGACAGTGAGCCTAAATGAGTGAGATCTGCTAAAATTCTGTGTCACTGACAACCTTGTTAAGCCAATTAATTCCCAATAGTTGACAATGTTAACAACATCATTCAAAGATGTGCATTACAGCTTAAAGATCATGCGTATCCTGTCTAAAATGAATGCAGCATCTGCATTTGCTTTTCATTATTTTGTGAAATTCTCTGTTGGCTAGTCTAATCCTTTTTTCACTTATGAATAGCGCTACCAGAATGCAACACTGTCATGGCCAAAGTTTTCACTTCGTTGTAGTTGCCACTCTGAAGGTCGATCCAGTGCGATATCAGAATAAGAATGAAGTTATTAATTTAGTAATTTAATTATTAATTTTAAGTGGCTGCTGCTTTTTACATCAACATACTCATTTCCTCTTACAAACTACATGCCGGCTTAAAAGGAGAAATGAGTAAGTCTTTTTTCCCCTTCCATATTGAACCATTCATGGCTGTGGGCTAAGTTGCATGTGTTCATTTTCTGTACTTGCTACACCCTGCCGTGAATCTTCAGCTTATTGATCTTCGGTAATTTACTGTGTTAAATGATAATGTTTTATCACTATCATTTTTTTAATTACTTATTAAATTAAATTTGATGTCAGGAAACCTTGACTTCATATAATCACTATCCTAGGAGTGACAACATGGATCAAAACAGCATTACACAAGGTCACAGAAAATGTCTTTCTAAGATATAGAAACAAAGTATGGATATATTTATGTTGTGAAATTGTCACTCGTATGTTCATAGGTTCATAAGCGGTTACTAGGCTAATGGCCCTACGGGCTTTACAAGCCAAACAATGTTATACTCATGTTCTCTAATTGACCTTGGTT
The DNA here is from genome assembly GCF_019279795.1 of Protopterus annectens. Taxonomy (NCBI): domain Eukaryota; kingdom Metazoa; phylum Chordata; order Ceratodontiformes; family Protopteridae; genus Protopterus; species Protopterus annectens. The sequence continues at coordinate 543,654,368 of NC_056735.1, forward strand.
AGATGGCCATGATTCACAGAGTGAGTCTATGATCAGCACTGACTGCCCCTGTCCATGAGGGACATAGGTGCCACACCCCCGGGTGAATTTATGGGCTCCCATCCAATTGTCTAGGTTGCGCTTGAATAGAGTCATTGAGGAACTCTGCTTCACATTACTTGGGAGTTTATTCCAGAGCAGAGGCAAATCTCTAGGAGATACATTTGTCTGTCTAGCATGTTCTGTTAATGGCACAGGCTAAGTTGAGATTCCTGGAGTGAGTGATCCTTGTCCCATTTGATTTGCAGATGTGCATAATTTCCATTACAGCAGATCAGAAACTGCCTGTAGGCGAGGCACAAGTCATCTCTCAGCAGTCTGTAGGCTACAGAGTACAGTGACAGGGTTTCCAGTCTTTCCACGTAGGTCATGTCTTGGAGGCCCTGAATTTTCTTGGTGACAAAGCTCTGTGGTCTCTCCAGCTGCTGCAGGTGTCTGGTGAGGTACATGCAAAATGAGAGTTGTACTCTATTAGTGTTCTGATGACAGTTGAGTACAGAGCAGTTATAAAATCCTTAGTCTTGGATGCAGTGCCCCTACTTATGAGATGTGTAAAGAAGAAGGCTTTCTTTATCAATGTGGACACATGGTGATCGAAGTTTAGATTGCTATCAACCTGAGTTCTCAAATCTCACACCGGTGGGTTTGAGCTAAGCGAGGTGCTGTCAATACTGTAATTTGCAGGGACTTCCTCTTTGCCAAAAGGTATAATTATGCACCACTTTTTTGCATTTAGTTTTAGTCCTTGACTTTGGCACAATCATTTGTCTGTGTTAGCACCTTTTGGAATATGTTAATATCATTTGGGGACTCAACGACTGTACCCAGTTTGCAGTCATCAGTGATCTTGGTAAGCCACAGGCCATCTACTTTCACCTGAACTTCTGAGAAATACATTCCAGACAGTAGAGGGCTCAGCACAGATCCTTGTGGTATGCCACTGGTAACTGGTCTACTGGTAGAGGTGGGATCCCCGACTTTGACAGTATGCATTCTGTTCATGAGCCAGATGGCTAGTCATCTAGTGATTTATGGATTAAACGAGAGCTGGGAGAGTTTCTCAATGATACCTGAGTGGTGAATTGTGTTAAAAGTCTTGGCTAAGTCAAGATAGGCAGTATGTACTGTTTTGCCTTCATCCAGGGATTTGGTGACATTCCCAAAGAATTGCAGCAGGTTTGATAAGCATGATCTACCCTTAACAAAGCCAAACTGGGTCAGGTCAAGAGTTTGAAGGTTGCCTATGTCCTTGGTGATAAGGTCTGTGATGATTCTTTCCATGGCCTTACAGATGAGGCTGGTTAGGCTTATGGGTCTATAGTTTCCAGGCTTGGCTGATGGACCCCCTTTGTGCAAGTGGATTACTGTTGCTGTTTTCCAATCTGCTGAAGCAAAGCCAGTGCTCAGGCTGATGTTAAAGAGACTGCAAAGTGGTTCCAATAGGTCTTATTTTAAGATGGTTAGTAAGCAGCTTGCAATGTTATCTGGCCCCATAGAGACCATGTTTTGGCCTTGGAGAGCACAGATATGACCTGGCCTTTGGAGATACTAGGTAGAGGACTGGTGTCAGGTATGCTTTAGGGTATGGCTGGTGGGGGAGAAGCTTGTGCCAAATCTGTCAGCTAGCAGATTGGCAATTTCCTCAGGTTCAGTACGAGAGGTACCATCCACTATAAGTTTGGCAGATAGTTGAACATTCCCTTTTAGATTTTGGGCATAGCTAAAGAATGTCTTTTGATTACCCTAAGCTAGAGATGATAATTTAGCTTTGTAACTAGCTTTAGAGGACCTTACAAGAGATCTGATTTGCTTATTCAAGCTATGGAGGATATTCATTCTCAGCTGAGTAATTTCCATCTTGTTCTTAGACATAATTTTCTTCCTTTTGGTATAAAACCTATTTATACTTGAGGTCCACCATGGTGGCCTGTTTTTTGGGAGGACTTAGTTTTGATCCAGTCATGTGTGGCCAAGTCTATACAGTTGTTTAGCTGGTTATACAGGGCATATGTGTACTCCTCTGCATAGCAGTCATTGTTTTCTGTGTTATCAGGGAATTTGAAACTTTTTATGCCATTGCCTAGTAGGCTGAAGTTTGCTTTGAAGAAATTTTTCTTTTTTTTTTTTTTTGCTCCTGTGGGGGTGCCAGATCTGATAGTTACTTCAAACGAGACAGATTTCTAGCCTGACCTTAACAGGGAGGGCAAAACACAAGGAGTAGTACATTGATCCCCAAGTTGGTGAGTACTAAGTCTCGGACATTTGAGCCCCTTGTGGGGGTGCAGACTTGCTGTTCCAAGGCATTTGTATTGACAAAGTCCAGGAACCTCAGGGTTAACATGTTTGTGCTCGTGTATGTTGCCCAGTTGATGGAAGGATAGTTGAAATATCTCCATGACCAAAGTGTTTGGCTGTATAGTGAGTGACTCTAGTAAGTCCTGGGAGGCAGGTGTGCTTCTCTTGCTTCATGGTGGGGGACCTGTAGCTAGCAATGATGTGGAGGGTGTTTTACCTATAGTTAGTTGGAAGGTGAGTAGCTGAAGAAAGTCATACTGTTTAAGCAGTATTGAATCCCCATACCTCTCAACTGTACAGATTTTCACAGAATGTCTAGATTTTTGCTTCATATTTTTGGTCTGTTCCTCTTAAAAATTGTGTTTTTTTTTTTTTGACAAGTCACCGAATAATCTAAGGATTAACACCACTAAATAATGACATGCATTTGAGTTTCAGACTTCATATCCTTCAGAAAAATGCATGCTAACACAAATCCTGTTATTCTAGCAACTTTCTAAGTTTATAAGAGCAATATTTAAAATGTGTCCTTATTTTTGGGCTTTTGACCTCCTGTTATGTCAGGCATTTTATCCGGATTTCTTGCATAAGGTGTTGAGAGGTATGCTTGAGGTGTATTTTGGCTTTAATGAAGATGGATACACCTACACCTTTGGTTTTTTCATGCTTGTTTGGGGTCTGAATGTGTGGAAGGCATTGTAGCCTTGCACGGCTGGGTTAATCAAAATTGTCTTGAACCATGTCTCAGTCACTGCACAGATATCAGCATCTTCCAAGGAGAGGAGAGCTTCCAGGGAGTTAAGTTTCCTGTTTAGGCCCTAGCATTAGGCAGCATAACCTTGAGTTTGTCTCGAGTGGATTTTTTTACATCGGAAATATTGTTGTTTTGATGTTACCTAAAAAATCACTACGGGGGGAAGCAAGTGCCTTTGTCAGTACCTTAAAGCCTAGAGGAGACAGGTGAAGACCATATTTGGCAAAGCAGTGTGGTCTGTCAACCATGTCTTCCAAGGCTGACAGACACTGGATCCCCCTGGACTGACACCAGAAGCTAGCCCAATTGTTGAAGTCAAAAATTTTTTGTCTATATTGTGGTATCATCCTGGATATAGGTAGAATGCTGCTTAGGGCCAGGGGCATACCTGCCTGGGACACATAATCTGAGTGTTCAGTCATGTTTTGCTTCATGTAGTCCAGACAGGTATGTCTCAAGTCATTCATCCCAACATTTACTATGACAGAGTCATAACCGTAATTGTTGTTGAATGACTTGAGAGTGTGCATGATTTGATGGATCTTGACACCTGGCAGGCATGTGACCGTAACCCTCTCTTTGTCCAGCACAGTGAGGGGGACATCTATGTGTCTCACTATGGAGTTGCCTATGACCAGGACATTTGGTTTTGAGGTGTTTTGCTTTTCGGGTTTATTTGTTGAGACACTGATGTGTGAGTGTGTGTGTGTGTGTGTGTGTGTGTGTGTGTGTGTGTGTGTGTGTGTGTGTGTGTGTGTGTGTGTGTGTGTGTGTGTTTATATGTAGTGGGTTCTATTTGCTTTTCACTGTATGCAAGTGTTTGCACTTGTGAGGTCTCTGATCTTTTGGTAGGCTTCTATTGAGTAACTTCACATATGTGTTTTCATGTATTGTGACTTTGTTTTGTGTGAGACAGCATGTGTGTGTGCTGACGCCATGTTTGATGTCCAGATTGTTATTACTTGAGAGAATTCATTCTAAATTCATAGTGTAATTACATCTCTCAAATATTGTATTTGTTTGTTTTAGGAGTAAGTGGCTGTCAGCATACATGATGTAATTACTACATTACCTCATGATGCCCATGTCAATCAGGCTGGCTGGAGAAATGATTGGAAATTGACCATAAATATTGGCACATTTTTACCTATATAAGTGCCATTATCCAGTGTTTGTGCAATCTCAGAAGTTAGTATATATAATTAGCAGGGGCTACGGAAAGGCACCAACTGTCCTTGGGATGAAATGGGGCTTGCCCCCCTCCAAAAACCAAAAAACAATGTTTTCTTTCTTTCTTTCTTTCTTTCTTTCTTTCTTTCTTTCTTTCTTTTTTCAAAGATAATGATTACGTATGTTGAGGCTGTTAATCTGTGCATGCATACTAGTATGTCAATGACAGCATTTTCAATGTTTTGATTAGAACATTCCACCAGTCAACAATGGATGTTTTCATTCTATAGCGATACACCCATACAGTATGTATGTGTGTGTGTTTGTGTGTGTGTTTGTGCATGTGTGTATCTATATATATATATATATATATATATATATATATATATATATATGTATATATATATATATATATATATATATATATATATATATATATATATATACACACATATATATATATATATATATATATATATATATATATATATATTATTTATTATTTATTTTATTTTACATTCGTTAACCAGGAAATTCCAATTGGACCATGTCCATTTTCAGCGGAGGCCCGGGGAGAAAAGCTCCGGCATCAAGATATACAAATACAGTACATCCAGCATAATACCACAAAACAGGTTACATCCTGTATGCTGAGCATATTAATAGAACAAGACATTAATAAAACACTTCTGGTAAAAGAAGATATAGAACATAGGTAAAAGACAATGTCAGTTACAATACATCCAGCATACTACACAAAACAGGTTTCATCATGTATGCTGAGCATAGTAATATAATAAGAAATTAATAAAAACACTCCAGGTAAAAGAAGATATAGAACATAGGTAAAAAGACAATGCCAGGTATACATTGGTAAGAGAAGAAATACATCAAGTAAGATTCTACAGTTAAAGGTACCCTTTCAGATGACCAAGCCTACAGGGGATCAGAGATCCATCATGTGATCAGAGAGGAGTTTGGGAGTTAATAGCAGTGTGGGTACAGTTATGTGATACAAGGGCATAACCAGGTACTAAGAAAATGCAACTTGAGGGAGTTTTTGAATAAGGATGTGGAGGGGGCACTGGACATGGACAGGGAAGAGAGTTCCAATTTCTGGCAATGGTGTGGGAGTAGAGCACTTTCCCTGCATTATTGTTAGCCTTGATGATGGAGAGGAGAGATTTTTCACTAGATCTTAGATACCAGTTTGCAGTATAGACAGTAGGTAGGTTGGATAATGAGGGTTTTTTTTCAGGATATTTGATAATATTGTAGGCTGTGCCCCAGGCTGTGCCCAGCTGGTGATAGTTAAGTAGCTGTGGTAGCTCAAGCCATTTTAGTTCTTTTAGAGTAGTACAGTGATATATATAGGTTGAGTTAGAAGCAAACTTGGCTATTTTATTGTAGCATGATTCTAGTTTGTCTAGGTCACATTGTCTGATTTGGGTAAATATTGTTGCTGTGTATAATAGAGTTGAGAGGAGGTGGCTTTGTGCAAGAGTGACTCTTGCTTTTTGTGAGAGAAAGGACTTATGCCTGTATAGAGAGCCTAGTTTTTTGTGTACTAGTTTTATGGTATATGAGATGTGAACATCAAATTGGAGGTTATTGTCTATTTCAAAGCCCAGAAGTTTGGTGTGGTTAGAAGGGGACATGGTGGTGCCGTCCTTAGATGTTATGGTAAAGGAGAGGGGGTTTTATCTATTAGGGGTAAATAGTAGCAGTTTTGCTTTTTAGGATTTAGAATTAGTTGGATACCTGATATCCATTTTACTACTGAGTTAAAGCTATCTTGAGCGAGTGTATGTATGGTGGTGGGAGATGAGGCAGAGAAGATCAGGGTTGACTAATCCACATATTGTATGAGTGTGGCATGTTCTGTAGAGCTATTGAGATTATTTGTGAAAATAGAGAACAATAGTGGGCCCAGTATAGAGCCCTGTGGGACTCCTATGGTGTTTTTTTTTCAATAATTTTTATTTTTATTTTTACATTAATAAATGTCACAAATAAAAAACTATCTTACAACATGACCGTATATATATATATATATATATATATATATATATATATATATATATGTTATACATTGATGTCAAATACCACAGGATATAGGTCGTACAACATATCTATTTACACTATGTACATAGATGCTTTCACTGTTAGTTCCACAGTTATATAGACAGTATATACATTCGTAATATCCAAGCTATTATTTAATATCTGAACTTGTATGTGTTCTTTGGTTCCATTATAGTGTATTTCTAAGTTGCTGTGTGATGAATTATGCTAATATGATATTAAAGGTTTGTTCCCAAATCTCTCTGGATTTCATGTTTTTGTTTCTTTTATCTATTGCTATTTTATGAGCTAAAAGGTGTTGTATAGCTACTTGTTTAAAACCCTCCCAAGAGATATTTATCGTATCTAGCCATTTAAAAGCTATATACTATTTCATTTGTAGGAAAATTGTTAAAAGTGTATTTGCTTGTTTTCTTGATATGTTGGGTGAGAAAATGTGTAACAGAGTGAATTCCCAAGTTAATGTTGATGTTTGATAACCTGTTTTTTATAATTATACCTTGAGAGAGTTCCAGAGTTTATAGATACATTTACAGCTCCAAAATACATGGATTAAGTCAGCTATCTGGTCCTTACAGTGTGGGCAGAAAGGTGATTTTGATGTGTTAAATTTGTGTAGGATTGCAGGTGTAAAATAAGCATTATTATTGATCATGAGCTGAGTGTATGCTAACTTTCTGAGGGGTATAATATTTAGTGTTAGATTGATTGCCTGGCTTATTTGCTGATCATCTATGGATGGTTTAATTTTTCTCCAGTAGTTAGAGAAGAGGAGGTCTTTCTGGTATTTGATTTCATTTATCATTTTATATGAATTAGTAATAGTTTTCTTTGTTGTGATAATAGTTTTCCAAAACCTGCTACAAGTTTCTATGTCACTATTGGTCATAGTAACATTTTGGAGGTAACTGGAACACAGTTCTTTGATTTGTCTTAGGATTATTATGTGTGATTTAGAGAGGTTTAAGTTGGTCCTCATTTCCTGTATTGAACAGTTAAGGTAGGGATAAATATCTTGGATTGTTTTATCTTTCAGTCTGGGAAAAGAGACTAAGTCCAGCATCTTATTGTTTATTTTTAAATTTGGGTTTTTATGAAGGGGTTGCAGTATTGTCATGGCTTGTCTAAGGTTCAAGAATTGAAAGAGTTGATAGAATGTTTTAAGGGCTCTATAATGTTATAAGTTTGTTTTTCTTTCTGCTTCAGGAATGGAAGTGCTTTGGGATTGAAACCTAGAGCTTTAATATATCTATAATAGATTGTCACCCAAAGAGGAGACCAATTTTCCATTGATGGGTTATGTTCAGCTATTCTTAATATTCTGTTAGTGTTAATGATCGAGTCGTACATTTTAAAATCTGGTAGATTTAGTCCTCCTTTGCTTTTTGGGAGTGTTAATTTTGGATAGGAGATTCTGTTTTTTTTTGGGTTCCCATATAAATTTTGCTAGGAAGTTATGAATTTGTTTGAAGAATTTATTATGTATCGTTGTCTGTGATGTCATGAATATATACATTAGTCTAGGTAAAATGTTCATTTTGATTATTGATACTTTGGTCAAGAATGGTAGTTTTAGGTTGTTCCATCTTTTACAGTCTTGCATTATATTTTGCCATTTAAGGTTTACATTGTGTTGGTAGAAATCTTTGTTATTCTGGAAAAAGGTGATTCCCAGATATTTAGTTTCTTCTTTTATTTTTATTGTGTTTAACAATGGTATTAGTGAGATGAGTTTGGGTGTTTCTAGGGGGAAAATATTAGTTTTATTGAGGTTTAGTTTGTAGTTAGACATAGTCGAGAAATGCTCAATTGCAGCTATTATTTTGTTTATATCTGAATTTGGTGTAGTGCAGTATATGTTCAGATCATCCGCAAATGCAGTGAGGTATATTTTGAAGTTGTGTATTGATGGAGGATTGTGGTATGTATTTTGCTTAATGTATAGAAAGAGTGGTTCTAGGTATAGGTTAAACAGGAAGGGTGATAATGGGCATCCTTGTCTTGTTCCATTTTTTGTTAGGATCCTATTTGACCAAGTTTTATTTATATATAGAGATGTGTATGGGTTGCTATAGAGAGTTTGGATGATCTGAATGAAGTTGTTAGGTATATTAAAGTAGGGTAGTGTTTGGAGTAAGAATTCTAGATTAAGCCTATCAAATGCCTTGTGGGCATCCACTACCATTGTGCAGATATTGATATTGTATCTGTTAGCATAGGATATTAGTGCATCTAATGTTAATGTATTGACACTAGTCTGTCTATGTGATGTAAAACCGGATTGTTCTGGGGAAATGATTTTCTCTATCAGATTTTTGATTCTGTTTGCAAGTATAGAGGTAAATATTTTAGTATCTATATTTAAGAGGGAGATGGGTCTGTAGCTGTCGGGGTTTTTGGGGTCTGTGTGTTCTTTTAATATAAAGATGGTTTTAGAGGCATTAAAGTGGATATCATTTATTTTATAGTTTATTATGTAATTCAGTGTATAGTATAGTAGTTTGGCTATCAAGGGGGAAAATGCTTTGTAAAATTCTGATGTGAGTCCATCCGGACCCGGAGCCTTATGCACTTTTAAATGTTTGATTGTTGTAATAATTTCACTGATGGATATCTGTTCAGTTAGTTTTTTTTTTGTTGGTCTAAATTGAGTTTAGGGAATTTCAGTTTTTGAAGGAACAGAGTTTTATCTTCCTTTGAGGTTTGTAGTATTTGTGCTCCATATATTTGAGAGTATATTTGTTCAAATATTTTAATAATGTCTTCATTTTTTGTGTATTTCTTGTCTCTGTAGTTTGTTTCTGATATATTGGAGGCATTTTTGTGTTGGGAGATAATTCTGGCCAGAGCTCTAGATGGTATTTGAGCTTCTTCTGCGTAAGTGGCTAACATTCTGGCTTCACAAAAAGATAGGTTCCTGGTTTCTAACAAATATAGATCCCTTTGCAGTTTTAAAAGTTCTGCTTCTGTTTGGTTCTTAGGGTTATTTATTAGTTCTTTTTCAAGATGCTCTATTTTCCCTTTCAGTATATGCTCCTCTTTCAGTTGTATTTTTTTATAGTATGCTGCTTTTTTGATAAACAATCCTCTGATTTGTGCTTTGGTTGCAGCCCATTCTATGTCAGTTGGTACTTGGGAGTTAGTGATATTTGTAAGAGCTATTTTAGTATTGCTTCTGTTTCTTTTATTACATCCATTTTGGAAAGCAAGTTAGGGTTTAATGACCAATTATGACCCCTATTCTCTAAATATATCTTTTTGTCCCAGTTAATGTTCAGTGTGATTTTGGAGTGATCTGAAAAGAACCTGGTATGTATAGTTATTGTCGGGTCCATGTTAATGAATATGTCAGAGATTAAGAAGAAGTCTATCCTTGACCACATTTTGTGGCATTGCGAATAGAATGCAAATTTCCCTGTTTTATCTGCACTGTTCCCATATTTAAAAGGGTCATATAGTTTGAAATCTTGTTTGAGTTCATAAAGGGCTAATGTGTCTTGTTTATTATGTGATTTGGTCAGATTAGATTTATCCTTTTCTGGGTTTTGATATCTGTTCCAGTCACCTCCAATCACTAGGTAGTGATCTTTAAATTGGTTTAAGGTTGGGTATAATGACATAAAAAAGTGTTGTTGGTTATTACAGGGTGCGTAAACATTAAGTACCATTATAGGTTTTGGTATTGTAGGACTACTAAATGTTACATAACACCATCTTCCCTCCTTGTCAGCTTTGGTTTTAAGTATTTTTTCCTTAAATTGGTTTTTAATTATTATGGCAGCCCGAGCACTGTTTGTTTTCCCCTCTGACGCTATAATTTGACTTATCCATTTCTTTCTGCTAAATTCTGCCCATTGCTCTGCAGTTAAGTGTGTTTCTTACATTAGTATGAGGTTGGTTGTGGTTTTTAATGTAAGGTGTAAAAATAGTTTTCTTTTCTTCTTGTTTTGGAGCCCTTTAAAATTCCATGATTCTATTTCCCACATTTATTTATTAGGTGTATTCCGTAGATATACCATGTATATTAGTTTTGTTTTGTTATCTTTGTATGTGTTACTGTGTGATGGTTTAGGAAAGCATCTATTTATTCCCGTCCCTACTCTGTGCCTAACCACTATATCCCTTGACCAGGAATAATCAGGGGGGGGGGATGAAGGTTCGTTATATGGTTTACCTTTACGTCTAATCTTGGAATGTGTTTTCTTTTTAGATATAGATTTAACCCATATTATCCCCCCTGTGTTACTATAGACAATGTGGACAAAGCTGAACAAACTAGTTCCCTTAACAAACACTGCTACTTAATATCCCTAGCCTCTTCCAACATATTATTTATACAATTATGGTATTGCATTTAAGGTACAGCATGTATTGTTTTTGTCTTGTGACTAATTATTTCTAATAGTATTTTTAAAACAGCATATTAATATACATTCCTCAATAAATTATAGCAATATATGTATCATAGTAATATTGTTAAACAATCAATCTTGTCATTTTTACATTTTTCTTTCATTTGACTTCTTTTTCCTCCCCTTTATTTATTCAGATTTCGGCCTTCTTTGGTGCCTGTAATGTTTTTCCACAACAATCTGTGTGGGTTGTAAAATATATACTTGGCACCTATTTATCAGAAGTAGGAAGTATAGAGAGAGACATAAAAAAAAAACAAAAAAAAAAAACAGCTTAGCCAAACAGTCCTTCTGCTATAGTTAACATATTAAGGCTATATTTACATTACCCCAAGATTGTTAGGTTATTTAACTATTTTCCTGAGATTACTTCTCTCCAGGATCTTTTTACACATTTCTAGTATTTACATAAAACATTTAACATTTTTTTTTCCTTTTTTCCCAATATTAATCTATGAGTTAGCCTGCTTCTGACAGTTTATTTCTTGCCTATTATTTAAGGCTGGATTTTCATTCACCTACACAGTACTGGGTGTACTGTTTTAGTGAATGGTTCTCAACAGTACCTTATTTCTTCAAGGTTTTGCTTGCAGGTTGGTTGACATCTATGGTGCAGCTTTCTTCTTTTAGCTGGTGCAGATCAATTTTCATTTTTCAGGCAGTAAAATCTTTTGGAGCTTGCTGAAATCCATTTTGTCTGACTGTTCTTAATGGAGTCCTCAAAATCGTAGGGGGACTGAATTTGCAGACCAATGTCCCAGAAGGAGGCTCCTTCCTATATTCGCGCATCAGAAATAGCAGTTGATTTTTGGTTCCTACCCAGGCTGTACTTCCTTTTCCTGTGTTCCTCATAGCTCACATCATGGATTTAAGGGCCTAGACAGCAAGGGGAAGCTTTCAGAGTTGGATCCCAGCTAGAGTGCTCGTGAATGGGGTCATTTTTCACCCAAGGGTCCTTTATCATTTTTTGTGGATTTATTTCACTTCTGAAGGTGGAATTTGCTTGAAAATGGCCAGGAATGTCTCTTTTGCCTCTTTGGGGTTAGTGACCATGTATTTAACCTCTTTGATGTAGAAGATTAACTGATTTGGATATTTCATCTGGAATTTGATTTTTCTTTCTATTAGGAACCTGCGGTATAGAGATATTAGTTGTCTTGCTTGTCTTATTTGTATTGGGAGATCTTGAGCAAAGGAGATTTTATTATTATTCCAGGTGAGTGTGCCTTTTTTTCTTTGCTGCCAGTATGATTTTATTTACATCTTGGTAGTTTAATATTTTAATATAGACAGGTCATGGTTTCAGTGGTGTTTGCATTTCCCTCAGGGCTCTGTGGGCTCTCTCTTTTGTTATTTGCTGCATTTCTTCAGGTTCCTCTAGCAGGGAATTTATTATTTGCTTGATTGTTGGTATTAGATTGTTATGAAGTACAGTTTCAGGTATTGCTCTGATGATGATATTGTTCCTTCAAGATCTTGCTTCCAGGTCTATTATTTTTGCTTGTAAGTTTTATATTTCTTTGTCATGGGCATCAGATCTTTGGGAAATAGAGTCTATTTTTATTTCATTTTCTATTATTTTGGACTCAGACTTTTCCATTCTGGATATTATTTGACTGAATGAGTCATCAAAGGTTTGAAATTGTAATGATAAGTGCTTTATTGCTTGCTGGATAGGTAATAAGACAGATTTTATGTTTTCCAGATTAGCTGGCTGGTCTGACTTGGATTTATTTGTAGTTTTAGAGCTGTCAGTTTGTTTCGTTGTCTTTTGTCTTTTTGAAGTTGTGTCTTTCTCAGGTGAGGCTAGTACTGAGAATTTGGTCTTAGTTATTGTTGTTTCCATATTATTTTCCTCTTTTGACATCTTGCTGTATAGTGTTTTACCAATCTTGCAGTCAGATGCAGGGCCTTAGTAGCACATGGCTTAAGCTGTTATTCAGAAATCTTAGTTAATTCTGCTGTTTCTGAGCTGAATCTATCACTTTTTCTTCCTCTTTTGTTTGCTGGATGATATTAGCAGTAAATATCTACAATTATTTCTGTATTATTAATTCTGTGTTGCCTTCTGGGTTTGTTTTAATCCAGGGTATATCAGAGACCTAGGTGATAACAGTGATCACAGAACAACGGCCATTTTGAACTCCTCCTATGGTAGTTTTAAGTTGTGTAGACAGAGTTCCTTTCACTGGACTGATTGTTGCCTGTCAGATAGGTAGCTTCTGAACCAGGCAATAGTAGAAGAGGTGAAGGATAATGATGTTAGTGAGTCTAGAAGAATAGAGTGGGAGACCATATCAAATGTTTTTGAGAGGTCTAGGAAAATGGCTGATACATATTTGTTATCATTCCTGTGAAGGTTTATATGATTAGTGAAGGATAGAAGGGCTGTGGTAGTGCTGTGATGTGGACGGAAACCGTGTTGTGTGGTAGATAGTAGATTGTGTGTGTTAAAAAATGTCATCACTTGCAAGTGGATGCATTCCTCAAGAATTTTGGATAGGGGGCAAAGGATGGCAATAGGTCGGTAGTTGGAGAATTCGTAGGAATTACCTCCTTTATGGAGAGGAATGATGTGAGATACTTTCCATTGTTTGGGTATGTAGGATTCTAGCATGGAGCAGCAGTTGATTAGGATGGAGACAGGATATGATAGGGAGTCACTAGCCATTTTTAGGTATTTAACAAGTATGTTTTCTGCTGCCAATGTGGTTGGCTTTAGTTTTAGGAAGAGTGTTTTGATAGTTGAGGTGGGCACTGGTGATAGGCTGAAAGAGGGGGTGATGTGGAATAGGTTGGGTTGTGATTGAGGTAGATGGTTTTTGGTTATTTGACTGGACAGGGCTAAGATGGATTTAGTAAAATGGTTATTAAATTGAAAAGCTATGTCTAGGGTATTGTTAGTAGAGCTGGGTGCTGGAGTACTGGTTTTACCTGGCTTTAGTAGGGAGTTAATGGCATGCCAGAATTTTTGTGGATTATTTGAATATTTCCTTTGGGTGCTAAGAAAATAGTTTTGTTTGCTTATTTTGGATTCAGCCTTGGCCTTGTTTCTAAGCTATTGATAGTATTGCCTGGAGCTAGGGGTTTTGTCAGTTTTCCAGATTTTCCAGGCTTTATCTCTGGCTTTTAGTAAGGCTCTGGTGTCCCTACTTAGCCAGGGTGCATAGTTGTCTTTAACTCTGATCTTCCTGCTGGGAGCTAGACTGTTATGGATGTTAGAGAAGGTAGTATTGAAGTAGTCTACTGCCTAGTCTAACCCAAGTGTCTGTAGTGGTTCCCAGTTGCAGTGGCTTAGGACAGTATTTAGATATTGTGGGGTAAGGTTACGGTCATCTCGTACGTGTTTGTAGACTACTGGTTTGTATACATACATACATATATATACATATACATATATATATATATATACATACATTCATACAGATATATATATATATATATATATATATATATATATACATATACATATATACATGGTATATAAACACACACACACACACACACACACACACACACACACACACACACACACACACACACACACACACACACACACATATATATATATATATATATATATACATATACATATATATTGTGTGTGTGTGTGTCTGTTTGTTTAGATATAGATATATAGATAGATGTAGATGTGTAAATTTGCCTATGTTTATGTGTGAGTTTATGTGTACATGGGTAAAAGTGATGACCTGCAAAATAATCAAAACTACTTTCTTTCATTGATCACAACCTGTCAAACATAGCACTTGTCAAAACTGTCAACTTCAATTGGTCAACAGACTAAACTATCGAAAATGACATGGTCAATACCACATAATCAACAATTTAGTTAATCGACTGTTTTAACTGAGATTGTGGTACAGTGGGGATTGGGAAATGTCCCTTTTCCTACTGTAGTGTGCCCTTGGAGCTGATATGTATAATTAGCAGGGGTCTGCGGAGTACAGGGAGTTATGTTCCCCTGCAAAACATTGCTTTGTTTTGTTTGCTAGTGTTATTTGGGTTGCTCAAATTGATCAACAAACTAAATGTTTGATCATGTGGTCTCGATCATGTCGGTTTCAACAATTTATTCTTTCGAATAACTGAAGTAGACCCTAAAAATTCACTACAATGAAAAGTCACTAATTGATAAAGGAGAAAAAATGGCTTTCCTTTTTCATGGATCTACATAAAAGAAAAAAGCAAATGCGTCTGAGCAAGACTGAATTGAACAATGTAATCAAAGTCAGCGCATATGCATGTATGCTGAAAATAACAGTTTAACCTAAAAAATACATCTAGCAATAAATCTTTAAAATATTAAGCTTACACTAAGTCTGAGCAAACTCATGCACAAAATATTATGTTAAGTTATTAGAGACAAACTTGATGTTTAAAACAAGGAAACGCTTTACCTTCATAAAATATTTGTGTCAGACGTTTAAATATAATACAGTTTTCAGTACCTGTTGCTTTTAAACACAAAACTTAACAACTGCAGCTGAGCAGTCAAAGTAAGTATAAACAAGTCATAATTAAAATGACTTAAATTTTTCAATGTATAATTCTGGATTTGTCTGTGTTTATTTCAAGCTCAGATATATAAAATGAGTATCCGTAGTAGGTAGAGAGAATTCAACATAGACAATAGCCCTTCAGCATATCTCATCAGAAAGTAAGAAGATTCTATGTATAGAAATAGCTATACAAAATGAGTGTCGTAGGTTTAAGAATTGTATCGACTGCAAGTTGTATTTAGATTTAATGACTTTAATTATGAACAGTCATTTTCAAAAACAGTATCTTAATTGTATATCGCCAGTGTAATTTATGAATGCCAGCGCTGCATGATAACTTGACAATGTAAGGTTATATTTCTGAAATATTCTAGCTTCTCAAAAGAGTAATCCGGCTTTAGTTTAATTGATTAACTGAGTATGTCCATTTGCCAGAAGTGACTGAAAAAAATTGCTGAAGCACATACTGCTAATCAGTTGCAGCTCAGTAGGCAAATAGAGGATGATGGTATCATGCTCAGGACTACAGAAAGCAGTTTGTTAAGAACTTATAGCCTACGTGTGATATTCATAGTCATTGTGCTTCAGTGCAAAGGAAATTTGTGCTAGTTGCAGCTAAGCAGAGCTTTGGAGCGACACATAGAAACTAGCTGTTATTATGCCCAACAGCTTTTAATGAAGCCATGTGAACTAAGAGTTGTTGACTTGCAAATGAGAAATGCTTTAGAATTTTATGCCAATTAGTTCTCTCCCTTCTTGTTTGTAATTCATGGCCATTTCCTGATCCATTTCAGTGCCATGTACAGATATGTTATAAGAGGTGAATTTGTATCTTTCATATCTACTTTGTGTTTAAAAGTATGCTTTTTTGATTGTCATGTTACTGGCCGAGCACCCCAGTATTCCGCATATACGTGAAGTCTAACAGCCCACTCCCTAACCACCTAAACTAACTCCAGTATGCTGAGGATGTTTGTAAATCCTAAGAGTATCTAAGGGACTCATCCTTTTCCACATCTCTCTGGGGAGGAAGGTTCTTGTTTGCCCTACCCCCTTCTCTCTCCCTCATGATAACATGATTACATCTGAGGGACAGGTATGCAATGGGGACATTGTAGTGTATTGCTTGCCTCACTGGCAGCTAATCCAGGTCCATTCCCACTGCATCTTTGGACCATACCTCCTCTCAATGACATCCCCAGCCTCTAACAGGGATCATAATAGGTTACACCTATGGCAACACCCTCTACCAGGATAGGCACATCCATCCTTCCCTCATGCTCCATCAGTTGATGAAGCCACAGATTGAACCCAGATCACCTGGCTTGTTTTCACAGGTTTATAATCTTTATGCAACAGCATGGCTAAAGATGCTGCTGCTGCTAGCCCAGCTATTTTTCAATGTGAGCTGCTTATCTTGGTTCAGCCAAGGCCATAGGCATTCATTGGTGCTCACCAGACAAGAAGACACAGATATAGACAAATAAAAATTCATTATAGCATTGATAATCAAGAAATTCTTTTAAGGTCCCCTCAGATACCATTTATACAGGCCCAGACCACAATTTCCCACATGCATGCTGGGTCAAAGAGCATCCCTCTCCTCCTAAGCTTGTTCCAGTGTTACAAGGGCTAGTCCTAAGGGCATCTTGGGGGGCTTGGCAGTCTGGGCTTTCATCTGGTGTTTTATTGAACCACTCCTTCCTTTATGCAGCATCACTTAGAAGCACCGTCCCACCAGGATGGACACACCCATCCTTCCCTGCTTCTCTGTTAATCACCTGAACTCCCAATTGAACTTAGATTGGCTGGGCCATAGTTAGGGCTTTATCCCTCTATAGTAAAATGTGAGGAAAAGGTGCCTCAATTGTAACCTCCACAAATATTAAAAACAAAGCACCTGGAGACACCAAAACCATGAACTTCAACTTAATTAAACAAAAACACATACAGAAAAAATGCTTAACTTGTTCACCCCGTTTTTCTCAACCATGTATAGGTTTATAGATTTATAGATTAGTACTAAGCTAACTGCCCTTGAGAGCCATTTTAAGCCTAGCCAATTATCCCTTGTGAGACTCAAACCCTGTACCTTGTGTTTGTAAGGCAAACACCTTAACCATTAGGTCACCCTCCCACCCTCCCAACTTTCTCAGCAAAGCACATGTCATTAAGCACATCCCCTTTATATATAAACTAATCCCACACTATTCTCCAATCACATTAAACCTCACAATGACTTATTCATTCATAAAACAATCACAAAGGAAGCATTAAAAAACATGTAAAAAACTTTCTTTTTTTATATAAATTTTTTTTACATCAAGCCTGCATATTAATGCAATCTTACCTAATATATAAACACTTAATAAATACTATCCCTCCATAAAATACAAAAAGATAAAAAATGTTATACATATTTATAAAATACTTTAACAAAACATATCATATATATATATATATATATATATATATATATATATATATATATATATATGTGAGCACTAAACAATATGAGAACACCCTCGTGTGGCAAACATTATTACTACACCTAAACCATATCTTAATTTTTGCAAGATCAATATTTCTACTAAGAAAGCCTTATTCCCCTATCCTTAATATAAAGCTTACTAACATTTGCTCATAAAAGTTTAAATTTTTTTTTTTTTTGTAAAAAACCACAACCATTTTTTGCAATCTTGCGGCTCTTAATTTCAAAACAGGTACTATGGATATATGTTCATTTAACCCTGGTATCCTGCAAGCCTCCAAGATCAGTTGCCAGTACAGTTCCCTCACCTCTATCCTATTTTCCCAGTCCCCCCTCTAATATCATGTGGGATCACTTCCAGCACAAAAAACATAAAGTTAGCTTCCTTACATACTGTGCTGCATTTGTATAGGGCATTTATTTGATCCTGCTTATGGATCTCATATATATGCTCATAAATAATTCTTCTTAATGCTCTCTCCTTTTTTCCCACATAAAAGGAGGTACACTTTTTACATTCAGCAAGGTACACAATACCATTTGTATCACAATTTGCATAGGTCTTACTTGAAAGTAATCTATCCCTACCCAATAAGTAGTGACGTTCTTTATTCATCACATATTGCACTGTGTGCACCTGCCACACCTATATGTACCCTTTTTCCTGTTGTTTGTCTCAACATATTGTGAACTACTTTCTAAAATACTTTTAATATTCCTATCTTTTCTAAAACTAACATGATGGGTTGCTTAAATATTGGATTTAAATCTGAAATTTCTGAAAACATTTTCCAGTTTCTATTGACTATCTGTTTAACTAGACCCAACTCACAATTAAAGTTCAACATGAATGCACTATTAAAGTTCTTTTCTTCAGTGTCTTCTTTCTTTTTGACAATATTCCTTCCCCCCCCCCACTTTGTAAACCAATCCCTAATATTGGGCCAAATCTATCACCCCTACCATCAATAACTTCCTCCATCACTTCATTGATTAAATTTTTCTGGATATTTTCTTTCCAAAAATATCTGCTTTAAGTTACTGCATTCATTTTCAGAATTGTCTTTTGCAGTTGTTGATATTCTAATATATTGTCCTTTAACCAAATTTCTCTTCTGCTTAAATGGGTGTGCACTAGCAAAATATAAATATAAATTGGAAAACGTCTCTTTTCTAAAGATTTGACTCCAAGGTTTTTTTAGCATAATTTTTATAAATAGTTACATCTAAATAGTTTAACATCTCTCTATTAAAATTATGTGTGAACTTAAGGAAACTGGTGGAACTATTTATGTACTGTAAAAATTCTACTACTTTGTCCTCCCCTTCAATCCAAAAGAAGCATAAATCGCCCAAGTACCTTTTTAAAAAACTCCAGTAATTAATATAAGGCAGGATAAATAAAAACTTATTTTCCCAGGTAGTGAGGACAATGCTTGCGAAACTGGGGGCACAACAGGCCCCCATAGCAACTCCTTGTAACTGCCTAAAAATTCACCTTGAAATACTATAAAATTGTTTAATAAAACCAGTTCTAACAATTCCATTATAACCCTCAATTCTTTCCAATTAAATTTCTTTGTATCCAACAAGGCTTCTAAACACCACTCCATCCCCACATCATGTGGGATAATGGAAAACAGTTCTACAATATCCACTGTTAAAAATATTGTATCACAATCAAAGAATCGTTTCACGTTTTTAGCAGGTCCCATGAATCTTTTAGAAAACCTTCCTGGTCTATCTAGACCTTCTTAATTTTTGAATCTACAAATTTTGCCAGTGGGTATGTTTTCGATCCATTGGCCGAAACAATAGGTCTAATTAGGTTCTGAGTATCTTTGTGAACATTTACAATCCCAAAAATAACTGGGATTAATGGTTTCTCAACGTATAGAAAATCAAACGTTTGTTTATCAATTAACTCATCTTTTAAAAGCTCCTTAAGTGCAAAATTGATTTTAAAATGAGCTATATTAATCTCATTGATAGATACTGTTTCATATCTACTCTCATCTCTTAATAACTCTTCCATGTTTAGCTCCATATATGATATTTTCCATAATAACCATTCCTCCACCTTTATCTGGCCGTGAAATTCTTATATTCTTATTTTCACTCAACTGTTTTAATAAACTTCTCTCCTGCCAAGTTAAATTCGACACTACTTTCGACCTACTCAATACATCTCTAAGTTCTCTCTCTACCACAATCTCAAAGTTTTTTAACTGTGGATGTAAAACAGGATTAACTATACTTTTCTTTTTAAGCACATTATTATCACTGGAGGAAGGTTGTTTGACCAAATTATTGTTATTCTCAAACAATAATTCTAATTTTTTCAGATCAATTAAAATCTTACTGATATCACTCTTACATTTGGGGATAAACTTCAGTCCCTTCATAAAGAGTTTAACATGCCATTCATTAATCTCTATATTACTATAATTAAAAATGTTAAAATTTTGAAACCTAAACACATGCTCATTAACCTTAATAATACCCCCATTATTCATTATAGATTCATCCTCATTCTGATCTAGAACTTCCCCTCCTTGTTGTGATACTGTGCTGTCGGCCTGTTCTTGATTCTCTCTGAATGTCTTGGTAAAGGGAATTCTAAAGGGTCAGTAATGTCATATTCCTGATTCTCAAAGTCACCAAATTCCTGTTCATCATCAACAAACCTATTGTTATTATAACTGGCCTTGTTATGCATGTCATTGCCCTCTCTTACTTTCCATTCATTTCCATTAGGAACATTATTTTCTATTCCAGGCTCATTAGATCTAAACCTCCTGTTATACCCATATTCTTCCTTATTATGCAAAACATAATTCCCACCATTTCCAAACACTTGTTTGATTCTAGGGTAACTTCTGTTTTCTTTATATTCAAGAAGATCCCTTTCACTTTTCCTAGATTTTCTTCTAGAGCTGTTTTTCAATTTATCATCAGTTTTCTTTTTAATATCATAATGCTTATTCCTTTCATTATCGACTGTAAACAATAAATCTTTTAAAACATGTTCATTCACCTCCTCAATTTTCTTAAATAATTCTTGCATTTCAACCTCATTGCCCCTAATGATAATTGTCATAATCGCAAATCCACATGTATCAAATATATGAATTAACTCTTTAATACTAGCTTCCTTTGTATTGTTAGGATATTTATACACACAAAGCCCATTGGGCACTATTTCAAGTGACAGACATTGTTTTAAATACAAATTATCTAAGTGAAGCATTTTATATTTCAACATTAAATCCTGTAACAAAAAATATTTTCATTATATGTATTCACCCTATCCAAACCAAGTATTTTTGAGTCTCCAAAATTACTATAACCGTCAGTCTCTTTAAGCCAGTCTTGCCAAAAAAAAGTAATTGTTTTTTTCAACGCATTTGTTACCTGCATTAGCACCATAAATTTCCCCCATCAGCTTGCCACGACAGTTTGTACATTTCTCCTTAGCTCTCGCATCCAACTGCTGGTCCGCAGCAGGGATATTAATACTTTCTTGCCTTTTAAAAATGCTGTTGGTGCCCTCAATAGATCCATCATTGTAATTCCCTTCTCTTACTTCATCCATTAGAGCACGGCTGCTTCCCTCAGGTAAGTCGATGTCCGTATGCAATTCTTTCAAACTTTCCTGGCTGCCAGGCAATGAACCACTGCTGTGAACACCCAAAAGCTGTGAAATTTTGTTGTTCAATAACATAACTACTTGTGTAAGCTGTCCCACAGCATTACGCAGCTCACCAATGTGATTAACTTCCACTGTCGCGTTCCTCTGCATTGTCAGGCTCCATCCTCACACAAATGTACTTGACCAACAAAAGTAAAATGAGAGGAAAAGGTTCCTCAATTGTAACCTCCTCAAATATTAAAAACAAAGCACCTGGAGCCACAAAAACCACAAACTTTTACTTTATTAAACAAAAACACATACAGAAAAAACGCTTAACTTGTTCACTGCGTTTTGTGACAACCATGTAACTTCCTCAGCAAAACACACGTCATTAAGGACATCCCCTTTATACATAAACTAATCCCACACTATTCTCCAATTACATTAAACCTCACAATGACTTATTCATTCATAAAACAATTACAAAGGTAGCATTAAAAAACATGTAAAAAAATTTCTTTTTTATATAACATTTTTTTACATCAAGCCTGCATACTAATGTGATATAGTAATACCTAATATATAAACCTTTAATAAATACTATCCTCCCTTAAAATACAAAAAGATAAGAAATGTTATACATATTTATAAAATACATTAACAAAAACTATCATATATATGAGTGAGCACTAAACAATATGAGAGCACTCTTGTGCGGCAAACATTATTACTGCACCTAAACCATATCTTAATCTTTGCAAGATTAATATTTCTACTAAGAAAACCTTATGCCCCTATCCTTAATATAAAGCTTATTTATCCCTCTATGCTACAGAAGCAGCAATAATCAAGAAATTCCTGATTCATTTAGAAAAGCCAGGGATATTGTAAGGGTTTTTTTATGTTTATATGGCCCAAAGACAAGAACTGGGAAGATGCATGGTCATTCTATACCTGTGGGTATTAAGGTATTTATAGCCCTCACTATACCTGCCATAGGGATATTCCAGAAACAGACTGGGGACACGTTGTGCACTTCTCAGGATTCTGTCTCAAGAATACTTTGGCAGTTCTTTGACATATTCCTGGCACATGTGGATCAGTGTCAAAGTAGAACTCACCCAGAACCATCCATGCCTTCTATGGAAAGACACACTAACCTGAGGCACTTGGTGCAATAGATTGCACCCACATTTCCATTAGACCACCATTAGGACCATGGGGGTGTGTTATCAAAATAGGAAGGGCTACCATTCCATCAACTACCCGGTAGTGTATGATGCATCGGGGTGTATCACCAGTGTGTTAGTCCAGCTTCCTGGAAATGACCATGATTCCCATAACTAGCATACACACCAACTCTACCATCTCTTCCTGGATAGTAGGCTGCCCCATGGACACCTTGTTAGTAAGTGGAAATTTTAACTATATTTCTGTAATTAGTTATACTTTGGAAAATATATCACTTTGTCCTAAACTAATTTTCCCTTGCCCCCCCCCCCCAACTTTTTCTTTTCTAGCCAATGCAGGCTACTCACTTGAAAAATGGCTGAACACTCCTGTCCATAATGCTATGGGAGCTGCCAAAGAAAGGTATGGCACTGTCTTGTCCAAGACATAGATTGTCTTCAAGCAAATGTTTTGTCTGGTGAATGCCTGTTTCCATTGCCTGTATGAGTCTGAAGTATACTTCAGTAAGACCCTGATACTACATGCAGAATATTTACTATGTGTTGCATTTTGCATAACATTATCATTCCCCAATCTGGTGATGAAGTGTCCCACAGTGGCAGTGCACCTCCCACTATCAGACCTTTCATCAGTAATGACAGTGTTGGTGGCCAGCCAACATCAACAGTAGTGCAGGACTCCATGTTGCAAGTCTTGTGCATGAAACATGGATGGACAAGTAAACAGGTAGTGTTTAGTCCACAACTATGGTCCATGACATTCAGGTTAGTGTAACCTTTATTATATAAAACATGTAATAGTATAAATGATGCATGCAGTGCTATGGGAGATCTATGCTGTGTATGTCAAGGCTGCTGTCACTGCACACTAGACATTCTTATCTTAAAGAATATTTTAAGTACAGTTATATGGTCTATATATCTTTTTTTTGGCAGCATACATGAGACCTTTACTGTTTGGAATTTATGTCTCCAAAGTACAAGCAAAACCTAAAGGACTGTGACTGATAATGTTTGCTGTTGAATGCAAACTGGGAGCAGTCATAGAATATCCAAATAATGTCAGCATACAAAAAGAGGGTCTTACACAAACAAATGATTGGTGCCAATGTCATGCCATTAAACTCAATGCAAAAAAATGTATTATCATCCCTTTCATTAAGAGTGATGTTGCTGCTAATTGACACATTAATAGCAACACCGTAAGTATGCACTCAGTGGTGACAGACCTGGGCAAACAGATTGACAGCAATCTTACCTTTGATCACCATGTCTCCACAGTGGTAAGAAGGGCATTCTATATTGCTCATCTTATAAGGGCATTGCCTCCAGAAAAACAAAGAAGTTATAACCTTCCTGTATTCTTCCCTCTTCTGGCAAAATAATTGAGTACAATGCTCCTTTTGGTATGTAACTTTCCAAGCACCTGCAGCAAATGGAGAAACCATAAAGGTTCCTCACAGGGAAAATTCATGGTCTTCAGCATCTATCCTATGTGGATCATCTGAAATCACTGTCACTTTATTCTCTTTCATGCAGACTATTCAGAGGTGAGCTCTGCCTTTCATATAAGACAATCTCTGACCCTGCTTTATTGGAAATGCTGCATATCCACAGCTCAAATGGTACACAGGTTACTCGTTCTAAAGATCTTAACCTGGTTTGTGACATTAATAGAGCCTGCTGGATACACAGATCTGTCTCCCAGAAGTTACCACACCTTTGGAACAGGCTATCACTTCATGTCAAACAGAGCACCTCATTGGCCGTCTGCAACTGCAATCTGGACAATTGAATGGGTAACTGTAAATTCACCCCAGGAGGTCCACATGTGCCCCTCTTGGACATGGGCATTAGGTGCTGATCATGGAAATAAGAGTAGAACTTGGCTAGGCTTGTAAGGACCCTAGGGTCAATTAGCTTAATAATTTCCTATGATCCTGTGATACCTGTCTGTTTACTGTGATCTGTGCAGTGAATGGCACTGTCAGGATGCAAAATCTGTAGTATATATCCTACTGCATAATTATTTATTTAACTATACTTGTATAGGGTATAATTAGTATAAGAAGCCTTACAACTAATAGTATTAGTATAACAAGCCATATTACTGTATGCATAGTTACTGTTTTATTTATTTTGACATTGTAAACTTTATTTTAATTATATTCTGCCTGACATTGTTGATATTGTGTAAAGTAAAAGATTTTGATTGCATTGCATGCAAAGGAAATTTTCTCCCCAGGCCTCCACTGAACAGGGGCCTTTGTGCCTAGCTAGACTTCCCCTTTTAACAAATATAAAATAAATAAATGAACAAATAAACAAATAACATGTTACTTTTTATTGTATTGTTGTATGTGTTTCATTTAGGGCCTGCACTGAAACATTTAGGTTACATGTTTGCCACTAATACTGCATAAGCTGGAATTTTCATTATGTAACAATTGTTCTTGGAGGAATTGACTTAGCAACTGGAAGAATTGCTTGTATTTTACTATCTATTGTTGCTGTATTTTACCTTGCAGTTTAAGGGAGATGTGGATGAGTTTAAATACTTGGGATCAACAGTTCAGAGTAATAGTGAGTGTGGAAGAGAGGTGAAGAAGAGAGTACAGGCAGGATGGAGTGGGTGGAGAACAGTGTCAGGAGTGATTTGTGACAGACGAGTACCAGTAAGAGTGAAAGGGAAGGTCTACAACAGGGTAGTAAGACCAGCTATATTATATGGGTTGGAGACCATGGCATTGACAAAAAGGCAGGAGTCAGAGCTGGACGTGGCAGAGTTAAAGATGTTAAAATTTGCTGTGGATGTGATGAGGGTGGACAGGATTAGGAATAAGTATATTAGGGGGTCATCCCAGGTTGGAAGGTTTGGAGACACAGCCAGACAGGCAAGATTATGTTGGTTTGGACATGTGCTGAGGAGGAATGCAGAGTATATTGGGAAAAAGATGCTAAGGATGAAGCTGCCAGGTAACCGGAAAAGAGGAAGGCCTAAGATAAGGTTTATGGATGTCGTGAGAGAGGACATGTAGGTGGCTGGTGTGACAGAGCAGGATGCAGAGGACAGGAAGAAATGGAAATAGATGATCCGCTGTGGCGACCCCTAATGGGAGCAGCCAAAAGAAGAAGTTTAAGGGAGATGTTCCCTTCTACCAGAAAATGGTATTACATTTCTTATGGTATGTTCTAATGTTTCTACACATTTTTTTCTGGCAAATAAAAGCTATGACTTTTCTCTTTTAAGGTATTGAACATCAGATTAATTAATTCTGTTACAGACACCAACCCTTGTGTCATCAGTAGTATTAGGATCATTTGTGCAATGATGAGTGTGAAATGGAAACAGTGATAGAGTTACTGTCAGTATTTGTTGTACTCCTGTAATCAGACATCTCCCTTCTGTATTAGTCCCTGTTCTTCATTACAATCCACAGATCCCATCCCACCATTTATTAAACTTTTCTGTCATTTTAAACAGTAATATTACTCAACTGAAACACATGCTTCTGAATTGCCCTTTCGGTTATTTTCACTATTTGCATTGTGGAAACTAACTCATAGCAGGTCAAATATATTATACACAATTTTTACTAAGGATCATGTGAAACACGATTTCACCTAAGGTTAGTGTGTGTGATGGCATCCATTATTGTGAGGAAGAACAAGCACATGAGATTGATGCACACTTACTGTGAAGACATGACCTGCTGGATGTATGTGATCATATAGGCATTAATCTCACAGTGCTGTGTGACTAATACTTCAAATGAGAGGTTCTGCAATGTGAAGATGAATGCTGATGAGACCAGCTTGCCTTCTTTTAAGTTAAGTCTCCCCACTTTTTCTAGTACTTTCCTGAGAATCACATTTTACTCTGCCACCACATGTCTGGACAGTACCTCAGCCCTGTCCCCATCTGGCATTGTTTCCTACTTCAGTCTTCTAGGTTTTAACTGTTGTGTCCATGAAGTTGGAGAAGGCTGCTATGTGTGCTAACATATTGTATATTAGTTGTGATCATTGCATTATCCCTGCTGACATTCCATTGTACTGGAGGAAATCCTCACTTACACCCTGTATTACTATGACCATCTCTAGCTGAATCTCTGTGTAATGTATCTGAGTAATGTCCACGCATATCTGCTGCTGGGCAGCCAAGTCTTTTGTGTGTCTGGAGCTAGCTGTGACATGTGCCTTCACCAGGCACTTCTTTGCACAGGTGTTATAATGTACACTACTACCTCTGAGATTGTACTCCTTTCCTGTATTTGTTCCTGTGGTTTAGCAAACATTAGCTGCATTGGGTCCTTCCCTGTACCACCTACAATGCAAGATCTCCATCTACTTGACTACATGAGCCAGTTTCACTGTCTGAAGAATTATGTACCTATTCTAGAGTGTATGATCCTGCCAGTATACTGGGCATATGAGTGCTACTGATCTCAGGCTGCGTCATAAACATAACTGCTATGGTATTGTCATCAACTGCCATTCTGCTGTTAACATTTGCTGGCTGCATTGGCACAGTGGAACTGCTCATTTCCTCTGCTGACCCTGTGAAGGAGTAATTGATTACATCAATACTGGAACCTTAAACCACAGTACTGACTTTGGTATAAGTAGGAGTGGAACCCACGTACCATGCAGTCTCTGGCTGCTTTTGTGAAGGACAGAAATGAAGGTTACATCTCTTGACAAGAAATGTCATGGGTTATATGTACCCAGCTATTGTCTGCAGTATTTTTCAGTATATGATTTTTTGTTGGGGGTGCACTAACCTTCCTGACTAGATAACTGAGGCTGTTATTGAGGTCAGTAGTTTCCAGTGTCCACACAACCTCTGATTATGCCTGTACTCATCTCCCTATGTAGAGAAAAGGTATTCTTCATCAGGTGTTAAAGGAACCAGTGCAGGATGTCCCCCACTGGTATCGCTACTGCCAACTGCGTTCTGCCTAGCCTTTGTTTTGGCACATCCTACCATGTCATTGGCAGCTTTTCTACTTGCATCAATGTATGGGTCCTCCTCCAATGGCATTTATATCCAAAATAATTTGGTTCCATGCCTTGCTCTCTCTCTGCATGTTTTGGCATCTCTTTGAAATAAAGGTATTTGCCATATGTCCTGAGATCCCCTTTGAGAATGTAGTTTTCTTCAGGACTGAAGTCATGTTTTCTTTTTCTGGATCCTTGTTGCTGCCACATAATTCAGTCTCCTGAAAAAAAACATATATGAATGCCCCTAATGAAGCAAGATTTACAGGCATAAAACCTGCTCATATACCCTGCAGTACAGCACTTAAACTATCATCCAAAATGAATGTATTAGTACTCATTGGCAGTCTTGACACCTAATTCCCTTGCCAAAGCTTGTTATTAGCAACACAAAGAAAGCCTCCTGAGAACTAAATTCAGAGTAAAAGCATACTAGCATTAACATAAGGAATGAATAAAACACTTTCAGTAATTTCATTGCAATGTCATAAAAGCAGATGAATTTCTTAAATTAATAACGTAGAGCAGACTTCTTCACAAATCTCAATTTATTGTTGGGTAAACCCTTTTTTTGGCCAGTGCAATCAGACATAATGAATGATTGTAGAGAAGTTGTAAAGCATCAGATATAAATCAGTATGCCAGTAGAAACATCTATCATGTCCAATATAGTCACATTTTCTCAGAACCTGAGCAGGAAAAAATCTAAAAAAATGTTCAGTATTCTTTCCCCTTAGGTTTTCTGTAGACATTACGCAGCCAAGTATGTAAAAGTAATAAATGACACTTACCACTTTGCCAGTCCTGTGTGTGACAATTGCATATTTACTTCAACTTAGCCTAAAACCAATTACCTGTTTTTGAATAGTTTTCCATTTGTTTCTAATTTTTAAGTATTTAGGTTCATAGGTTCATAGGTAGTAAATAGGCTATTGACCTGAAGATCGTTATAAGCCTAGCTGTGTGTACCCAATATAATACTAGAGAAACCCAATATAAAGGATTGTTGTCTAAACTTGAGATCTTAGTTAGCAACAACTGCTCATATCTAGGAGCGTCATAGGTAAAATCCCAGGCAGGGTTTTACAGTTTCCCATCGAGCCATCTAGGCTATGCTTAAACAGGGTCATAGAGGGGCTTTGTTTGATCTGAATTGCTAGCCCATTCTAGAGGAAAGGCAACCTCTGAGAGACATATCTGTCTCTCTAGCAGGTTCTATTTATGTGTCAGGCCAAGTTAAGGTCCCTGGAGTGGGAGACCCTTGTCTCATTTGACTTGCGGATTTGCAGCATTTCCATTAGGTTTAGATCTGAGACTGCTGTGTAGGCCAGGCACAAGTCTCATCTAAGTAGTCTGTACTAAACTGAGTACAGTGACAGTGACTTCAGTCTGTCAATGTATGACATGTGATGGAGACCATGAATTTTCTTGGTTAGAAATCTTTGAGGTCTCTCAAGTTGTTGCAGGCCCCTGTTAAGGTGCATACCAAAGGGTGCATTGTACTCAATTATTGCCCCGATGAGGGTCAAGTACAGGAGTGCTATGCCCTCTTTCACTCTTGAGGCAATGCCTTTGCTAATTAAGTGTGCAATGTAGAATGTCTTCCTTACCACGGTAGACGCATGATAGTAAAAATGTAGGCTACATTTAACTTGTGAACCCAAGAGTCTCACTACTGAGTTGTTGTTTAGGGTATTATTATTTATATAATAGTCTGTAGGGAATTCATTTTTACCAAACAGGGTAAAAATGCATTTTTTTAGCATCGATTTGAGCCCATGGCTTTGGCACCAATCTTTGGTTTGTGTAAGTCCGTCCTTAAGTATATTGACATAGTTTGGGGATTCAATGATTGCACCTAATTTGCAGTCATCAGCAAACTTAGTCAGCCACAGCTCCTCTGTTTTGGCCTGAACTTCTGAGAAGTATATTCCAAACAATAGGGGCCCAGCACTGATCCCATGTGGAACCCCACTGGTGGTTGAGGTAAAGTCTTCAAGTTTGACTCAGTGTGATCTTTTGCTGAGCCAGTTAGCAAACCATCTGTCAACATAAGGGCTGATATTCAATTGGAAGTGTTTATCAATGATGCCCAAATGTGGTATTGTGAAAAAGAAGATGGCTAAGTCAAGGTAGGCTGTAACACAGATTTGCCTTCATCTATGGCTCTGCTGACATTTTTGAAGAAGTCTACCAGGTTTAACAGTATTACCTGCCTTTCTCAAAACCAAACTGTGACAGATCAAGGGTTTGGAGAGCACCTATATCCTTATTTATAAGGCCCATGATGATTCATTCCATGGCTTCACCGACAAGGCTGGTTAAGCTTATGGGTCTGTTGTTCCCAGGGTCTGTTGCTGAACCTCCTCTATGAAGGGGGATGATGGTTGCTGTTTTCCATTCATCAGAGAGAAAACCAGTACTCAGTCTGTGGTTGAAGAGAGTACCTAATGGAGTTGCTAACTCATATTTTAGACCATTTAAAATGCAACCTGGGAGGATCCCATCCATTCCAATAATAGCTGTGTTTTTGACCTTGAAGATAATATTAATGACTTGTTCTTTAGAGATGCAAGGTGGGGGAGATGTAGAGGGAATAATTTGTGGAATGTTTGGACTTTTCTCCAAACCTGTTGGCTAATAGTTTGGCTATTTTCACAGGATCAGTGTGTGTGATGCCATCCACAGCTAGTTCAGCACATGTATGGGTCATATCTTTTAGGTTATGGATATAGCTGAGAAATGTCTTATGGTTATCCTTAGCAATGGTTGCTATTTTTTTTTTCAAAGTTGCCCTCACAGGATTTTACAAGTTGTTTTATTTGTTTGTTCAAGCAAAGGAGGGTGTTCTTTCAGTGCTGGGGCCTGTCTTTTTTATTCTTAGACTGCAACTTCTTCCTCTTGTTGTATAACTTATTAATGCTAGATGTCCACCAGGGAGGCTTGTTTTTTCTTGTAGATCTTGTTTTGATCCTGTCAGATACATCGGTGTCACTTCATTTGTGTAATTGTTTGTACAGGGCGTTTGTGTATACCTTAGTATAGTTGTCAATGCCATCTGTGGGAACAGGAGCTTGGAAATTATTTATGCCATCCCTTAGAAGGGTATAATTAGCTTTGGTGAAATTTTTTAGCCTGATTTCACCCAAGAAGAGTTCAGGTGTTATAGCTAGATCAAATGTGACCAATTTTTGATCAAATTTAACAAGTGAGCATCTTATACTTGTGGTGGTGCAACAGTCAGCCATGTTGTGAGGACCAGGTTGAGAATACTTGAGCCCCATGTGGGGTTGTATGCTATTTACTCAAGGACATCAGTGTTAACAAATTCCAGGAATTTTTGTGTGACCATATTGGTACTCATATAAGTTTCCCAGTCAATGGAGGGATAGTTATTTGTTACCTTCCTTTATCTGTTTTATGTTTTCCCAAATCAGTTACTTCCAAACTTGACTGAGCACAGTTTAAAAGACAGCTATATGACTAAGGACAAGGACTGTGGCCTATTTCTACACTTCTTATGCAAATGAGGCTCAGATAAGCTTATTCATATGAATCTCAGTATTATGCATTGGAGTAATCCACTCTCATAGGTCTGACATGAGTTTAGCTTCTCATGAATGAGCTGTGCTGAGGTTGCTGATTTTGAGAACATAAGGCAGTGCATATACTTTCTCAGTCACATATAACTATACTGCTCCATTGGGACATATGTCTGTAGAGAGTTAACATTTAGGTTGGAATATACTGCACCATAATACAAATGTATTCATCAAACTATAGCATACTTTATAACTTTCTAATTATCACTTACAATGAATGAGGTAAAAAATAAAATGTAAACACTTTATTAATGCAGTCAATCATCAAAACAGCAATTGTGAAACTGATATCACTGGCAATACTTTTTAAGTCATGCTGTGATAAGCTATTACATTTACTCCATAATGACATCTTTGCACCCTATGCAGTATATTCCTGTGCATAAAAATATTCCATGAAGGATATGCCTACTTGATGGACAGTTCAGGGATTTCCCTTCAAATAGCAAAATAAGGCATAAGTATAAAAAAAAAAACAAAAAAAAAAAACAAAAGAGGAACTCCATGTGATTGCTTCAGTATAGTTAGTAAAGAATTCCTGACACTTTTATCACTTCTATAGGTAATAGTCCTGTATGTTTGATGGGCTGGGCATGTTGATGTCAAAGCTTCGAGGATGGTGTGGTTCACAACCCCTTATCCTCTGTCCTGCACTTTTATACTTTACTTTTACACTGACTCTTTGGAGCATAGCAGCAGCTGCACAGGTCCAGCAGCATGGTCAAAGCTGGTGTGAGAAGAAAAACAAAATCTTATCCTTCCTCTTGCAGGAATCATACTTGCGGAAGCTGGAACAGGCAACATCTGTCTCTTAATGGAAAAACATAGATATCTGGCAGGAGATGGGGAAACAACCTTTCAGCCCTGACAAAGATCTCCTACTCAGTACACCGGCATCAGTACAGCTATGACTGTGGGGGAGGGTTTGGCATTATGGCTAAGGTCATTGCCTCATAGACACAAGGTAAAAGTATTGATTCTGACCTTGAGTTGTTAACTAGTCTTAAAATGACCCTACAGGTTAGTTAGCCTTGTACTCACCAATGAACCTAAGAACCTATGACAACCTACAGAGGCAGAGGGGGGCCAGATGGGTCAGTGAAATTGTGAGTTCAAGAAAGAAGGCCAGAGTTCTGCATTCATTATTTTTCTTTTTCTCATTTTTTTCTCTACGTTTTCATAGGGTACTAAAGATGTGAGGATAATCACAATGTCATATGTATGTATGTAGAATTAATTTAAGCAAATGCAGGCATGTGCACCTTAAAATGCATACATGCACGCAAACATATGTGTATACATCTGTGTGTGTATATATATATATATATATATATATATATATATATATATATACACACACAAACACATACACATATATATATAAATACACACTTACACACACACACATACATATATATATATATATATATATATATATATATATATATATATATATATACGCATACACACACATATATAAAATTGCAACTCAAAAGGTAAAATATACATTTAGTAACAAAAAAACCCCACATTTTTGTGGATGTAAAAGAGAATGCACAAACGAGTGAGTGCTTGATTGTGTAAATCACATAAGGATGACTCTAGTAGCATAGTATAGGTAATTAGGAGTGCACAAGAAAATTAATGTTTGACTAAAAAGTGGTGGCTGCAAAGATGTATAAGGCTGTGTTATAGCAGCAGTTGGTGTGAGTATGCAAGTATTCACAAGGTAGAGTTAAATTAAAGGTTGGATAAGTGTATAGAATCAGTGGTGTTCATGTTTTTTGTGTTGCATGTATTCTGTGACCTTTTGTCTTGTGTAGTGGTAATTTTAGGGAAAAGTTTTGTAGTAGTAGTATAATGCAAACAACAAAACCTTCTGCATGTGACCAAGCCAAACAAAAATATTGGAAAAATACTTTACAGTCATTCAATTGCATACTCATGAAACAAACTTCCATTGTCTCTTTGCTCCGCTACCAAAATTGGCAGATTTTATAAAGCAACTAAAAATTAATTTCCAACATGCATGGATATTGATTTTTCAGGAAATTACCTAATGATTTTTTCTTCTTCTCTCAGTTAACATATCTGCCTGGTATCTGCTTAAACTGTCTACATATATTACTCTCTCTGCAGTTAGTACCTATGCTATTAAATGCATCTTTGTTGTACTATGCCATGATGTTACTCTGATTTTTTTTTTTTTTTTTTTTTTTTTTTTTAGGCATTGCTACATCCCTTGTAAATAACTTAATGCTAACCAAATTTCTCAAACATATTGTTACTGTAGTCTCAAAATATTATACTTTTGCCTTCTATATATTTGTATTGTTTATTTCTCTCTGTTTTTTTTACTGTTAAGTATCTTACAACTTGAATTGTTTGTTTTTTCTTATTTTTTAATTACTTTCCTGGAGCTTTTCTCCACGGGCCTCCACTGAAAAAGGAATCTCTGTGCCCAATCGGACTAACCGGCTTAACAAATGTAAAAATAAATAAAATAAATAAAAAAAAAAATGTGAAGGTTAGGGTTAGGGTTTACACATGTAAGTAAGATGGTACATTGGGGTGAAACAAACTGATCACATGCCTTCTAGGTCATGGGGCTGTTCTCTTTCTCCCTCTGGCTGCCCAGGGCATCCTCACAGGGTCAGGATGGTCGACCGGGTCCTGTAGGCACCTTGGCACAGTGCAGCCTGGAAAGCCATGAAAGGCATAAGGTTTGGGACATGGAGGAGGATGTGGTTGAGACGGCAGTAGAGAGGCACCTTTTCCTCATGCAGAATCTCCTTCAGCAGGTGAAAAATTCACAGTCCTGGTCAGCTGCAACCAATGAGCTACAAGAGGTGTCTGCCCCATGTCATTGGAGTCTTCCAGTGCAGGTCCGACAGGCAGTGGAAACATCTGAAGTCCTATGGACTGAAGTGAGAGCTGCTCCAACACCTTCTCACCTCCCTCCTTCCATAAACCTCTATCCTAAATCTTCTTCCCTACTTCCATCTGCAATTTCCCTCCTGGGATTATGAATACCACATTAAAACTTTTTCACTTAATGTCAGGAAAAGAATCCTTAAATCTTTTGTTTTAGCAAAATATTCATAATGGTGAAATTTTGATGGACATTAAGGAGTGACAAGGTATTTGTCAAACAAGTAAAGTAAAATGATCTATGTGTTTATTAATCTTTATTCACACCAGCTGATGCTATGCAAATATCATGCCCTTGTTACTCTAGTCATTAACTTAATGAAATATTGTATAATTCTCATTTGATAAGAAGATATCAATCAAAGAAAACAAAGTCAATTGACACATCTTGCTAGCAATCAAAACAGGTAGGTTGCATCATAACAAATTAAACTTGAGGTAGAAAATTAAACCATAAATAAAAATTTTCAAGACAGCACAGTGGTGCAAGAGTTTGCATTACTGCCATATTCACTCCTGGTTAGGATGCATTCTGTCTAGCATCTGTTCATGTTCCCCTTTGTTTTCATAGTTTCCTACTGTGTGTCCCTATTTCTTTCTACTTAAAAAATTCTTCCCAGCAGTTGAAATAGACTTACAGTGTATAGTATGTTCCAGAATAACTTTTCTGCAATATTCATGAGACTTGCTAGGACTGGACTGAGCTCCCCCTTCTCAAGCTGTGCAAGAGAAAGCAGGTGCTGTGGAATGAACAAATGAGTAAATGAATGAATGAGTCAATAAACAAATACAGATTTGTTGTGTTCAGAAATAACTGATGCACTTTAAGAAAAACTTGGTTTTACTTGCAATAAAGTTTATACTGCCAGTCACTGTAAGAGATTTCTTCTAGCTTATTTTTATGGAGCATCACTAGAAGAATCTTATGAATATGTTGATTTGCTTAATCATCTATCATGCATTTGTTCATGTTGAAAAATAAATGAAGACAGAGTTTGAGGAGGAGGCAATATATATGTCTATCTGTCTATCTAGCTATATGAACTGTTGCATTTTGTGGTAACCTACTGAAAATACCCCCCTCCCAACAAAAAGATTCAGTAATCTGAAATGATAGTCAATCAGCTAAAAATGCAAAAAAAAGCATTTGCTTACAGGAATGCTTGACAGCTTGGCAAATCATCACATACCATTTTTTGTATCCATGTCCAGCACTACATATACCACAACATGAACAATCAGAGCTGTACTGACATATTCTAGTTAGCAAAACTGAGCATTAGAAGTCACATTTATCCCCATGTCAAGTCTTAAGTACTCCACACGGAGCACTGTGTTTCATCAATGATCATTCACAACAAATTAAATGCTTAAGATAGGAGGCTGAAAAAACTTCCTGAAAATTAGTTCATCAAATATTAAAGCCATACATTGATTCATTCTTTCATTCATTATTTATTAATAATAATAATGATAATAATAATCTCATATTGTACTGTGATACCACAGTACAAGCAGAAAATTATTGATTTTAACAATTGGCTAAGTTTCTGGTGTCATTCCAAGGGGATCCAGTACTTGTCTGCCAGGGATGACATGACTGACAGACATCGATGTTTAGCCAGAGATGGCCTGCATCTGTCACCCCTGGGCTTCTGGATACTGGCCAAGGCTCTTGCCACCCCTATAGTGCCTTTTTAGGCTGTGTTCCAAATACCAAATTACCACTGTAACAGCTACAAACAAATGTAATCTGAGGGTAATGCTGCTCAATGCTAGAAGTCTAAATCTCAAAATGCACTCACTCGAAGCACTCCTTAAAATGGAGAACATAGACATTTGTGCTGTAACAGAGACCTGATTCAAAGTGGCAGAAAGCACCCCTGCACTACCAGGCTATAACTCATTCCACACCTTTCGGCCCCAGAACTTGAACCGAAGCTCCAAAGGTGGTGGTGTTTCCATATTCATAAAAGATGCACACACTTCCAGACTGGTAGCCCAACATAATGCATCAGAGATACTTCCTGTGCAGCTAACATTGGGTAAGACAGCGATTCAGGTCATAGCCTGCTATAGATCCGCAGCCATGTCGCAAGACTCACACTCCATATTCTTAAGCACCCTGGAGAACATTAGGGTCCAATCTAACACTCTCATATTGGGTGACTTCAACTACACCTCCATTAACTGGGAAAAATAGTCATGTACCAATACACTTCCCCAACGTTTCATGGAATTCATTAATTCCAATGCCCTGGACCAACTCGTTCTTACCCCCACTAGAGGTAATAACATCCTTGATTTGGTCATTACTAACATGGGCAACCATTGCTCTACACCAATAGTCATCTCCTCCTTTGTTCGATCTGACCACAAACTAATCACCTTGAAAATCCACATCCCTTCCACCCCCGCAAAGGTAACCACCATGAAAAATTTCTCCAAAGCAAACTTTGGGCTCCTAAAAATGAGGTGGCTAACTTCATGGCACCCATGCAAATGGAGAATAGTTGCATGACCACCAAATCATACACCAATGGACTGTACGAACACGTACACAAATGCATAACTCTCGCCATTCCCAATAGACCCAAGACATTCTCCAAATAAAGGAAGCCAATCTGGTGGTCCCCTGCCATAAACAAACTCTACAACAGAAGGAAGAAATTGATGCGGAATAAGTTGAAGTCCCAAGACTGGAAAAACTCCCTTATCAGACTCAACAAAAAGTTGAGATCCCTCATCAAATCCTCTAAAGCTAGCTATGAAAACAGAATTGCAGCAGATAGTAAGAACAACCACGAGGCCTTGTATAGTTATGTAAAGAATCTCCACGGCAACACCCAGGTTTGCTCTGAGCTACTGCCTATACTGAGCCAACAGATATTGCCAATATACTGGCCAACAGATTCAATGCCAACTTTACCCCCCCCCAAAAAAAAAAACAATCACAATACCAGTAGATTGCCAGGCACCCAGTATTACTGCTGCAAAGGTTAAAACAGCGCTGTCCAAGACCAAGAATAGAGCTTCTATGGGACCTGACAATATCACTGGGTGTGTTCTACATGAACTACAGAGTGAACTGACACCACACCTGTGTGCCCTGTTCAGTCACAGCCTCACCTTAGACTTTGTCCTTACCGAATGATGCACTGCTACAGTCCACAAAGGATGAAGGACTACAGACCTGGGAACTATCACCCCATTAGCCTGACAAGTGTGATATGCAAAGCTATAGAATGCATCATCATGGACCTAATAAACAAGGATATAGGGAATCTCCAAACTCCTGCTCCCACACAGTTTGGTTTTGTGAAGGGTAGATCATGCCTGCTCAACCTGGTCAACTTCTTTGAGTCAGTCACCAGAGCTGTGGATGAAGGCAAGGTGGTTCATACAGCCTACCTTTATCTGGCCAAGGCCTTTGATACCATTCCTCACTCAGGAATCATAGAAAAACTCACTAAGCTAGGCATCAACCCCTGTATCACTAGGTGGGTTGCACACTGGCTCACAGATAGAATCCACAGTGTGAAAGTAGCTGACTCCAAGTCAGACTGCTGACCAGTCATGAGTGGAGTCCCACAGGGTTCGGTCCTAGGTCATCTCTTGTTTGGTATCTACTTCTCTGAAGTCCAGGCCAACACGATGGGACTCTGACTAACAAAGTTCGCAGACAATTGCAATTTGGGAGCTATTATTAACTCCCTAAGTGATGTTGACATCCTGCAGAAAGGCCTCACTGAGACAAACAACTGGTGTCAGAACCATGGCCTTAAGCTCAATGCCAAAAAATGTGTCAACATCCCCTTTGCGAAAAACTCAGTTCCCAGGAATTACCACATCAATGGTAGTCCACTGAATGCAGAAGGCATTATAAGAGATCTGGGAACACAGGTTGGCAGCAACCTCTCTTTTGATCACCACATTGTCACTGTGGCCAGAAAGTCCTTCTATGTGGCACATCACATTACTAAGGGTTTTGCATCCAGGAAGCAAGAGGTCATTGTCTCCCTCTACTCTTCCCTCATTAGGCCAGTCATCGAGTACAATGCCCTATTTGGCATGTACCTCACTAGACACATGCAACAAATGGAGAGGCCTCAAAATTACCTCACAAAGATGATCCTAGGCCTTAAATAGTTGTCCTATATGGATAGACTCAAACAACTCCAACTATTCTCTGTCTTATATCGCCTACTTAGAGGCAATCTCTGCTTGAGTTACAAAGCCATGTCTGACCCAGATATTAGAAATGCTACATCTAAAGAAATCTCAATCCCTCCACACCACATAATCCAGAGACCTCAACCTCATTACCGCAATCAACAGAACATGTTGGAGGGACAAGTTCATAACACAGAGACTGCCCATGCGATGGAATAGACTTCCCATACATGTCAAGCAGAACATCTCACTGGCCCTCTTCAAGAGAAAATTCACCCCAGGGATCACTCCAGTGGCTCTACTCAACAGAGGCACTGGGAACTAATGTCAGGTGGCATGATGCCACAGTAATCCTATCAGTTAGGATTACAAAGGCTCCAGGGCCATTAGCCTAGTACACACCAATGAACCTACAAACCTATATGGGACCCCCCCCAGGACAACTTATAATAAACTACAATGATCTTTACCTACACTCATGTTAAAAGAGAAAAGTGTCCAAATGAAAATATAAAATGTGTCCTGCAGGTATGGCCCATTCTCATCCTTTATAGTCACAAGACTGGCATTAGGATATTAATATTGTATTTATATTTCCTAAGGAATCCAGGGTTGAATAAGCAACATTTCTTGAGTTTCAAGGAAACAAAAACTGTATATTGTTGCAAATCAGGATAAGTATAAAGCATGCATTAGAAGTTGTCAAATGCATTTCTTCTCATGCTCGCACAAAGGTGCATTATTAAATTATAATACTGGGAATGAAGGATCACAATACTCTACTATCATGGGTTACAGCTGACACCTGTCACTCCCAGATAAGCTATCCACCACCAGGTATAGAACAGGACTTTGGCCAGTAACTCTGAAGTATTTTACCACTGTATATGCCTGCTGCCTTCTACTGCAATCTTACCAATAGTAACTAAACCTAATTAAACTGTTTTACACACAAATGTTCATACACATACATAATGTTTGACAAGGGGTGACTGCTGACACCTTCCTGATACCTTTCCAATCAAGTATCCATTACTGCATTCAGAGTACATAGTGCCACCAATCAGATTACTAATCTTGTAGCAAGATTTCAGTTAGTGAACTGTCTTCCAGTGCAACAACTAACATTACAATGTAGTAATGTAGTATTCAGTAGCTGAGCAATGGATACCAACAGTCACATAAACACTGTGTTGATACCCTTTATGAATAAAATGAGATATCAGCCACAAGTTCTTACAAACTATATATATATATATATATATATATATATATATATATATATATATATATGTGTGTGTGTGTGTGTGTGTGTGTGTGTGTGTGTGTGTACGTGTGTATAAAGGTTATAATATTGCCACAATGTCAAGGAATTATAAAATTGAGCATTCATATTATTGAAACCCATTAAGAATGAAAAAACATCCATATAAATACAATAAAAGTGCTATAGACTGTGAATCACCAATGACAAAAGTGATGAGGTGTTGTCTTGGCAATGTTGGTAACCTGTATGAGACTATGCTATCCCAAAAACAAAAAGAGGTGCTATTAGTGGATGGTTCTGTCTATAACTTGAAGTGCAAGAATAAATCCAAGAAATATAAGTCATGCAGATATAAACTGACAATTGAAAAGGGAGAGTGGTAACACCAACAACAATCATTGGGGAGGAACAAAAAATGTCATCTACGCACCACCATACAGGTGAAACCAACAAAATCCAATGGTAAAAACATGTAATGTTTGCAAAAGGGACACCCTTTGTTTAGTGGTTGATAATGTGTTAACCAGGTCATCCACAGAGAGTAGCATTCCTTTACTCCGCCTCAAAGCCATGCTACAAAAGGTTAATAGAATTCACTGGAAGAACGTCATAAAGACTGAAGGAAGTGAGGTGTTCTTTGACAGTTTCATAGTTGAAGACTTTCCTTTGAAGAAAGATGTATTTCTGCCTAGTGCATATCTCCCAACTGTCCTTGATTTTTCAGGGAAATCCATGAGTTTCACTCAGATTTTAGCACTATCTCTCTTAATCCCTCCTAAAACTGATGACTTTTGGAAAAAAATGGTGGTGAGTTACACTTAATAAATAATTGCAATAATTAAAGTAATAGACTTCTTTTACTTCAGAAAATTTATATTAATTCATGCTCTCTTATTTTTGTCAATGTCTCAAGTTAATAGTACTAATATTTTAAAAGTGTCCCTGATTGTCAATGATTATTTCATGTGTCCCTGATTCTGGTGAGATTTGCCCCTGATTCATTGAGAGCTATGACCTAGTATAAAATATGTTATCCTTTAATTTGAAATTGCAACTCTGAGAAGCATAAGGTTAAACATTAACAGCAAAATCTCAATGGGCTGCTAATTTCATTTTAGTCAAAATATATGCCACAAAGTTTGAAATCATGGGTTTGCTCCACTATACAGGAAGTGTTTAAGTTTCATTTGGCTGTTAAAATGCTTATGGCCCTCACTTTTTTGGATACATGTGAAGTCAGACAAGCATTTCATGACCTTAAGCATACTTTTCATTTAGATGGAAAAGAAATGATAAAATACTTTGAAGATTGGCATACAGTATATTATGGAAATAGTGAAAGTTTTCCACAAGAAGTACAATATCACCACAATTTCCTTTGTTATTTCCTGTATCTTTCTGGAATGTCTTTATTTCAAATAATCTGATATTACGACACACACAGACCTGTGTTGAAGTATGGCACAGAAAGATACATTGTCTCTTAAGTCGATGTATATCTGACCTTACATCTGTGATGTATGTGCTTGTTAGATAACAGAATAGGGTGGAAGAACAGAAAGTAAGAATGTTTGCAGGCTACCCAACATTGCCCAAGAAAAGACATCTGCATGAAAGCACAGCACAATTTAATGATATCATACAGTGTAAACAGGAGTATTTTGTCTAAGACTTTAGCATGTCTGTTGTCTTATTTCTTAAAATGTGAGCAATCTTATTCTAACAAACATGCCATGTTTTTTTTTTTGTGAATACGCACTACCTATCACATTATCTTATAGATCATTATCTGCACTACATCTGCTCTCTTTATAGTCACTGTGATTTTACATTGCTACATTTGGGGGATAAATGTGGTTAAATATGGATTTTAGACTTGATTTTGGTACATTCACAGGACAAGGGAATTTTGTATATCCATTTTGTTTAGTTATTTCACTGGTGCATTGTCACTTCTTTAAGTTTGCACTGCTGCATTGACGAGGATGTCCTAGCATCATTTCTACACTACATTTTCACTCTTTTGAGGATATATATATATATATATATATATATATATATATATACATATATATATATATATATATATATATATATATATATTTTTTCTTTTTTTAATAGAAGTGGCAAAATTATTTGCTGCAGGTAATGTTAAGAACTACTACACCAATAAGTTGGCACTATATCAGAAAGCAAAAGTAGAACATGCAATAATGTAATCATTTATATGTTAAGTATCCAGCTTACAATATGTTGTGGAGTCCTTTTTTCTTCATGTTATAGTAATCTTTTTATCATTTTATTTAACTTTCAGAGTTTGGGGGCATAATGGCTACTCCCCAAAAACCTGGTATGGCAGGGGTGATGCTCTCTATCAAAAATGTTTTAAGATTGAAACAATAAATTTCGCCTGCTACTTTTGTTTGTGAGTTTGTAACTTAGATATCACACTTCTCAGTGCTGAGTACTCATGTAGAAAACTTCGGCCTTGGAGCCACATTTTTTGGTGTACAGATATGCATATAGTTTAAAAGAAAATACCTTCTTAGAAATGAAATATGTATACACTCTTAATCTATACTTTGAACTAATTACCAACTTTTTTTACACTGACTTTCTGAAAGTTCCAATACTGCTGTTCATCAACCAGTCCTACTTCTTCCTTAAAAATCACGTATTTCTTATTATAATGCACCATTAGTTAATTATTGCTGTATTTCATGCTACGTTTACTTTAGTTTATCTCCTGGTCAGTTGATATCTATTCACCATTGGTTTGCTCTACTGTCACTTGTATCATGCATATTAATGGATGTAATTACTACCAGATGTATTACAGTGTAGTTCATACCCCAGGATTCAGCAAGCTCTGCATGGTGTGCAGGAATAGTGCAGGAGCTGCTGCAGGCAATATGGCTGCTGAGAGATCTAGGAACAAGCTCCCTGGACGTGCACGAGCACTGCTGCACTGTTCCTGCACTGACACAGCTCCTGTATGCTAATTACCCCATTTTCAGGTGAAAACCATGCAAATGAGGTAAATTTGTGATCCAGAAAGCTGTAGGGTTGCCACCTTTTCATATGGCCATAGTGGGACATTTTCGGGACACACATCATATTTTACAGGCCGACACAAACCCATGGTCAGTACAAGGGATAGAACTTTCCTTTTTTGCCTAAATATAAGCTTATTCTTGTAGCAGTTTAGTTGCTTATCCTGTTTCTTGTAACATGTAGGTACTTTAGATACAGAAAGAACTATTGTATGCAACTATTACATTACATATGGGACATAATTATGTCCTACAATCTCAGGACATTTGTCACGTTTAATATTTTTGGTCAGGACACAACCACCAAAGAGGGACTGTCCCTCACAAAGTGAGACAGGTGGTAACCCTAGACAGCTGGCAGCCATCGGTGCAAGACTAGTGTAACCTGCAAAATTTCTACTCGGTTAGAGTACATTTCTGCAAACTACAAAATGGAGCCATGACAGCTCCAAATAAAGGCTGTATATAATGTGTAATATAACATAGTGCCCGTGGTAGTGCAGTGGTTAGCATTGTTGCTTCACAGCAAGAGTCTCTCTGGTTCAATCCTTGGCTGGGGTGCCTTTTGTGCTGAGTCTGCATTTTCTCCCTGTGGTCGAGTGGGTTTCCTCCGTGTGCTCCGGTTTCCTCCCACATCCCAAAGACATGCTGTAGGTGGATTGGTCACTCTAAATTGGCCCTAGGCATGTGTGTGTGTTGTGTGTGTGTGTGTGTGTGTGTGTGTGTGTGTGTGTGTGTGTGTGTGTGTGTGTGTGTGTGTGTGTGTGTGTGAGTGTGTGTGTCTATGCCTTCTGTGGAAGGTTGTGTGCTGGGCTGGCAAGTCGACACCATAAAAACTCCACTGCCAATCATTAGCAGACAGATGATCTGCTGTGGTGACCCCTAACTGGGAAAAAGCCAGAACAAGAAGATAATGTGTAAAGCATGCCAATGGCCAAATATATGGCCATTGGCATGGAAAACAGTTGCAAAAAACAAAAAA
This sequence comes from Protopterus annectens, assembly GCF_019279795.1. Taxonomy (NCBI): domain Eukaryota; kingdom Metazoa; phylum Chordata; order Ceratodontiformes; family Protopteridae; genus Protopterus; species Protopterus annectens. The sequence continues at coordinate 543,697,967 of NC_056735.1, forward strand.
ATAACTTTTAATTTTTTTTGGCCAATTTTGGCCATTTAAGCATAGGACAGCTGCGTGTAAATGGGATTGGCCGGAAAATAAAATAAAAACCCTGAAAAAAAGCTTTGTCTGCAAAATCACAATTTTGCCATTATAGTCAATGGCAGGCAGAAGACAACAAGGCCAGTGAATAATGGTTGCTAAGGGGGAGGCTCAGTGTAGGACTTGTAACTAGGCATTAGCAGGCAATCCTATGCAAATGAGGGGAATAATACTGAATCACAGATTTTCCCTCATGGCTAGCCTGCATCCAACCGTGTAGGTACAGGAAGACCATGGTGCAAGCCTAAGAGCTAGCTGACATCATAGTGGTGTGTGTCAGGCATACTGTAAGCTTAGTGGAGTCTTGTTGCTTGGATTTGCCCTAAGCTTAGCAGAGCTAAAGAAGGGGGTGTGTTAGAAGCTGCCTATCACTCTGTACATTGCCTAAATGGGTGTGCGCACTGCACACTGTGTTTTAAACAAAAAAAGTAAACCAGGAAATAGCAGGTACATGCACATCTGAGCATTGGGTTTGTGCAGTGCGCCTCAGGGCTTAAACAGGAAGGCAATGGGAAGGGGAAACAGCAGTAGGAAGGTAATCAAGGAGAACTAGCATAGCTGGCAGGTGAAATGTATCAGAATCAGCCAAATACACAGGCAGCAGCCCAGTCCAGTACACTACTATAAACTATACAAACACCTTTCCCTCTGTTTTTTCCCCACAAACTCTACACCACCGGTCTATACAAATGGGGAAATTTTACCTAACAAAAGCAACAAAATGATAGGGGCTGCATTTGCTCTCATAAATCAACATGTGGAAGAGGATGAGGATGGTGAGTATGAGAATACTGATGACCAACCCACAGTGAGGAGAAGGAGAAGAGTGTCCAGACCCAGGGTAACCTACCAGGGGCTACATGAGGTGGAGATAGTGGAGTGCTATAGGGTGGACAGGGACTTCCTACAGCAAACTGTTGAGCTGTGCCGGCCATGCCTCACACACAGAACCAACAGAGGGGAACCCATCCCAGTGGATACCAAGGAATGTGTAAGCCTAAGAATACTAACCACAGGTACCTTCCAAAGGCCAACTGTAGATATCATGGGGATCTCCTGGATGCCATGTCAGCACATGATGGTGAGCACATATATTTCCTCAACACCCATGCGGCGTTGACGAACAATATGCGTCTCTTCCACCAAACAGCAGAATACCCTAAGGTAGTCAGTGCCATAGACTTCATGCACGTACACATCAAAGCACCATCCGGTGAGTGGGGTAGGGTCTACATAAACCACAAGGGCTTCCCCTCCATCAACTGCCGGGTCATGTGCGATTCCCAGGGCATTATAAAGAATGTGTGTGCTGGAAGCCCTGGAAGCTATCATGACTCCCACATCTGGCATATGATGCAGCTGTACCAGAGATATGCCAATGAGGACATCCCATAGGGCCACCTAGTGGGGGATGCTGGTTACTCACTGGAGCCGTGGCTGATAACACCCATCAGAAATGCACACAAACCTGAACAAGAACTCCATAATGAGGCACACGCACAGACCAGAATCATAATAGAGCATGTGTTTGGGATGCTCAACTCACGGTTCTGGTGCCTGGATATATCTGGTGGAGCTTTGCAGTACTCACTAGCTACATGTACCCAAATTGTCATCATATGTGCCATGCTACACAATATGATCCTGTGGAAGTAGCTGCATCAGGAACAGCACGGGGCAGGGCCACACAACCCCCCCCCCACCACCACCACCATTGTGAAGGCCTGCACAGGCACAGAGTGACTCAGAGGAGGAACAACCTGAGCCTGCCCCAGTAGGCAGAAGGAGGTGTGCCCAGTATGCCCAGGCCTTAGCAAAGAGGCTATGCATAGCACATATACTGACACGGTAGGAACCCAGAGAATGACACCTCTTTCTGACTCGCACATACAGTAAAAGGGATGCCAAACATGACACTACCTGTGCTTAACCATGTATAGGGAATGTACTATGTACATCTGACATAGTCAGCCCTCCGGCACCATCCTCAGTACTGGCACAGCCACAAGGTAAGTCACTCTCCCTATCAGTTGCTGAATGGAGTAGTATGTTTTGTTACTTGTATCTATAGTATGGATGTGAGCATGTGAGGGAATCAGGTGGCTGAATGGGATACCAGCAGATAGTAGACACCTATACTGGCAGCATGAAATCTGTAACAAATACTGGTGTCACCATAGTAGCCATTACTATAGAAGGTGACAAAATCAACTGCAGGAAATGTGGTGGGCCAAATGTGTTTCCATAGGACACACACATGCCAGCAAGTGAGGCTCACATACCCAACAGTCTCAGCCAGTAGGGCAGGTGTGCACAAACAGAAGGAAATGCTGTTCTAAGGCCTCTGATTGATGGCTATGGGGAACAGGCCCCGTACAGACCTACACAGACAAACTACAACAGGTCAGGCAATGGGATGTTAGTTCTGAAGGGTAAGAAGTCTGAAACTGAAATGTAGGTCAATAAAATCTAAGAACTGTAGTACACTGATATGCCTGTACCCTGCATGATAGGTCAGAATACAGAATGAAATGGAGTACCTGAAATACCAGTACAGTCATAGCAAATGTGTACAGTTGTCAGGTGTGCCCCCCCACCAATCCTATGTAGAAATGCAGTAACATATATGTGTAATTATAATAACAGTGGAACACAGATTACCTGAGCCAGCCAAAGTAGCAGGATAGATTGTAGCACATGTACAATATGCAGGGCTGTGTGTGTTAGGTTGGTGTGTGTTGTATATTGTGTGAGAGTGGTCAGCATGTAGGCATGGTGGGTTTTGTCCTGGTGGTCATTGGCCAGTACTGCCAATGACAGGGCCAAGTTCTCAAAACTGCAGTGCCAAACACAATGCATCCTAGCAAGGAACATTCCAGCAGTAAGCCATAGTAATTGCTCGGATGTAATATCTGTCACCATCTAAAAGATGGATATGGCATGAATGTGGGCCCAGACATACAAACAGTACACAGGTGGAAGTACCCTAGACAGACAGTGTATAAAATGTTACTGTCAAATGGACACACCTTTGGCATTGTACATACAGGTTAGCAGCACATTAGTTTGGTTTGTAGTATGGAATACTGATGTTGTCTGGCCAAACACTGGACACTGGCAGACCACAAAGTTCACGGGTATAAAGTATTGAGAAATTGCTGATGTCCCTGGACAAGCCAACATAAGTGGAATGCCCCACATATATCTGTGAGTCAGCTGCAAGTAGCTTCAATAGCACAAGTGCACCCAGCTCACCCCACCATCAGCCACAGGAACCTCACAATGCTTATCCCTACTGAGTACAATATGACTCCCACTTCTGTATGGAAATAGCGACAGACTGCAGCATGCTGAAGAGGTGTCCCATGCAGTTGTGTCCTTAGCTGTAAGCAGCAACCTGCCAGCATCCACACCACTGGATCAATAATGACAGAAACTTTTGACATTAACACCTTGCAAACCTGCCCTGTCACCCCGGGGAAATATTGTGGCTTGCAGTCTGGGACAGTAGGAGTGACACAATGCAATGGCCTGCTACAGATGGCCTACATCACTACCAAATGCCATACAGTACTCCGTCAAAGGTCTGTGTCTCACCCATACTGCCAATGTATGTTATCTCATGGACTCCCACATAACAACATAACACAGTCCACAGAACCAAAATGCAAGGCCATGTTGACAAATCCCAGTAACATGTCCACCATGTCCTACTAGCATGAACTGTGGACCAACCCCAAAATACTGCTGGGATGAAGTGATAACTATAGAGACCTTATCAGATAATGCTTGCATAATGTTTGGAAGAGGATAGAATAACAGAGAGGGGGGAAAGGAGCATGGACGCCACGGAGTGTGTAAAGTCTGAAATTCAGCCATGTGACATACTATCCCTGCCTGCAAACACAAGAATGGGTGGCTACAAACCTGCTTGTAAACCACATTGTGAAGGGGTAATGACCAGAAATATGAGCCCTGCCTTTGGGTAACCTGTGTGAATCTGTACAGCTGTGAGGTATGGCCACATCAGGATATGGCCATACTGTCACATTGATGGATGTACAAGAATTGGATCCTCAGCCACCGCTGTACCAAGGTACTGAACCATTTACACAGACCCATCAGCAAGTGTCTGCAGCTTCCCCTCCAGAATGGCATGATTGTGCAAGAATATGTAGGCTGCAGACCACAATACTGGACACAGCTTCATTCATCCTGTGTTCCCCAGGAAATTACTGCAAGTAAATATGTATACCCGACAGTAGCTGATGACATAAAAAATCACAGTGTAAAACAGTGCATATGTCTAAATATCTCTGCTAACACTGAAACCATGTAGCAGAAGCAGCACAGACACAATTACCTACAGTAAGTAACCCACTAACCTTTGCCCATTCTGACACCATATTGTCAACCAATCTACATATATCCCACAGAAACAGGTTATTGCTCTAGGTGTAGAACGCAAAAGCCTCCACTGGAGTACAACCTACCTGGAATGGATTCACAAATTCAATACAAAAAGTCATACTGGGCATCCTCCCACACTTACATAAATGAAGCCCATGTCTGGCAACAACAGTGGACTACACATATCTGACAGTCACAAATGTTTATTCACAGACTCCACATTGCACACCAGTCATGCTTTGCACACACATCGGATAGGAATGCACACGTATATCCAAGAACAACACACTATAATAGGCTAAACGTACACATACATAGATGTGTGGAAGAGAGTGACAGACAGTGACAAAAAGCCTCCAATAATGAGGCCTGTCCCACCCAGCACACATCTAATTGGCTAAAACCTCATATTGAAACCACATGATGTAGAAATGTCAATCATTGAAGACATTTTCCTCTGGTATCCCTCAGCACTATAGTGTCTGTGGTGCTTGTGATAACTGTGTAATATGACTGTACAAGACATTATACATCTAGCAGTTGTATACACATACCTGTTAAATTTAAACCTGTGTGTGACTGAGTGTTGTGTGTCTGCTTCTAGATGAATGGTTTATGGCCCATGCACACACACTGCCCTCCCCATTGCCCTACTTTGGCAAGCCTGCTGATATAATTCACCTTGAAATACACCATTGGTGAAGGAGTAGCCCTACAAGCTCTGTGATGAGTGCTATAACTGTGTAATGCTATAGTGTGACATACTAGTTAGGTAGGAATTCTATTCCCAGACAACATTGTGTGTGTTTGGTTTTGTGTGTGTGTGTGTGTGTGTGTGTGTGTGTGTGTGTGTGTGTGTGTGTGTGTGTGTGTGTGTGTGTGTGTGTGTAGGGATCAATGCTTTTGTGGCAATTTACAGTCACTACACTCCCCATTGCCCTACTTTGGCAAGCCTGCTGATGTCATTCACTTTGAAATACACCTTTAGAGTAGCCAAGTAAGCTCCGTGGCATGTGCTATAACTGCATAATGCTGGAGTGTGATGTACTAATTAGGAAGGAGTTCTAATCCCAGACGTGGCAACTGGGAAACTCTGTGCATGTGTTTGTTTGTCTGTGTAGGGATCAATGCTTTTGAGGCCATTCACAGTCACTACAATTTCCAATGCCCTACTTTGGCAGGCCTGCTGATGTCATTCACTTTGAAATACACCTTTGGGAAAACAGTAGCCCAGTAAGCTATATGGGGATGTGCAATAAATGAGTAATGCTGTAGTGTAATGTACTAGTTAGGTAGGAGTTCTAATCCTAGACATGGAAACTGTGAAACTCTGTGTGTGTGTGTTTGTTTGTATGTGTAAGGATCAATGCTTTGTAGTGTGATGTAGTCGGTAGGTAGGAGTTTTACTCCCAGACATGGCAACTGTGAAACTCTGTGTGTGTGTAAGGATCAATCCTTTTGTGGCCATTTACAGTCACTAGGTCCTCCTAAAAATGGAGAACATCGATATCTATGCAGTAACAGAGACCTGATCCAAGGCTCCAGAGAGCACCCCTGAAATACCAGGCTCAGCTCTTACCACACCTGTCGGCCACCAAACCAGGACAGAAGCAGTAAAGGTGGAGGAGTGTCCATATTCACCAAGGATATTCACACCACCAGGCTACTTGCTCAACACAATGCATCTGAAATTCTTCCAGTACAACTAACACTAGGTTAGACTGCAATTCAAATTGTGTAGCTTGCTACAGATCCCCCACCATGCCCCAAGATTCCTACTACACCTTTCTAAACACACTGGGAAATATTAAGATACAATCAAACACCCTAATTGGGTGATTTCAACTAACCTACATTAACTGGGATAACAACTCACATACCAACACCTGGGCACAACGGTTCTTGGAAGTCATAATTCCCAATGCCCCGGATCAACAAACCCATAGTCCCACCAGGGGTTCCAATATCCTAGACCTGGTCATTACCAACATGGGAAATCGATGCTTCACACCTATGGTCACCCCGTTGGTGGTCAGGTGTAACCATAAGCTAATGACCCTTGACATCCACATCCTTCCCCCATACCCCAGTAAGGAAACCTCCATAAAAAATGTCTCCAAAGCCAACTTCATGCTACATAAGTCAGATGTGACAAACTTCATGGCACCCATGCATACAGGAACTGAAAGCTTGACTGCTGAATCCTACACTAAGGTACTGTACAAGCGCATCCACTTGTGCATGAATTGTGCCATCCCAAATAGAATGAAGATGCTACCCTCCATGAAAAGGAAGTAAATGTGGTGGTCCCCTGCCATAAACAAACTTTACAACAAAAGGAAGAAACTGTTGCAGAAAAGAGGAAATTCTCAGGATGCAATAAAGTCCCTTACCAGCCTTAGTAAGAAGCTGAGATCCCTCATAAACTCCTCCAAAGCTAGTTATGAAAATAATATAACCAAAGATTCCAAAGACAACTGCAAGCAGTTCTATAGCTATGTCAAAAATCTGAATGGCAATGCTCAGATCTGCTCTGAGCTACAACAGAATAGCATTAAATATACTGATCCCAATGGTACTGCTAATATCCTGCCAGATCGATTCAGTGGCAACTGCACCCCTCTCCCACCCCCCAAAGGGGCCATCTCAATAGCGAAAGATTGGCAAATTCCAGTAATAATGGCCACAGAGATAAAAAACACAGTCTCCAGAGCTAAGAAAACAGCATCCATGAAACCAGACAACATCCCGGGCTGTGTACTACATGAACTACAAAATTAACTGGCACCTCACCTATATGCCATGTTTAATCATAGCCACACCACAGGCTTCATGTCCACTAAGTGGCACACAGCTACAGTTATCCCAGTTCACAAGGGGGGATCCACCTTGGATCCTGGGAACTACTGACTCATCAGTCTGATGAGCCTGATCTGCAAGGCCATGGAATGTATTATCATGGAACTTATAAACAAAGATATTGGAAACCTGCAAATACTGGATCCATCCAGGTTGGGTTAGTGAACAGCGGACCATGTCTCCTGAACCTGATCGACATCTTTGAATCAGTCTCCAGAGCTGTGGATGAGGGTATGGAGGTCCATACAGCCTATCCAGACCTTGGCAAGGCTTTCGACACCATCCCCCAGTCTGGAATCATAGATAAATGTACTAAGCTGGCCATTAATCCTTACATCACTTGATGGGTTGCCAACTGGCTTACTGACAGAACCCACACTGTAAAAGTAGCCGACTCCAAATCCAGCTCCAGACAAGTGACACTTCGAATATCTCAGGGTTCAGTCCTGGGACCACTCTTGCTTGGCATCTACTGCCCTGAAGTGTGATAAGAAATGTAGAGCTACAGGTGAACAGTGGTCTCACCTTCGATAACCACATCACCACAACAGTTAGGAAATCCACCTATGTGGCACACCTCATCACTAAGGGCTTTTCATCCAGAAAACAGGAGGTTATTGTCCCACTGTAATCATCTCTCAGTAGACCCAGTATAGAATACAATGCCCCATTTGGTATGTACCTCTCAAGACATCTGCAACAACTGGAAAGGCTGCAGAAATACCTCACTAAGAGAATCACAGGCCTAAAGCAGATGCCTTATGGTGACCATCTGAAAATCATCCAGCTATACTCTGTCATATATCGTCTACTCAGAGGCAATCTCTGCTTAACATACAAGGCTATGTCAAACCCAGAGCTGTTGGACATGCTACACATGAAGAAATCCCAGTGCCTCAGAGCCACATGCTCCAGGGATCCAAACCTTGTCATCACAATGAACAAAACATGCTGGAGAGATGGGTTCCTGACCCAAGGACTCCCCAGACTCTGGAATAGACTGCCCATACATGTTAAGCAGAGTGCCTCTTAAGCCCTCTTCAAAATTAACCTTGACGATTGGATGGGAGATAGGAAATTCACCCCAGGCAACACGTCAGTCACCCTGTTAGACAGGGGTCCAGGGAAGTAAATATTGTGGAAAAAAATAGCCAGGGAATTGTCATGGCTAGGCTTGTATAGGCCCTAGGGCCAATAGCATAGTACCAACCTATGAACTACACTTTCCATTGCCCTTTGGCAAGCCTGTTAATGTCATTCACTTTTGAAATACACCTTTGGGGAAAGAGTTGCCCAGTAATTTCCGTGGCATGTGCTATAACTGCATAATGCTGTAGTCCTATGTACTAGTTAGGTAGGAGTTCAAATCCCAGGCATGGCAACTATGAAACTGTGTCTATGCTTGTTTGTCTGTGTAGGGATCAGTGCTTCTGAGGCCTTTCACAGATACTACAATTTCTATTGCCATACTTTGGCAGGCCTGCTGATGTTATTCATTTTGAAATACACCTTTGGGGAAAGAATAGCCAAGTAAGCTCTGTGGCATGTGCTATAACTATGTAATGCTGTTGTGTGATGTACTAGTTAGGTAGGAATTCAAATCACAGACATGGTAGCTGTGAGACTTTGTGTGTGTGCGTCTGTTTGTTTGTATGTATAGGGATAAATGCTTTTGAGGCCATTTGCAGTCACTACAATTTCCATTGCCCTACTTTGGCAAGCCTGCTGATGTCATTCACCTTAAAATACACCTTTGGGGAAAGAGTAGCCCAGTAAGCTCCATGGCACGTACTATAACTGCATAATGCTATAGTGTGATGTACTAGTTAGGTAGGAGTTCTAATCCCAAGCATAGTAACTGTGAGACTCTATGTGTGTCTGTTTATTTGTATGTGTATGCATACATGATTTTGAGGCCATTCACAGTCATTACAATTTACATTGTCCTACTTTGGCAAGTCTGCTGATGTCATTCACCTTGAAATACACATTTGGGGAAAAAATAGCCCAGTATGCTCCGTGGTGTGTGCTATAACTGCATAATGCTATAGTGCGATGTACTAGTTAGGTAGGAGTTCTAATCCCAGACTTGGCAACTGTGAGGCTATGTGTTTGTCATCAGTATCCTGTGTGGAGGTAGTGGTGAGTGTGTAATAACAGGACTCATTGTGGAGAGGGTTTTACAAAGTTCTTATATGGTGGGCCTATTACATGTCACAAATTCCACCTTACAAGGAAAACAGATGTCAAACAGCAGAGGCTGGTGTAGACAATCCATACTCCTACATGTGACATCATGGATTTGGGAACAATATAGGCAACCCTTGTATTATCCAGATAACACTCTCCACCCATGTCTCATACACAAACACACTTGGCTAGGCAACAAACATTATGTAGGTAGTTCCCTGCATATTGCCCACAGATAGTAACCATGGTGTGATTGCAGTGGACTCCAGATGACATGTCACCCTGTCCAATCCCTATAATAGGCAAATCATTGCATACAGAGGTCCTTTGCTGTGTTCCCCACTGGATGCCTGCAACAACTTTAGATTCAGCAAATGTAACCCACAAAGGAAATGCCATGCCTTATGCACATGCCATGTAAGGACAGATGCCACTAACACCAGCGAATACCTGTATCATGCTGTCAATGTAGGTGCAGGGTCAACTTGGTTTCCTTTGCCAGATCTCACCACATGGTCAAGAATGGCACATCAGATGATAATCTGTCCACACAGGCCACAGACACTCCAGGTACACTTCTACATGTTACATAACATGCAGGTGGGATGTGTGCACACCCCAGCCACCATCCATATTATGAAATATGGAACACATACATGGCAAGCATTGCACAGCTCTGGCTACCCACAATAGTAGCCCAGATGAGTGGATGGTGAATACAATACTCACCTGTGTGGGCCAATGCAGAGACTACACCCCTGAGCCACACTGCAGGCCATTGTCATGTTGGTTCATGCCAAGTTATACCCTTTGCCTAACCTTGTACTGCCTTCTGGCACAGTCAACCACTACACACCTGTGAAGCAATGCACTCATGCAAGTCAGTACTGGCAAACCTGTGTTTGTGTGCATGTGGAGATCAATTATTTGGATGCCATTCACACTCACTACACCTCCCATTGCCCTACTGTAGCATGCATTCTGATGTCAGACACCTTGACATACCCTTTATCCATATATCAGCCTGATAACCTCTGTGGTGCATGTGATACCTGCATAATACTGTAATGTAGCAAAATAGTTAGTTAGGAATTCTAATCTTGACCATGCCAACTGGGATAATGTGTGTGAGTCCCTGAGAGAGTGTGGCTGTATCGTCTTTGACACCTGTTCTTGTGGACAGGCACATGTACTACACCTACCTTATCCCTCCTTTATCACTGTTGCTGTTGTCACTCACCATCAAATATACCTTTGGACAGCTCTCCAACATGTAAGCTATGTGGCACATGCAATAACTGCATAGAAATGTAATAGCAATACATAGTCAGGTAGGGGTTTGAAACCCTGTACTTGTAAGTGTGTGACACAAACATGCTTAGATTTACTCTCAAACCCCTTCCCTGTCTTACGTTGTCTCTGTCTGTCTCTCTCACTCCCTCTTTGGTGGTTGTGGATGTGCAGAAGTACATCTGCTTTGCTTAGGCAGCAGCTTGTGTTTTGTAAGTGATGCTCATGATCAGCTGATGACCTGTGCATGGATTGCAGTCCCCCCACTAGCTGATTGCATGTAGAACAGCTGTGGTAACATTCCCTTAGCCAATGGCATGGAAACACACTCCTATAACTAGGAGCATCATGTGGGAGTTTGCCCTTTTCATTTACTGTGAGTAGGACTTCATGTCAGTGTTTGGCAAACAGCATCATAGGTGGTAGTGGGATATACCTTTAGCAACATACACTGTGGAGACAGGCCAACAAACAGGAGGGGGATGTTCCAGACATGACTACAGAATGTAAGTCTTGCTCTTCTGCATTTGAAGTAATGTTGGTT
>NC_056735.1:543714340-543719340 GCF_019279795.1 Protopterus annectens
TACTGTTGAGTGTATCCCCCTGCTTAGCTGGCCATAATACTGCACAGTTCATGTTAACAGGTTAGGTAGTTGTCTATCACACTATCTGCGGTTCTACAGCACCTTTCACCCCCCCATAGGGAAGGGCTGTGCCACCCACACCAGCACATCTATGTTTACAGAGTTGAGAATTGCACTACATTGGGAAGGAGATATAAATCCTGCCAGTACCATCATCATTGACATTAAACTATTGGACTGCTTATTCGCCAATGTGTTGCTGTGCCTTTTCTGGCTTGGTGGCATCAAATAGGCTACAATGTGTTCCATGCACAGGTACATACACCCATGTGTACAGTATTCTCTGTGTATTGCATCAACTCCAAAGCCTCTGTGTGTGTGTTATACACAAACATGTGAAGTGTACCACCCAGTACACACCATTGTCAACTGTAGATGGGCTGCTAACAGCAGCCACTATGCACTCACCTGTATACACCAGCCCCAGACCTATCAGCCATGTGGCACATACAGTAACTGTTATACAGACATGTGACATGTGTTCACCTGTACCCAGGATATGGCACAGACAAGGTGTCACCACAGTGCCATACCCCTTGTAGGATATGCCAAAAGACCATCCTCCTGCTGACACATGGACACCTACAACACAAATGGATTACATTATAGAGATCAGAATCACTCAGTGTTAATAACAGCTATAATGCATCATGGCTGGAAAGCTATACTTCCTGACATGTAAGCATTAAACTTTACTGCTGACAGCATGTTACACAGCAGTACATTGGTGCAGTGTAATACAGTCACAGTGTGCATCAGAAACATATTAGCCTGTCTCTGATGTTATGGATGGCAGGGATGTGGCACAGGTATCATCATATGTACAGGGTGTGTTGTTGGTTTGTCATAGACCTAGGCTGAGCCATTCATTTGACACCATGTGTGTGAGTCAGGGGTTTAATTATTGATATGACCGTGGTGATGTGGACTGTAGGTATGGGGCTGTCCTAGCTGTTTTTGCATTGTATGTGAGTATGCATGCACACAGTTCTGCCATGTGGCTGCCCTATACAGATGTTTGTTGGACAGCTGCAGACCATTCCTGGCAGGGTGTGCAGTTCACCGCCTGTGGTCACAGACATAAAAACTGTACCTTCCAGGGGTTCCATGGGCATGTCCAGGTACAAACCATATGGTACCCTCCACTGATGATGACATATGTATGCTGGATCCAGGTCACTCCTGTGACTGGCCAGGGCAACATACACATTGCCTGCTGTGGTGTGGTGTGGTCAGCGCCCTGCTGCAGTGCTGGGGCTGGTACTGCCACTACGGGAGAGGCTTGGTGTCCTTGCAGGTCCATGTCAATCTCCAGTTGTTGGTGTTACTGGCCTATGTCCACGTGGCCATCACATCACTCCCATCACATGCTCAAGCACAGACAATCCACGGTTGGGTAGTCACACCATCTCACCCCACTGACTTTCCATGACCTCTGTAAAATAACGGAGAGCACCTGCAAGATCACGGATGTTCTTAGTAACAGATGAATGACTAGCCCTCTGCAGCCTCAGAGCCTGTCTGGTGTACCTTTCCATACATGTCTGCACCTCCACGACAGCCTGAAGCATGCATCTGTTGGGGTACCAGATATGGCACTTCTGCAAGGGGCATGATGACCAGCAGCCCTCCAATGAGCACCCCTGTACATCTACCTATGTGGTACCCTGCTGGACATCTGTCTATGGCTGCTGTGTCCAGACACATGTGCCATAGATATCACAATGTCCTGTTCCATGCCACCATGGCCACTACCGGTGGGGTATGTATAGGCATAGCGACTGTTTGCAGGGATGGGGTAGATAACAGCGGGATGTCAAACGATGGAGCAGCTTCAGCCTCTGACAACCCTGCCTGTGCCTCAACACACCTATCATTATTTTCAGTGTCTGTATGGACACCAACATCAGATTGCCTGCAGGAGGGACATTGACCCACCTCGCCACCTGTGAGGAGAAAACAAGAAATGCACTTTAAGACCTGCACATCATTGCTTAACAGTACACACACACACACACACACACACACACACAAACACACACACACACACACACACACACACACACACACACACACACACACACACACACACACACCTTGACATTCCACCATAATACTTACCTGTCCCTGAGTTACAGACTGTCAGTAGTTTATTCTCTTAGGTTCCCTATCCTGCATCAGTCTTGGATAATTATAGTCAATAATACCAATCATTAATGTATCATTCTTCTAATTGCATAGAAAAGTGATCAAAAAACATGAACTGTTACTCCATTACCTCTTTGACTTGATTGGAGTCGTTTTTTTAAAGACTCCCTGATGTCATCCAGTGTTCACCCTTGGTTTGTCCAGACATCTTGAGCATAGCCACCATATGTTAGGGGCTACTACAGTCAATCAATAATGTTACGCACTGGAGTGTCAAACGTAACTATTGTTCAGTAGATGCAAGATCTGTTGCTCTATTAATTTTTTATGTGGACTACAGTAATATTTGGAAACACTCTCTGGTGTTATCTAGTAATTCCCTAATGCATCTGTAGTGCTGCATATGTGGGTATTCTTTTACCCTTCTGCTTATTGCAATTATAACATATCCCAGGTGTCTAGTTTCCCTCCCGATGCATGTTCCATGCTACAGACCTTATTATACTATCAGCTGTCCTGAGATTACATCAGAAAAGTATTCCTGGTGTCTCATGTGTCTGTCCATGTCCATGTACTGCATGATTTCAGAGGGAAGTTCAGAGGTATGAACAACCCCACAGTCACCCATGTGAATACATGGACACACACACACACACACACACACACACACACACACACACACACACACACACACACACACACACACACACACACACATCCTACATACATCAACCCTCCCTCCACTCCACCAGATTGCACTTACAGACAAAATACCCCCCCCCACACACACACACATATACATACAGGTGAGGTTGCACAAAGATATTACACACAGACCTCCCATTACCCATCTGTCAAAATACATGACATATGGCACTCAGCATGCAGTGCAGCTATAGTCAGTCCTTGCTATCAACATTATACATCTCTGTGATGCATGGGTTGTGTTCATAGGTGATGCCCCTTCTACAGGAACACACTGCAACCATGTACACAGTATTGCTGTGCACCTGTTCAGCACCCTAGCATGTACTGTGCACCATACCTCATAGGTGTACACATCATTGCTGAATGTGTATTATTGTGTTGGTTATGTTTGCTCTGCTGCTCACAGCCTCTATGTGTTTGTCTGACACATACCTGGGATGATATGTGGATAGATGTCATTTGTGAATGCCTGATGTCTGATTTACAGATCTCAACATCAGTGGTGCATGTATGGTCAATACGATACAATTACACTGACAACCTTCAAGCCTTACCGTGGCTATGGGGAGTGTACACAACCCTTATTGATATGATGCCCTTTTCCTTGATATGCCATGGGACCACATTACTGCATATGTTAACATTACATGAACCTGATATGTGACATATGACCTGTGCAATCAAATGCAGTGTCAAACAAATGTGTTAGTTGTGCAGATGCTGACTGAGATGCATACACTTTGTGGGTGCATATGTGTGCACTCCCTTATCATGATGGCTTGTTGCCCCTACTGTTATGTGTACTACTGCAGTCACTATTCCTGACAGGGGTATACTAGCATGGGCCATGTGCATTTGCCAGTATTTGGTCAATTTGCTGTACAAGTGTCCCCCAACTCTTCATGATTGCAAGGTCAACTCATGTACACATTCCTTGGAGATCACACAGTGCCTCCACTATTGCTGTGGAGTCAGGTTATGTCTGCCACAGTTCCTGACCTTGACTGTGTGCAGATACAGCCATTTGTGGCATCCTTTGTATCTCTGCTTCAGTACACTGTTGTGTCATGATGACACCCCCTCCTCACCCCCAGCCTTTTTGCAGATACCTGACAACTATGGCCTACATGTGTGTCATTTTGCAGTGTCTCAAACACTGAACACAATTTGAACCAACCTAGTCCCAGCTAATGAATAGCAAACATACAGGTGTACACTAGCACCAGCAAGGTACAGACTGGGATGGTGGGCCTGACGTGGGGTGAGTTGTTGGTTGTGCAGCAAATGTATCTTAATTGATATTGTCTGTAGGTTTCCAATGTGGTCCTGGTACACCAATACACATTGCAATGCATGCCTTTTGAGGACCTTTTCTGTTATGCATACGCTACCTGTAGAAAGGCCTGGCTGATGTTTCCTGTGGTATACCTGTCCCCTCTGATTACCCTAACCCATGGGACACACTTATGCAGAGTCCAGGCAATTGCTGACAACGGTACTGCACACCTAGTACTTGCTAGACATTCCTGCAACTCCCTCAGTGTTGTGGCATGGAACTAGGCAGCCTGCATGACCAGTTTGCAACATGTGACATCATCTGTCTTGGATGGCCATCTGTTTATTTTCTACTTTAATCCTGGCCCTTACATCCTAGCCACATACATGACTGTCTGCACTGTTTACCATGGTATACGCAATGGTGAGGTATAGCTACATGTCCAACTCCTGGGTGCTACCTGTTGGGTATGGGATCCATACCATGACATATAAGATGTGTGCAAGCCACAGCTGCCTCTGTTGCAGGTAAGTGGGCACATTTGATGGCCAATCATCTTGGACACCAGACCATTTATTGGTGTGACATTGGGGACCTGTAATTGCTGGAAGGTCCATACTCATGAAGAATGCATGTTGTCAGTACCTCAACAGCTGCTTCTACTACATGTTATCTGGAGTGTATGCACACATATGCTTCCAGTGTGTGTGAAGGTATGTATCCCCTATATTTGCTGTCCTAACATAGGATTCCATATTACACATTCATTGCTCATGTTAGGACCACATTGCAGGTTGTAAGGGTTGTG
>NC_056735.1:543729340-543744340 GCF_019279795.1 Protopterus annectens
GATCATCATGCTTTTATGCCAGGGGGATAGAGTAACAGGCAGCAGATATGGGCCAATTATCTGGACATTCTGGACAAATCTGTACAGTTGAGGGGTATGATGGATTTGAACCATGGTGGTGTCTGCTAAAAATAAAACAGTGCACATCACAGTCTAGTGTGCTATATAGATATTGCCGTGTATCTCTTCTCTGATTTCTGTCTATAAGTCTCCCATAGTTTTACAATCTGACCTTGTAATTACCACACTCATATACAGGGTTTCCTAGACAGTTTTATTATATAGCACTGTGTGGATGACAGTGATGATTAATAACTTATTATTCAGAGAAACTGCAACACTAACACTGCCATACGATACCAGACTAAACAGTACCAGTCCAGGATTTCAATGTTGTATTTCTATGCACAGTTTTCATATCTGACAGACCTGTGGGGGGAATGTTTGTTAACACTACCTGAATGTTGCCACACATAATACCAGATTCCACATTATTATTATGCACATACGCCACACTCTGTTACTGCACATACTCTGGTCATAGCTTCACAACATGAGGGTGGAGATGGGACATACTCTGCTTATTACTCTCATAACAATTTGGTGAGTTGCTAGAGTTGCTAGGTTTGTTCTTATAGATATATAACAAACAAAAATGGCTGTCAGGTAAAACCCAGTATGTAAAAAAGGGAACTTGTAAAAACAACACTATACCGTGTACCACACAATAACGTCTTTATTAAACAAACAAATAAAATGTATAAAAGAGTGGTGAGCGCTTTCGCAACCTTAGTTGCTTCATCAGACATAGATATAAAACATTCTGTTGCTTAAATACTTATACACTCAATTAACTCTCAATTAGTAACATCATGCATTTAGGAAATTTAAAGTTATATTCAACCAAGATACATAGTCAAAACTACTATAAAAGGACAACATAAAAACATATAAGCATAAAAACATGTATGAGCATATGATAAAAAATCTCTGTATGTATATCATGTATAAATAAGTGGTGTAACTATAAATAGTACTAAAATAAAATAATATAATAAAATATATATATATGTGTATGTGTATGTCTTAAAGATGTGTGTATTAAATATAAAATGTATAAATATGAAGAGAATATAAATATAGGAGGGGTAGATGTTATATAAAATGTTATATAAAATGTTATGAAAAAATGTTATTTGTGTGGGAGACGTCTTGCTTTGAGGAAAGGAACTAATGATGTGGACCCATTTAGCCCTGGGCATTAAGCTTGATAATCCATCTTTGTTCACAACTCTCAGTAAAGTTTTCTATGTCCCCTCCTCTCATATTTCTATAAATACATTGTAAAACAAAAAACTTAAAAGAGTGTGAAGGGTCTGTATTCATGACATGTTGAGCGAGTGCATTCGTTTTTTTATTATTTCTAATGTCCCGTATGTGTTCTAAAATTCTGTCCTTCAGATTTCTGTTGGTCTTCCCAACATAAAAAGCATGACATTTTTGGCAGAAGCAGTAATAAACAACATCTGTAGTCTTACAATCAGCATATGTATAAAAATAGAGTTCAAAGTTTTTCATAGGATGAACATATGGATTGGTAATATATATATGTGCACAGGCAGTGCATGACCTACAAGGAAAAGTACCTTGACGTGTAGAGACACCGATCATTGTCATTATTGTGTAATCCGAGGGTGCAAATAGCTATGCCAACTTATCACTGGTATGTTGGGATCAAACAAATATTCTCTCTGAAAGAAATCCCTTTATACACCAAGTATTATGGTATGTGCGTTTTGTGGACAATGTCTTTTTACTGTGGAAAGGCAATAACTTGGAATTTATATCTTTTGTGAATTACTTACACACAACTACTGATTTTCTGAAATTTACACATCATTTCTCTATGTCCGAAATTGAATTTTTAGATGTACATATAAGTAAATCAGATTTAACATGCCTTAAGAGTAAGATTTTCCACAAACCCACTAGAAAAAATACATACTTACACAAAACCAGTATGCATCCAAGACACATTCCAAGAAATGTACTGAAAGGACAGGTGTATAGAACCCTCAGATTACACAATAATGACAATGATGCTATATTAGCTTTAAGGAGTTTGAAAGCTGATTTTTTAGAAAGAGGATATCACAATGATGAAATAGATAAAACTATATCCGATGCTTGGTCTATGAGGGACTCAAGATGTAAACCATATTTTCAAACATCAGCTGCTAACAGTCTTCACAACAACAATACCATTGGTACACCAAACTCTGGTTTTAGAGCAGTGTTTCAGTTTGCAAGTAATGTGAATCAATATACAGATATCATTAAAAAGCACTGGCATATTTTACAAGAAATTCCTAGCCTACATTCAACTGTTGGTAATCTACCTTGATTTAGCTTCAGGAATAATTTATCACTTAAACATTTATGTAATAAAGACACAAAGAAAACTGTCGGTGTCTCTACACATCAAGGTACTTTTCCTTGTAGGTCATGCACAGCCTGTGCACATATATATAGTACCAATCCATATGTTCATCCTATGAAAAACTTTGAACTCTATTTTTATACATATGCTGATTGTAAGACTACAGATGTTGTTTTTACTGCTTCTGCCAAAAATGTCATGCTTTTTATGTTGGGAAGACCAACAGAAATCTGAAGGACAGAATTTTAGAACACATACGGGACATTAGAAATAATAAAAAAACTAATGCACTCGCTCAACATGTCATGAATACAGACCCTTCACACTCTTTTAAGTTTTTTGTTTTACAACGTATTTATAGGAATATGAGAGGAGGGGACACAGAAAACTTTACTGAGAGTTGTGAACAACGATGGATTATCAAGCTTAATGCGGATAAATATCCCGGGCTAAATGGGTCCACATCATTAGTTCCTTTACTCAAAGCAAGACGTCTCCCACACAAATAACATTTTTTTCATAACATTTTATATAACATTTTATATAACATCTACCCCTCCTATATTTATATTCTCTTCATATTTATACATTTTATATTTAATACACGCGTCTTTAAGACATACACATACACATGTATATATTTTTATTATATTATTTTATTTTAGTACTATTTATAGTTACACCACTTATTTATACATGATATACATACAGAGATTTTTTATCATATGCTCATACATGTTTTTATGCTTATACGTTTTTATGTTGTCCTTTTATAGTAGTTTTGACTATGTATCTTGGTTGAGTATAACTTTAAATTTCCTAAATGCATGATGTCACTAATTGAGAGTTAATTGAGTGTATAAGTATTTAAGCAACAGAATGTTTTATATCTATGTCTGATGAAGCAACTAAGGTTGCGAAAGCGCTCACCTCTCTTTTATACATTTTATTTGTTTGTTTAATAAAGACGTTATTGTGTGGTACCCGGTATAGTGTTGTTCTTATAGATATATTTCTGACAGTTATGATGTCTGATAATCAGTTGCTGCCTAAACATCTGGGATCATCCCGCTGATTTTCCAGGGGGACAGGGTGACAGGCAGGGTAATTATGCCAGTTATCTGGACTTTCTGACAATATCTGTACAGTTGTGGGGTGCGATTCTGCATACAGCTTAATGCCACTCCCAGGATTTGAACCATGGCTGTGTGTGCTAAAAACTCAACACATCACGTCTCAGTTGAGTGTGCTATTTGGATTATGTTGTCTATCCTTTCACTGTTTTCTAAGTCTCTCTCACTTGTACAATATGACCTTATGATTACAGCAGTCGTATAGAGACATTCCTATACATTTTATTTATGTAGCACAGTGTGGATAACAGTGCTTAATATAA
The DNA here is from genome assembly GCF_019279795.1 of Protopterus annectens. Classification (NCBI taxonomy): domain Eukaryota; kingdom Metazoa; phylum Chordata; order Ceratodontiformes; family Protopteridae; genus Protopterus; species Protopterus annectens. Next base: position 543,733,177 of record NC_056735.1, read on the forward strand.
CAGTACTATTAAGACATTTCAGCACTACATTACCATATGATACCAGAGTAAACACAAGCAGTCCAGGAGTTAGACCTTTATTGCCAGGCTGTTACCCTTTTATTTACATACAACCTATATGAGACTCTTCGTCTCATATTGTCTGGTTTTTTTCAGTACATGTCATACACAATACAGGTTTTACACTGGCATATAACTTACTACTACTTTTAGATTTATTTCTTATGACAGTACATGCAAGATTATTACTAACGTTCCTTGTAATGCAGCCTCTGCAGCCTACCGGCATGGGCTTTCTGATTCACAGCCCACTTGTCTGCCACTGTTAAAGACATAAAAGGAATATTTAGCCATACCTATCCATAATATACATGAGCTGGCAATTATTAAACAGTTAGTAGATTGAGTACTTACACACTGCTGGGACATCACCCCTCTGCCTAGCTTCTTGAATCCACTGATCCAAGAGCTCTGTCTTCCTCCATTTCAGGTCTGCATAGTGATGTCTGACCTGCTCACCAGTTCGAGGGATGCCAGTGGCACTGGTTAGGTCATGGGCGAGATAGTCCCAGGCTTCCGCTTTATATTGGGAACCCTGGTATTGGCCCTGCAGCAGTCTCTGTTCATGGTCTTTAATGAGGAGTCAGGCCATGACTTTGGACTCCTGGATGCCCGGTTGCTGTGTCTGGAAGCATGATCCTTCTCCCACACTGCCCATAGTGCCTGCAGAAGGAAGCTGCAACTAGTTATGAGATGTATTTCCGCCTGTGGGGTTTAAATAGGGCCGATTTACCACACTTTGCCATGATTGGATGGTTTTGAAAATGGTAAGCTATGGGCAAACCTGCTTACCTAAGGTTGGCATTGCTTAAAGGGTTATACCAATTGGCAGACTGATTTAGCTGACCTACACATTGCTTACACCTAGTAAGCAATGGTGTGCAATGATTCGCATTGCATATTTTTACATTTGCACACTATTCACTGTTTAGCATTGATTTATCATTCATTACATGTTATATATTTGTTTAGTATCCATGATTCATGTGTAGGTACACTGTACAGGATCCTTGTATTTATTGAGGGATTTCACCATTTTAGTACAATGACACCTCACATCTGGGCTTAATCCAGCACTCCAATTCACATATTTATGTTATGTAGTAGGTTATACAACATAAAACTGTATATAGATTCCTTTCACATCTAAATTGTGATATTGCTTTAGTGAGGATCTGTTTGGGGATATCTCAATTGTATGTAGTGCTGTGATGGCTTAATGGTTAACTGTAGTGTACAGGGTCCTGGGTTCATGACCTGCAAGGGGCTGTTTATTTTATTGCTGGGCAGAACAGCGGCTGTTGGATACACAGTGATTAAGGCACTTTAAATCAGTTGTAAGCAGGTTTGAGTGGGTTTGCGCAATGGTAAGCAATGATAACTTCTGGTTAAATCTGCTTACAGAGATTTAGCTTCAGAATTGCTTACCCTTGTGCAAACAGGCTTAAATCCACTTACTGCTGCTTAAAACTGCTTACTCCCGCTTACCCTCACACTAATTTAGACAGAAATGAAACATGGGTCTTGGGAAAGTGGTATATTTAGACACTCTATGGATTTATCATTCATTACACATTATACCTTCATTTAGTATCCCTGATTCATGTGTACATATACTGTATGGGGCACTTGTGTTTATCTGTTGATTTTACCACATTATTACAATGACACCTCACTTCTGCACTTAATGCAGTACTCCAGTTCACAAATATATGTTATTTAGTAGGTTATAGAGCAAAACTAATGTTCATAAAGTGATTTCACATGGAAAATGGAATTTACTACAGTGAGAATCAAACCGGGAATGACTGCTTGCAAAGCAAACACTCTGACCACAACACTGTTGCAGTACTGCGTCACTTGATTGTATCTTTCTGTTTATCTTCTTGTGCTATTTAAGCTACATTATGCAGAGCTATGCAATGGGCAAACCCATACACCTATGATTAAATTTTATCTGTCTGATAAAAAAAATATCTCTACTGCTATTTTCTCTAGGAAGGGACACTTTTCACTTATTGCTGTGGATTCCTGCATGCATCTGCACATTTGGCAGATAACCTAGCAACCCCCCATACCTCTCAACCTCTTCATGCATATTATCTGGACAAAGCTTGACAACATGAGGTCCAACTATGGACATATTTTAATTTTTGCTCTTATAAACTTGGAAAAGTTGCTAGTGTAACTGGTTTGTTTTAATATATGTTTTCTGATGTATTTGAAGTCTGACACTGAAATGTATGCCATTATTTACCGACTTCAATCCTAAGATCATCCCAGTGATTTTCCAGGACAAATGGGGTGCTGTATGAGCGACAAATGTGGGCATTCTGAGATTATTTGTACAGTTGGGAGGTATGCACCTCCTATGAGTGTTCTCACTCATTGTAATTGCCGAGTGGCACTTCCTGAGTGCAGGGCCATGTGTATTGTGAGAGCTCTGCTCTCAAACACACGCCCTGCACTTGTCCATGCTCCATGTCCGTTTAGGAGCAGAGGCAGTGTGCCTTCATTACTATGCATGGGGTGCAACCTTGCTGCACTTACACAGTCGTTTCCGTGCAGTAACTTATTCCTGCATGGAAGATTAGTGAATCCCGAGGATAGTTATTTAGTATCTACTTGTGGCTGAGTTGCTTTACTGCCTTATGATTTGTATGAATTATTAGATGCTATGTAGTGGAACTTCTCTCCCTGGGCCTCTGCTGAAAACAGGCTCCCTGCCCAGTCAGGCTTTCCTGATAAACAAATGTAAAAAATAAATAAATGAATAATTATACTTTGTATTCTTCTAAATTAAAAGTAATGGATTTTGGTTTCCCAGTGTATTTAAACTTTTAAGAATGCGCACTTGTAACAAAGCAATGAATGCAAACTGACATAAATCTCTTTATTAAGAAATAGTCATAAATCCAGAATATGTTGGTGGTCACTCTACAAAAGAAAAAAAAAAAAGAAGCTTTCCTGGTAAGCTTTGTATGTTACTTCATTTAACATGTCAGAAAAATAAATTAATTACATGCAGCAATAGTAGTGAAGTTTTGGTAATGCTTAATCATAAATCAGTCACATTGTATGGTCAGAAGCAGATTAATTCCAAGCAGCAATAATCTAAACATTTCTCAGAATAAGGTCTTATGAGCATCCAAGTAATTGCAGGCCAGTTAGTTTAATGTATATTTTGGGGAAAATTATGGACAAACTGTTTAATAGCACTGGGTTATTTATTCATCAGACAAAATAACTTAATAAAATGAAATGTGAATGTATGTACTAAAGGCAGATCTTAAAGTAATGTGTCTTCTATAATTTGATTGCAAACTGAGTTGATTAATGCCTACCACAAAACGTGTAGAGTAAATTTTGTAATGCATATAATGCTGTACTTAGGAAGACTGGTTAGTAAATAGAAATGCATTGGTATAAATAAGAGTATTGTTGAATTAATGAGCAGTTGTCTAGAAATCTCAGTTACAGTAAGACTGATGAACATTGTAGCTCTGCTAGATTCAGTTTTTGACTCTATTATTTCTTATCATTATTGTATCAGATACACCCCATGATTTATTTTCTCCCCTGTCCTGTTCATAATACAGCATTGAGGGAGGCACATTGTAGAAAAAGAAGTTAAGAGCATGGCAGTAAAGGGGAAAGTAAATTGGAATTTGTATTCACAAACAAGCAGTGAGAGAAAATCACACACTGCTGTATTACTTGCTCAGGCTTCAGTTACTACCACACCTACTGCCCATGGTGTAACCTGAGGCTAAATGACCAGGAACACTGAAGTTTCACAGTTATGGGAAAAATTCCAGAAGATTCTGAAATTTGGAAAATACAACTACTAAAAATTATGACAAAATTCCTATAATTATGCTTTTTATGAGTATAAGGATATGAGGCGCATGGCAAAGAGAGAGGTGGTGAAGGCTAAGGTTAAGGCATATGGAGAGTTGTATGAGAGGTTGGACACTAAAGAGGGAGAAAAGGACCTGTAATGATTGGCTAGGCAGAGGGACAGAGCTGGGAAAGATGTGCAGCAGGCAAGGGTGATAAAGGATAGTGAGGGAAACATACTCACAAGCGAGGAGAGTGTGTTGAGTAGATGGAAAGAGTACTTTGAAGGGCTGATGAATGAAGAGAATGAGAGAAAGAGACGGTTGCATGATGTGGGGATAGTGAATCAGGAAGTGAAACAGATTAGCAAGAAAGAAGTAAGGACAGCTATGAAGAGGATGAAGATTGGAAAGGATGTTCTCCCAGATGACATACCAGTGGAAGCATGGAGGTGCTTAGGAGAAATGCCAGTGGAATTTTTAACCAGATTGTTTAATGAAATTTTGGAAAGTCAGAGGATGCCTGAGGAGTGGAGAAAAAGTGTTTTGGTACCTATCTTTAAGAATAAGGGTGATGTTCAGAGCTGCAGTAACTACAGAGGGATAAAACTGATCATTCACAGCTTGAAGTTATGGGAAAGAGTAGTGGAAGCTAGTTTAAGAAGGGAGGTGATGATTAGTGATCAGCGGTATGGTTTCATGCCAGGAAAGAGCACTACAGATGCAATGTTTGCTCTGAGAGTGCTGTTGGAGAAATACAGAGAAGGTCAGAAGGATTTGCATTGTGTCTTTGTGGACTTAGAGAAAGCATATGACAGGGTGCCTAGAGAGGAGTTGTGGTATTGTATGAGGAAGTCGGGAGTGGCAGAGATGTATGTAAGAGTGGTACAGGATATGTACGAGGGTAGTGTGACATTGGTGAGAACTGCGGTGGGAGTGACAGATACATTTAAGGTGGAGGTGGGATTACATCAAGGATCAGCTCTGAGCCCATTTTTATTTGCAGTGGTGATGGACAGGTTGACAGATGAGATCAGACAGGAGGCCCCGTGATATGTAGTGAGAGTAGGGACCAGGTTAGGGAGACCCTGGAGAGGTGGAGATATGCTTTAGAGAGGAGAGGAATGAAGGTCAGGAGGGCTAAAACAGAATATATGTGTGTAAATAAGAGGGAGGGTAGAGGAATGGTGAGGATGCAGGGAGTAGAATTGGTAAAGGTGGATGAGTTTAAGTACCTGGGATCAACAGTTCAGAGTAATGGTGAGTGTGGAAGAGAGGTGAAGAAGAAAGTACAGGCAGGGTGGAATGGGTGGAGAAGAGTGTCAGGAGTTATTTGTGACAGATGGGTACCAGTAAGAGTGAAAGGGAAGGTCTACAAGAGGGTAGTGAGACCAGCTATGTTATATGGGTTGGAGACGGTGGCATTAACCAAAAGGCAGGAGTCAGAGATGGATGTGGCAGAGATAAAGATGTTAAGATTTGCACTGGTATGACTAGGATGGACAGGATTAGGAATCAGTATATTAGAGGGTCAGCTCAGATTGGACAGTTTGGAGAAAAAAGCAAGAGAGGTGAGATTGCGTTGGTTTGGACATATGCTGAGGAGGGATGCTGGGTGTATTGGGAAAAGGATGCTAAGGATGGAGCTGCCAGGTAAAAGAAATAGAGGAAGGCCTAAGATAAGGTTTATGGATGTGGTGAGAGAGGACATGCAGGTGGTTGGTGTGATAGAGCATGATGTTTAGGACAGAAAGAAATGGAAACAGATGATCCACTGTGGCGACCCCTAATGGGAACAGCCGAAAGATGATGATGTATGGTTTCTTCTTAGGGACTCTTTGTTTGCTTTACTGACTACTCAGTACATTGAATCAACATATTTAAATAGGCAAATATCAAAATATTTTTATAAGGAAACTAAATGCAAATGATTCAGGATTCAGGAACTTGGAATCAATATATTTCAATCTACATATATCTGAACACTCGGACAAGGAAACTGCATGCAAATGATTCAGAAACAATGGTTAACCTCAGCATTTGCTATCGGACCCCATACTACCAAAAGCAAGACAACCACTGTCAAATGTTGAATTCTACAAGCATGCTATCCCCTGCATGACAGTTTTCCCTTCTTGTCATCCTAAACATCACCCTGTTATTTTCCTGAAATGTTGTAATTTGAAATGGACTTTATGTATATACTATAAATAATATAAACTACTTTAGTTTTACTGTTAACTCTATTTCTTCAGAATTGCTCTGTACATAACACTCTGTTATAAGCTTAAATATCTGCAACAAGCACTCGTTTGATTCAGGACCCATTAAAAACTGATTTGTGCATTTCTTCTTATATATATTGAATGCTTCTTGAATGTTCATGATTTTTGCTTTTATTTCTGTACTTTTGGGTAGTGGCTAAATAGGGTCTTTGGAAAAAACTACCTACCCAGTTAACAAATAGTAAGTAAATATCTATCTATCTCTGTCTATCTGTCTTTATTAGATATAGCTATTGATGAATATGGGTTCCTATTAGATCGTCAAACATGCATAATTTTGAATGCGTTTTCGCCAAACTTAAAATAACAAAAACTGAAAACAGCGAAGGGGCATATGAGCGATTTTTTTCCCTGGGAAAGAAATTGCTTGCCTGCCTCTGGTAGTTTGCTGTTTTGTAAACTGTAATGCGATCTCGGAGTTAGTATATTTAGTTAAGGGGGTTGTGTGGGGCACAGCCTAACATGTTGGGGGGTGTGAAGGGGTGAAGCCCCCCACTTTGTTTTGTGTGTAGTGATATTTTTTTTTTTGGACACGTGATTTCTTTCCCAGGGAAAGAAATTGCTCATATGTAGTTTTGCTGTTTTCAATTTTCGTTTTTATGGGTTCGATGAAGACGCATTCGAAGTAATTCATCTTCAATGTTGTGATATAGAATCGATGAATATAAATACTCTCTCTTTATATAAATATATATATATATATATATATATATATATATATATATATATATATATATATAAATATATATATATATATATATATGGGTCTACCTGAGATGGTCGACAGGCCATATGATCGACACTCATTTGGTCGACAGTTCATTTGGTCGACAAGCAGATTTGCCCACCTCCCCAATGCTGTGTGACCCTGGAGTTGATATATATAGTTAGGGGGGGGTGTGGGGGGCACAGCCCCCACATAACATGCTTGTCGACCAAATGAATTTCGATCATCTGGCCTGTTGACCATGTGAAGTAGACCCATATATATATATATATATATATATATATATATATATATATATATAGATGTCTGTGTCTTTCTTGTTGTTGATATAGTTGATATATATATATATATATATATATATATATATATATATATACTACAAGAAAGACTTGGGCAAGCTAGAGTCTCCACTGTGTAATAACTTAAACCTTCTGTAGTTAGGGCCCATGGGATATATGCAAATGACTCCTTAAGGATATTTCAGTATTTCAGCAACATGGCTTCTGAATGGCTGGGAGGTTTTATTTCGCCATGTTTCAGACTGTTTAGGACTTAATCAGTACAACATAAGTGGATTGTTTGGCTTTGCTTAAGAAACAGAGAGCATAAAACCCAGCTGATGACCATAAACATTAATGCACCTGCAAAATATCCCAAAGATCATCCAAGCAAAGTGCAAAAATGTTGCAATGGTAATGCATTCAGTAAAAAGACTCAGCCAGGCTGAAATCTTCAGTGCTTAATACTTAAACCCCCAGTAGTAGAGTGCCATGGGATACATGTAAATGGCCCCTTAAGGATATATCATTGCTTCAGCCACATGCCTTCTGAATGCCCATGATTTTTTTTATTCTTTAAGCCTTTATGAGAATATTCCACTAGCTGTGCCATGTTTCAGACTTTGTATGACCTCCTGAGTACAGCATAAATGGATTAGTTAGCTATACTTTTGAAAAACAAGACTTAAAACCATCTGATACCCATAAACACTAAGGTGCTTGCAAAACAATCATGGCATGACTACAACTATTGAAGTTTGGTTATATTGGCCTGAATGTACCCATAAAGATTTAAAAAGTAAAGAAAAAAAAAATGGGTATTCAGCAGCCATGTAGCTGAAACAGTAATATGTCCTCAAGGAAACATTTGTATATATCCCATGGGTCTCTACTGCAGGAGGTTTAAGTTATTACACAGTGAATACTCTAGCTTGCCTAAGCCTTTCTTACAGTCTTACAAACACAAACACACACATTCATAGATATGTGTATCTATATGTATGTATATATATATATATATATATATATATAAGATATATGGATTTATAAATACATAGATGTGTGTGTGTGTACATAGAACAGAGTCGTCCTCGCTCAGCTAGTACTTTTCAAATTATGTTTATTAGTAGTTTTAAACTGTGTCCACATATAGGTCTACATCAGATTAATAAATAGTTCAAATTTGACATTTAAATAAACTCTGCTAGTTACATGTTCTTTCTCTACATTTATTATGGTGCATTTCTGAATCATTCTTTTGGATTGCTACAGTCTTGGATTGACATCACTGATCTTTTTTATATATCCATAAGCTTATGTATTATAATCTTTATATTTCTATATCTATATGCTTTTATCTACTATCTATCTATCTATCTATCTATCTATCTATCTATCTATTGCTATATTTTTAGCTAACTATCTGCCATTTATCTTCCCCCAGGTCATCACTGCAGAACACTTTTACCTGTCAACATTTAGAAAAGGTTTAGTCAGGCAGCCAAAACTGGAACCCATATGCTCCTGCCCCCCAAAAGGACACATCGTCTAAACCTTTCTTTCTCTGTCTTTCTCTCTTTCTAACCTATCCTATTTTCTATATCATCTCGCTTAAACTATACACATGCCTATATCATTCAGTTGTTTTGTCCTTAATATTTAACAACCTACTCAGAATTGCTTATTTTCCTCCATTCCAACTATCGACTGTCCACACTCTGCAGACCTTTAACTGTTTACTAATTGAGCCTATTGCTCAGTATTTGTTTTGTTGTTGTTGTTGTTACTTGATTGTATGATATTTGAGAACATCTTTTACCAGAACTGTGCCTACAGATGGTCACTTTTCATTAGTGCATTAACCATTTAAACATGTTTAAATAACTAAATCAACAATGTCATTCTTTCTTTCTCTATTTCTACCTTTATTTAAAAGGAATCATGGCAGTATCTAGAAATTACTCTCAAATGTGTAGTTTCTAAAATATCAGCTTTTTGAAAATGTAATTAATTAATTAATTAATTAAGCAATGTATTTTTTTTTTATTCATAATCACTAAAAGCAGTATCAATTTAAATTCTACAGGCATGCTATCCTCTGCATGACAGTTTTCCCTTCTTGTTATCCTAAACATTGCCTTTCTATTTTCCTGATTATCTCAGTTTTGGAAACTACATAAACATTACATTCATCTAATAAGACAACTACAAAAAAAGCAATGCCTGGAGCACAGCTAATGTTTCTCATGTGTGTGTGTGTGTATTCGTATCTGAGTGTATGTGGAGATAGACAGAAAAGAGTGAGAAAGATAGGACCATAACTGTTATTGGTGCAGAAAGAGTTGGCTCTCTGTGTCTAAATAAACCTGACAAAACATATCAGTTGTGTTAATGCCTGCTGTTTTCCTGGCCAGTAAGCTTTGTGTCTGGGCATCAATCCATGTCCTTTTCCTCACTCTCATATGCCATAATCGTGCCAGAATTATTCTGTTGAGTCTACGGCATCCTCCAGTCTCCACATCAGTTAAATAAGGGTGTCATCTGAAATCTGACAAAGCAAATCATTGTCAGAAGATGCGAGCAGTTATCAAGGTACAAAGCTAGTGCTGTAAATGTAGCCTTTTAACTTGCATTAATATTTTATAATCAACTGTTTTAATTACAACAGCAGCAGGAAAAAAAATATTATTCACTTTTCTTAACTGTTTTCATTCTCCTCCTCTGTTTATTCTCATTTATTCCACTCTACACAGTCTTTGTATCATGAATTTAGTTATTTTTTGACATGCATTTATACTGTGGTAAGTTTGCCATATTGCTTCACATACCAATATAATTTATTTTGCCTACATGTCACAAAACAGTTGTGCAAGTGAAAATGAAAAGCACAAGCTTTTAAAATTCAAATATGAATTCCAGTTTAAGTTTTCCTTACGTTCTTTAATGTTATTAGCGTAGAAACCACAACCGTGCATAATGATTATCAATATTGTACATAATGAAAATAAAGGAATACAGAGAGAAATTAGTTTAATGTAAATTTATTTTTATTTATTTATTTATGGCCAAAATTTCCTATTAGAAACCAGATACAGTTAGAGAGATAAAGTCCTAACAATAACACATATAACATGAGTTTGATTAGTGGCAAAGACACTGGAGAAGTTGTAGGGAGAGAGAGAAATGAATGATAAGGCTATGTTTGCTTTGCTTTCTTCAGCACAATGTTGCCTTGCTTCCAGTAGAGTAACCAAAAATCTGACACATTTGCATAGCTGGGCAAACATATGAAGAGGGCTGTAGTATTTATGTCACTGTGGAGGTGGCACATACCCACCCCGAAATGTCACTTTGCATGCCCATATACAGACCACTGACATCAATGCACTGTAAAATTAGTTTTCTTTCAACAAGATGAACAACTGGTTAGTGTCTGATAAGTCTGTTGTAATTATCTCCTCCCCACTGTCTTGGGGAATTTATAGTTTGCAGTCTCAAAATACCATCCCCTTTCAGACAGATGAGGTCTGCCTGAAAAAGTGGTATATCCTGGGTGCATCTCAATATATGATGGCTCTGAGGAAGATGATGTAATTAGATGTGTGAGTGATTCTGAAGTCTGTAGTTCTTGAGCCTTCTAGAATGTCCACTAAGTATATCCCCTCTCTGAGAAACTGAATAACAATGTAGCCTGACAGAAATGACTTCAGTTTTCCACACTGCTGCTGTAAAATGTTTATCTTCTACCTTACTTTTGAATGCCCAACTTCATTTAAGTTATTTTTTAAACAACCTTTGATAGATAGTTAATGGCCATAGGATAATGCACATTAATGTCTGTAGTTGATGCAGCAGAAATGAACATTTAGAGGCATTTGCTGATTTGTTCAGAGGACTGATTTTCAGACTTACAGTCTAATGGCCATCAAGAAGCATGACTGCCTTAATATCATAATCACAAGTGTTGATCGTGAC
>NC_056735.1:543749340-543816840 GCF_019279795.1 Protopterus annectens
TCTAATTTGCCATGTTATTTCCTTCATCTCTAGTTTATTTTTCCAGTTGCCCCCCCTCTGGTCTTTGTCTACAATCTCACAAATTCCAAAAAGAAAACCAGAACAATGGGGACTAGCTTTTAAGTGCTGACTAAGGGCATTATTGTCATCCCCTTTTCTTATCGCATATGAGTGTTCGTAGATGCGTCTATGGAAAACCCTCTCTGTCTTCCCTGTATAGAAAATTTTCAAACCTGACATGAGGCTAAATAAATCACTCCCCTGGTGTTACAGGTACCTGGTTTTAAATAAATTGTATATCCTGTATTTCCTAACTCAACTATTGGAGCAGTTAAAATAAATTTACAGTATTCACAACTACCACATTTCCCCGTTCCTTTGTTCATAGTTTTAAAAATAACTGGGTGTTCCAACAGAAATTTCATATTAAAATCTGTTTTAAAAACAAAATGTGGTTGATTTCCCAGGACTTCCAAAAGACCTTCTTTGCCTTTAAACACAACCCAATTCTTTTTCATAATTTCCTTTATCCTTCCTGAAGTTTGTCCATATGTCAATACCATAGACCTTTTAAATTGGTCCACATCATCCCTCCTTAGAACATCCCCCCGGGACATATCAGTCCCAGTTAGTGGTGTGTATCTAGATCCCCAGGAATCCATAACCTGGATACAAAGTTCATGAACCAACTTTGTAGGGTACCCTCTGTCCAGAAAAAAGGTGACCAAGGTCCCCATTTCCCTCTCTAGTAACTCTTTTTCGGAACACATTCTAGCCATCCTCACCATCTGACCTTTGACAATGTTATTTTTACATACAAAGGGTGGCAACTGTTGAACTCTAAATAATCATTCGAAAAAGTTGGTTTTATATAGATTTTGGAAGTAAATTTCCTATTGGTAGTGTCCTTAGTTAAAGTCACATCCAAATAGTTAATAGAAGTCACTTCAAATATACTAGTGAATTTAAAGTAATCACATATGTTGTTCAAATAAGGAGTGAATTCCTCATGTTTATGTCTGATTTTCCACATAATAAAAACATCTTCCAAAAATCTAAGGTATAGAGTCCAATGATTAACATATGTACTAGATAACACGTGTTCCTTTTCCCACATATACATGACTAAATTTACAAATAAGTGGGCGCAACTACTCCCCATTGCCACCCCCTTAATTTGTCTGTAAAATTCTCCTTCAAATATAAAGTAGTTGTTCATGAGAATAATTTCCATTAATAGCATAATGAAATTAGTCATGTTATTGTTTAGGGTAGTCAATTCCCTCAGGGCCAAAAAGAAATAATTTAACCCTTCATGGTGAGGTATAGAGAAAAATAAGTCTACCACATCTACCATGGAAAAACACACTTCTTCACCATAAAAATGTTGTTTTATCCTAGAGAGAAAGTCCCAATAATCTAAAATTGTATGTTCTATAGGTCTCAATGTTGACCTAACCATTCTGTCAACGAACACCCCCAGTCGGTATGTGGTACTATTGTGAGAAGTGATAATTAACCGGTATGGGGGATCTACAATATTTTTATGGGTTTTAGGTATCCCGAACAAAGTTGGTACTGTGGGGTGGTCATTCCTCAAAAATTCAAATGTTGTTTCATTAATAACACCTTGCAACAAGGAATCTTCTAATAACATTTGGATCTTCCTATGAGCTATATTTATCTCATTTCTAGACACCATTTCATATTTGTCTTCTTCCTGTAACATTAAACAGATATTGTTAACATAATCTGTCTTTTCCACTGTGACCATACCCTCTCCCTTTTCCAGTTTCATAAACCTCAAATTAGAATTCCCCCTAAACTGGTTCAATAAAACACTTTCCTCTTTAGTCAAGTTGTACTGTTTTACTTTGTTCTTTTGTATTGTTTCATATATCTCTTGGGAACATAGTTGATCATATATAGCTATTGTAAGGTGCATAGATGGGTTAAAACAACTTTTCTTTTTAACCCCCCCCCCTGTCCTTACTTTCATAAATGGTATCCTTAAACAAATATTGCAAGTTTAGTTTTCTAGTATATAGTTTGAGTTCTGTGATTGTCTTAACCACATCTGGTTTCCTATTAGGTACAAATTTCATTCCTTTTTTAAATAAGGAGAAAACATTTTTAGCCACCTCAATGTTAGCATAATTGAAAATATTAAATCCCTGATACTTCAGCAATATACCATCAAAGGAAGAAATAATTTCATTAGAAGCTACCGGGAGCTGTTGTTCCGCCACTGACGAAAATTGTTGGAACACGTCTTCGCCCTTGCTCCACACTTTGGGTCTAAAAATACCCCATTGTTACGAAAATTAGTATTTTTATTTTGTAGCCTCTCTGATCTCCTTAAAACCGGATACTCCTCCTCATTCTCAGGCGGTCTATATTATAATAGCAAAACTCCCTTTAAGTGGACACAAAAACACTGACACATATTTCAAGAAACGCGAATATGCCGAACGTACTAAACCGCGAAATACAAAAAGTCGAATCCCCATAGTCGGCCAACTCTACCTCCCACTACATACTGCCTACCCAAAGAAAATAAATAAATAACATACATACACTAACCAAAACCCTACTTCTAACCCTAAAGTAAAGCACCAAAACCCTACGTCTAACCCTACACTAAACCTTACATACATTACTATCTATGCACTTACCTTAACCCACACCCTAACTCTAAGGTCTGTAACTATTGCACACTTACCCTACAGTGATATACCAAAACAAAACAATTAATCCACACACATACATTTAACAAAACCCTAATTCTAATCCTACACTAAACCTTACATACATTACCTATCTATGCACTTACCTTAACCCGCACCCTAACCCTAAGGTCCATAACTATCTCACACTTACCTTACGGAGCTGTACCACAGACGGGTCAACCATGACACTTCGACTTTTTGGTTTTCGCTGTTTAGTACGTTCGACATAATCGCGTTTCACGCAATACGTGTCGGTGTTTTCGCATTCGCTTAAAAGGATTTTCGGTATTATAATATAGACCCATACTCAGGGTATGGGTCATATTCCCTCAAACCATTGTTACTAGCACTTGCCTTGTCTACCCCTTCTGTGTTCATTGCATCTTTTTTAACTAAGTAGGCTTTAGACAAAGGATAAGCTAGCTTATTTTTATATTCTACCTCATCCCTTTTTAACTTCTTCTGTTTTCTTTTTTTATTAATTTCAACTAGCTGTTCAACTTTAGTAAACATTTCATCATACTTGTTCCCATACATTTGTAACTGTATATCCTGTATAACATTTTCATTTAACACATCTATTTCTGACATTAATTCCTTAATTTTATTGTGATTAACTTTAATTATAAACTCCATCAACTCATAACCATGTCTGTTGAACATTTGTAATAGTTCATTACATTCAGGCTGCCCTTAAAAAATTCAGTTCGGAAAACGAAAAATCCTCAGTCCTTTAGGTACTCTACAGTTTTTAATACTCTCATTCAGATAGGCACCATCACATTGAAGGTTCCGCACCTTTACTAGCTTTGACTCCATTTTGTAAAGTTTTTTATCTAAATTAAAGTCAGTACCTTTTTTGTTTCTTGAAAAGGACACCTCATTGTTAATCCATTCCCTTAAATGAATGTTCATTGGCCCTGGCGAAATAGAAGTAGATCTCTGACCACACAGAATTGAATCCTGTGAACTAGCAGCCATTACTACTCTTGGTGGTTCCCCACGTGAGCATGATGATGCAAGTCGAACTTCATCATTACTACTCGCTCCAACTGTCAGCTGCTCACCGGCCCCTGGTTTTTGTAGTTTTTGTACTGTTTGTTGCAGTAGAGTCACCTTGTTGGTTAAATTCATAACCAAGTGCAGTATGTTAGTATTGTTAGAAGACACACCTTTATTTAAACACACCGGCATTCACCTCCTCCTCTTCAAAAAATAAGGAAATACCTGGATCGCTCATGTTGAGAACTTAAATGCTTTCAAACCCACACAGGCACTTAGTCCTTGTGAATGTTGCCCTCAATGACCACACTCAAACAATAACTCCAGATCAAAAAGAGAAGTGTATAGTGGTGCTTTGCTGCACTACAGCTGCTAATCTGTGTACTTGGCTGTGAGTAGATTGTATATTTGGTTGCTTTTGTGATTGTCACTTGCTCTGTTGATCTCCAGTTTCATGGACAATGATGCTGCATGGTGCTACATCTTCCATTTGACGGGAACAAAAGAAAATGTTGCATAAATCTAGTTTGAGAAACCTCTGGAGATTTGGAATACTATTTTCTGTTAGGGAGAATTATTTGTATCTGTGGATGACTGGTGAAACGATTGTGTTTAATCAACTATTCTCAACTGTCTAGATTTTTGCTTCATATTTTTGGTCTGTTTCTCATAAAATTTATGATTTTCTGTCAGATCACTGAGGACTGAAGTCACTAAATAATGACACACATTAGAGTTTCACACGTTTCACACTTCATATCCTTCGGAGAAGGCATCCGAACACAAATATCTGTTTTCTAGCAACTTTGTAATTTTATGAGCAATATTTAAATTCTGTCCCTATTCTGGGGCCTTTGTCCCCTGATTATTTTAGGCTTTGTCCAGATTTCTTGAACTAAGAGGTTGGGAGGTATGGCGTTATTCTGAGAAACACTAAATGTAGAATCTTCATTGGATTCAGTGTCTTCCTCAACAGAAAATAATGTTCCAAGGTTCCAATGAGCCTCAAACTAGATGGACGTGATTTGCTTTCTGATAATGTGAATAACATAGCTTGGCTCTTGCCTAGTAATAAATGAAAAATAACCTGCTCTAAACTTAATTAAAGTTTGAAATACACAAACTAACTTGTATCCTGCTATAAACTAATAGGAAGAATATTAAAAAAAAAAAAACATTTCAGTGTTCTTGTGTTTATGTGTACGAAAGAACCACTGAGGGCAACAGTTCTTCTTAGGTAATTCTGGAAAAGGAAATAGGTGGCAATTTTATTTTAAATATACCTTTTTATTACAATGTGTGTATATGTGAAAAATGTATCCGTATCTTAATTTCACTGGAACAAAAATTAAGCTCTTCTTTGATGTTTTTCTTCACAAATTGCATCATTTTCATGCCACCATATTCTTTTTTTAAATCTGTAGGAGGTAGATTTGAAGTTTAGTTGAGAAACAATTATTGTTTCTCCTTTGAATTACATTTTTTATAACTGTTTTTGATGTCTTTGTAACAAGAAAATGTTGCCTGTATGTATGTGTTGCAGAATGCAAATACAGTGATAAGCAGACAGAAAAAGCCTTTGAGTTGTTCTATGTGCTTGGAAACATGTTCAGAAGTGACAGCAACTGTTTGGGATCTGCTGGGATGTCAGAATATATTTTCTACTATAGCTATTTGCTAGCTTATTTTGTAAAAAATGCAGACATTTGCAATCATGGTTTCTATGCTTTTAGTTTAATATTACTGACAGAAATGTTAATATTGGAGAATTGCTTTACTGTACTGCACTCAGTTTTTGATCATATTTCATTGAGGCAGTATTCTGCAATAATACTAAATGCGGGAGAAGTTATACTACTAGACATGCAGATTAGATGCTAATTAACTGTCCAGAATCTTTTGGTTAGGTGTACCTAAATTTAAGACCCTTTGTCGATATTCTCATTCTCTACAGGTTGACACCCGTCTCCAAGATACTTGAAAATGTTAACCTATTCTTCTCTTTTACCTTCTCTGTTTTCAGTGTTTTTTTTCTGATTTCTTATATTTGCTGTCATGACAACTGTTTTGTCTGTACTCAGGTTGATCCCATCTGCTTTCATTTTTGAATTCTAATCTCATATTCTCATATTCCTCACTTCTGGTTACCCATTTCTATTAAAAGTCAGTGTCAATAGCATTAGGCTACATCAGTATTTGAATGAAAAATGTAACCTTTACTGTTTATAGCAATTTCAATAGCATTAAGATACACCAAGCATTTCAATAAAAGTGTTAACTTTTATTATGTACAAAATGTCGGCAACAACAATAACATTGTCAAAAGTTCACCTAATAACAAAGACTTGCAACTGGCACTAGACTCAGTACATTATGGAATACAGTAATTCCTAAAATAGCAATACTATACATTTAACTTAATGTTGTTACCTTATAATACATATTTACAGTATAGCAGTAATCAAACAGTAAGCTAAAAGTTGGTTAAGACTACAGTATATACAAAGACTATTAGCAGCTGTTCCCACTTATCCTCACACCTATAATTTGCTGAAATTCTTGTTCAGTCTCTTTGTAGTGCCATATCATCTGAACAAAGCAGTTTTGTTGATGCATCTCCTCTGACCTGTTGGCTGATGTAATCCAAGGCCTTAATTAACAGGAGTAGGCTCTGAGCTGGATTCTTATGCAAACCCTCCTCCACTTCTACAGCATACTCTGTGTGAGTTTAAACAGAAGTTGTATTCATGTCATTAGGTCATTGTAGAAAAGTGCCCGAAAAAGGTTTCTTTAAACTTTGTCATCTACCTGATGAATCTGGGCATCTTGGGGCAATGCAGCAATTGCCTCATGTACACAGACAACCTTCTCCTCCTACCACCCAACAGTACAACTTGTGAGAGATGCACTTATATTGCCAAACTGGAAACAAAGCTCTCTTCACCCAAGACTAGACTAGACTGTCAAGAGGAGAAGGTAAACACTTGCACCACACCACACTCATCACATAGTCCCTCAAAACCTGCACTGCCAAAACACACACATAGAAACACAAAACACACACCTACGTTCGAGGAGCCACTCAATTAAAACCTGCCCAAGCATCAGGGACCTCCAAAGCAGAAACGCAAGTAAACTCCACTCCCAACACAACCCAAATGACACATAGCCCACAAACTCAGTGTGCCACTCAACCACAGCCCATAAGGCATAACAACATACCCAACACTCTAGTCATAGGTGACTCTATAGTCAGGCACACTGATGTTCCACTCACCAGGCTAAACAAGGAGAAAGTTACTGTCAGCTGCCTGTCAGGTGCCAGGATCTGCCACATAATGCATGCACTCAGGTCATTCCACAACAAGTACAAATATGACACTGTCATTGTCCATGCTGGTGTGAATGACCGGAGACGTACCTCCCTGGACTACATAAAAAGAGACATGGAGGAGCTCTCTGATCTTCTAGCCGGGGCAGGTATGACCCCGGGAACTACCGCCCCATTAGCCTGATGAGCCTGGTCTGCAAGGCCATGGAATGTATCATCATGGAACTCATAAATAAAGACATTTGCAATCTCCAAACTCTGGACCCTACCCAGTTCAGATTTGTAAAAAGCAGATCATGTCTCCTAAACCTGATTGACTTCTTTGAAGCAGTCACCAAAGCCATAGATGAGGGTAAGGTGGTTCACACAGCTTATCTAGATCTCGCCAAGGCTTTCAACACCATCCCCCACTCTGGAGTTATAGATAAGCTCACTAAACTAGGTATAAATCCCTATGTCACAAGATGGGTTGCCAACTGGCTCACGGACAGAACCCACACTGTGAAAGTAGCAGACTCCAAATCCAACTTCAGACCAGTGACAAGTGGAGTACCACAGGGTTCAGTCCTGGGTCCTCTCCTGTTTGGTATCTACTTCTCTGAAGTACAGGTTAACACAGAAGGTCTTTGGCTAACAAAGTTTGCAGATGACTGCAAACTAGGAGCCATAATCGAAACTCCTAACAATGTGGACATACTACAAAAGGGCCTCACTGAGACAGATGCCTGGTGTCAAAGCCATGGCCTGAAGTGCAATGCCAAAAAGTGTATTGTCATCCCCTTTGGTAAAACCTCTGTACCCATGAACTACCACATAGCTGGTAGTCTACTTAATGCCGAAAATGTGATAAGAGACCTTGGGACACAGGTGGACAGTAGTCTCTCCTTTGATAATCACATCGCCACAGTGGTCAGGAAATCCTTCTATGTGGCTCACCTCATCACAAAAGGTTTCTCATCCAGAAAAAAAGAGGTAATTGTTCCCCTCTACTCATCACTCAATAGACCCATTATAGAGTACAATGCTCCTTTTGGTATGTACCTCACAAGACATCTACAACAACTGGAAAGGCCGCAGAAATACCTCACAAAGAGGATTACTGGCCTCAAACAGATGCCCTACGCAGACCATCTCAAAAAACTCCAGCTTTACTCCGTCGCATATCGCCTACTCAGAGGCTATCTCTGCCTAACATACAAAGCTATGTCAAACCCAGAGCTGTTGGACATGCTCCACTTAAAGAAATCCCAATCCTTCCGAGCTACATGCTCTAGGGACTAATGAGGTGGGCCATGTAGATAGCTTTCCATACAACAGAGGCAATATGGTGGTGAAAAGTCAATTTGCTATCAACCTAGGTTCCCAAGTCCCTCACAACTGATTGCGTGCTTAGTGCCTTATTATCAATGCGATAATTTGTGGGGACGTCATTCTCCCCAAAAGGGATAATGATGCATTTTTTGGCATTCAGTTTGAGGCCATGTTTCTGGCACCAGTAATTTGTTTGGGTGAGACCCTCTTGGAGGATGTCCACATCACCAGGGAAATTGATGACAGCACTCAGCTTGCAGTCATCTGCAAACTTGGTCAGCCATAGCCCACTAGATTTGGTCTGCACCTCTGAGAAGTATATCCCAAACAGCAGAGGCCCCAAGACTGATCCCTGGGGTACATCACCTTTTATGGGTCTACTACTAGAGGTGGCTTCACCTATTTTGACTAGGTGGGTTCTACCCATGAGCCAGTTTGCTACCCATCTGGTAACACATGGATTGATACCCCTAAGTAGGGAATAGTATCGAAGCCCTTGGCCAGGTCAAGGTAGGTGGTGTGCACTGTCTTCCCCTCATCTATGGCCTTAGT
This sequence comes from Protopterus annectens, assembly GCF_019279795.1. NCBI lineage: Eukaryota > Metazoa > Chordata > Ceratodontiformes > Protopteridae > Protopterus > Protopterus annectens. Next base: position 543,758,266 of record NC_056735.1, read on the forward strand.
GACTGTCTCAAAGAAGTTGACCAAATTTAACAGGCATGACCTGCCCTTGACAAAACCAAACTGTGTGGGAGTAAGTGTCTGGAGTTTGCCAATGTCCTTGTTAATGAGGTCTATGATGGTCTATTCCATGGCCTTGCAGATCAGACTAGTTAGCTGATGGGTCTATAATTTCCTGGATCACTGGATGCTCCACCTTTGTGCAAAGGGATGACAGTAGCTGTCCTCCTCTTGGCTGGGATGAAGCCGGTACTCAGAATTTGGTTGAATAGGGTGCTTAATGGTGTTGTAAGTTCCTGCCTGGGTTCATGTAGGATACAGCCTGGAATGTTATCAGTTCCCATGGAGGCTGAATTTTTGGCCTTTGTGAGGGCAGTGATGACTTACTCCCTAGAGATAAAGGGAGGGGGGTCAGGTACTGGGGTTGTGTCCTGTTTTACTGATGGGGGGACATAGGAGTGAAGATTTCACTGAACCTGTCTGTCAGCATGATGGCTATATCTACAGGGTTTGTGTATGTGGTGTCCTTGACTACCAGTTCTGAGCAGATCTTGGTGCATCCCTTGAGATTGCAGACATATGTGAAGAAAGCCTTATGACTGTCTTTAGGAGATGTGGCCAGTTTGGACTTGACGTTTGCTTTGGAGCATTTTACTAGTGTACTTATTTGCTTGTTCAGAGTAAGGAGAGATTTCTTCCAGTTAGACACCTGCAACTTCTTGGTCCTGGACAGCATTTTTCTATTTTATTATAAAGTTTATTTATTGAAGATGTCCAGCAGACAGGTTTCTCTTCCTTGAGGAGGAGGAGGATTTCATCCTGTCTGGTATTCCTGATTCTATGCAACTATATAAATGCTAATATAGTACTTTGATATAAGTTTGGACATATGTGCCAGTTTCTGTGGAGGGGGAGGGGTCTGTAAAGCTGTTTATACCTTCCCTCAGGAGGTTGTAATCAGCTTTGAAGAAGTTTTTTTTTGTTTGACCCTAGCTAGGCGGGGTATCAGTGGCGATGGTGACTTCAAAAGTGACTGCTTTGTGATCGGATCTTACCAGGGATGTTGACACTGTAGATATGCTACAGTAATTACTCATGTTGGTCAATACCAAGTCCAAGATATTTTCACCTCTTGTGGGGGTGTCAACCAACTGGTCCAAGGCATTTGCATTGATGAAATCAAGGAATCGGTGGGCATTTGTGATTTTGCATGAGTATTTCATCCAGTCTATGGTTGGTTAGTAAAAGTCACCCAGGATCAGGGTAAAGGGTTGGATCTTGATAGATTCAAAGAGATCCAGATAGGTAGGATGAGCATCTTGAGTCAGAGTTGGAGGTCTGTAGCTAGCTATGATTTGAATAGGGGTCTTGTCAACTGTTAACTGCACCTGGAGTATTTCCTGTGCATCATACTGTTTGACCACCCTAGAGGTGTGTATGTCCTTTATATATATTGCAACTCCACATCATTTTGTTTTGCTGCCCACAGCTTGGGATCTGAATGAGTGATAGCATGAGTAACCTGGTATGGCTGGGGTGCTCTCCACAGCTTTGAACCAGGTTTCTGTGACTGCACAAATGTCAGCTTCTTCCACGGTTGAGGATGCTTGCAATGAGTGCAGTTTCATGGTTAGACTCCTAGCATTCAGCAGCATAATCTTTCATTTATATTTTGATGAAATTTTCATGTTGGTAGTTTTGACCTCATAACATTGCCTAAAAAAGGCACTATAGGGGAGGCAAGAGCCTTTGCCAGGAGCCTAAAGCCCAAGGGAGACAGATGCAGGCCATCTCTGGCAAAGCATCGTGGCTTGTCAATCATGTCATCCTAGGCTGTCAGGTTCTGGATCCCCCTTTGAATTACATCAGAAACTAAGCCAGTTTTTAAAGTCGATCATTTTCTATTTGTACTGAGGCATCATTCTAGGTGACGGTAGAATGCTGCTTAAGGATAGGGACATACCTGCCTGGGACACATACTCAGCGAGCTCAATCATGTCTCTCTTCATATAGTCCAGAAAGGTACATCTCAAGTCATTCACTCCAACATGGACTATGACAGAGTCATAACAGTACCTTTTGAGAGACTTGAGTGCGTTGGTGATATGGCGGATTCTGGCACCTGACAAACAACTAACCGTGACTTTATCCTTATCCAGCCTGGTAAGGGGCACATTTGTGTGTCTCACAATGGAGTCTCCTATGACTAATATGTTGGGTTTATGTTTAGGTGTTAGTGGCTGTGAGACACAGGTGTGTGGACTATGTCTGGTGTGTGGTGTGGTGGTCAGTGGAGTTTGTGGGCGTTTATGCCTCTGAGGTCACTTTTGTTTGGGTATGCTTTTGTTGAGGGCCTCCACATATGAGGGAGTGTGTTGTGTATGTGTGGGTGGTGCTTGAGGTGTGGTGAGCGTGTTGCCAATGTTCTCAGTGCCAAATATACTGGTTTGTGGGGGAGAGAGATCAATGACACTACGTGTTTGATGTATTTGCATCTCTCACAAATTGTGTTCCTAGGTGGTAGTAGTAGAGGATTGTCTGTGTACATGGGGCAGTTGCTACACTGTCTCAGGATGCCCATATTGACCAGACTGGCAGAAGAAAATGAAGGAAATTGTCCATCCATATTTGTCAGAAACTGAAAGAGCTAGGAGGGTAAAGGGAGGAAAGTCTATGAGAAGTACTACTAGATGATAAAACAAGTGCTACTAAGGGAAAACTTGTAGCTGGAATACCTCAAAAAGGGTTATATCTATGCAGCTGAAGCTCTGGATGCCACAGACCTGTATCTAGACTATGCTACTCAACTTTAAGGCTACGAACTCGTAAGAAAAACTCACAATGAAGCACAGATTAATCACTTATAGTCAAAAGAATAGAACTCGCAGTATAACAAAATACACTTAAACAGTAACGAAATGTCATAAAATGCAGTTAAACAGTAATGAATTGCAGTAGATAGCAGTGAAATATAGTTAATCAGTAGATTGCTTTGAAACAGTAGCTCACAAGTTGCAACAGTAACAGACAGCACAAATAAAGCAGCATAATAAATACGGCAAACTAAATGCAGTTGAACTGCTAAGCACAAACAGCAAAATGAAGTAGAAAGAGGTGCATTTTTTCAGTAGAAAGTGAAGAGACAGAAGATAATGAGATAATTCAAGATTCAGAAGCTAAAGGGGTGGGCCTTTAAAAAGTTCTCACTATAAACAGTAGAATGAGCTGATGTAATGTGACTGGGGGGAGTGTCTATTATCAACTTTATACTAGAGGTGGTCAGCTCAGATATACAGTAAAACAGAAGTGCAGAAACAGTTGAAAATAAGCACTTATCTTTTTCCAATATCACAGTAGAGCAAATGGCAGAAGACCTCACACAGCAGATTTGAAAAACTTGAGCAAATAAGTACAACTGGTTTAAATCACTGGCTATTAAAGGAAGAGAAACAGAAACCAGCCCCAATTATCCAATCAAAAATAAAAGTGTTGCAGGAATGCTTTTACCCAAATCAAACTAGACTGATTCTTTCTGCCACAAAGAAAACAGCTAGGCCTCTCTAGACAAAAGGTTTCATTAGAAGCTCAAAAGGTCACAAACACTAACAGATATTCAACTCTAACAGACAAAAAAGGAGACTAAAAGTTGCAACGATTCCACAGGTATACAGTAAAACTGAAGTGCAGAAACAATTGAAAATAAACACATCTTTTTCCAATATCACAGCAGAGCAAATGGCAGAAGGCCTCATACTGCAGCTTTGAACAGCTTGAGCAAATAAGTACAACTGGTTTAAAACACTGATAGAGCTTTTGTGTCATCTACTGAGTCATAATCCAGAAACATGTACCGTTTCTCTGATGCCTTGCTCCTTGCTATTACAACTGCTTACTTAGCCTATTTGCTAACTAACCAGGATTCCTCCCTAATCTGGCCCTCCTTGTCTATTTCCCACTAATCCTGCATTCCTTTTTTTAGGCTCTCTGGATATCTGCATTCTACCTTCAGCTTTCCTTTATGTACCTTATTTTCATACCTGCCTCAACCACATTTCTATTCTATCATCTTCACACATACTATTTCTAGATGCTGCTAGTCATTTTTGCACCTAATTTGTCTTCTTCCTGGAGTGCTAAAATCCTGAGTATTTCATTGTTCCATTCTAGTCAACATCCAGGTCCTCACCCTATTCTCTGTTGAACTTAGAGATTTCTCTGGACACAGCTCACAGCTGATTGAGGCCACCAGAAGTTTATGTCAGAGGTCAACCATTTTACTAGGGATGATGTTGCATTCTCTGATCTGCCCCAATACCCTTTTATTACTGAGATGAACTCTACCTGACTTGCATGCTGACCAATTTTGTATATTATCTTACAACTTTATGTGCTGACCACCATTAAATTGTTTGCCAGACCGAAGTCTAGAATGGCCTCTTGTGGACCTGGATATTTTTCATATCCTGTTCTATCTGTCCCAGAATGAGTATTTAGGTTCCCCATTATCAATAACAACTCATCTTGTCTCATTTTTTTTCAGTTGAAATCCTACAAATGCTATCTGAATGCCTTCTTTTCATCACTATTACAGCTTTGCTGCAGACCATAGGCTGAAATAATGAAGACTGCCCTATCTTTACACCAGAGTTGAATTACCATAAGTCTGTCAGTGATTTTGATGACATATCTCACCATTTCCATAAGGCTGTCTTTCACCTCATTTACTTGACAATTTGCAATCTGCATTCCCCTGAGGAGCAGACACTGTATCCCTGGTCAATATTCTTCACTGCCCTACACTTCCATATTGTATCCTGCATATACAGAGTATTCAGACTCCTAATTACCATCAAGTCATACTCTTCCAAGCTGCATGCCATCCATGAACATATATTCACTGTAACAATCATTAGCTCATTTTGGCATGTTGACTGGTTTTATGTCCAGATTTCACTCAACAGAACTAATAAATGTAACTCAGTCTGGGCAACTGGACAGCAGTTTACTATCTCATGGCTGCAGGGATTTATAGTGGGCACACGCTGGCCAATATGAGCAGGGAGGCCCCTCTGAATGTTAGCATGGGTCTCTGACACTGGCACAAGTTGGAGTAGGCCAGATTGCTAATGCCACTTAGCAGCAGTAAATACTTATGTTCCTCTGGGAGACATTTTAAATCACCCAGAACCAATTTTTACACCATACATTTTAGTCCTGATGCATAGTACAGTACATTGTCCATATTCTCCTATCTAGAAGATAATATGCAGCAAGTTGACCCTTAAATGGTTTACCACACATGACTCTTTTCCTGATATACAATATTAACAATGTATGCTTTTACCCATGGCTCTGTTCCTTTTACGAGATACTCTGTTGGAAGATCTCACAAGTTCAACAGAGCTGGTTTTGAACAATGTGCCTTATGTCCTTAAGAATTAAACATCCAGCATGCTTTTTTGACAGGTAGAAGGAACTCACCACAGACATAGGGGCAACAAGCAGTCCATAAAGACATTTGTCAGAGTTCAGGGTCAATCTCTGTACCATATGTCTATAAGGTAAAGATGTTAACCATTTCATCAACATGTCTTAACTAAATAATAAAAATTAATAAAACAAATAAATGGAATCAACTACAAACTTGGCTATAAATCTAATATCTGAAAAGTGCAAGGATTAAAGATCATTGGAAAGCCATGGAGTTTTTGAAACATGTTAATTTTGACCTTCCAAGTATCCCACTAAGCAACCTCCTTTCTCCAGCATGAACTTCTTTTATCATCACTATTTGTGTCCAGCTGAATATGATGCTGGAGCAACTGAGTGGCCTCTTTTTTTTTTTTTTTTTTTTGCAATAAAGGACATCTCACAATACTGATGTGTTCAAATGCTTACTTTGAAAGAAGTAAGTTAATAATGATTCTCAAAATTTTTTTGATTATATAGATATTCATAATAGCAAGTTACTATTTTGGTTACCAGAAACATATCTGAATACATTGTGCTGGTGTGTTCTAACTTCCTTTTGAAAATATTTTGTTTAATATTTTATTGTTTAATTGAGTCCTTAACAATTTGCATCCTGTATCTGCATTATAGCAACAATTTGATTTTTCTGATTCACTCTCGTATTTTGAGCACTACTTTTCATTGTTTTTGCTACTCTTGGATGTGTTATATAAAATAATTCAATTCCTTTGTTGCATCCAAATGCAAACTAATATAAAGTTCATACTATTTACTACAAAAACTTTAATATTGTTTTTCCATCCACTGTATAAAAACTGCTTTATCCTTCAAACGGTTGCAGGGAAGCCTTGACCTATCTATGCAGCTAATGGGTACAGGGCATTAAACACATCATAACAAGATGCTAAGCTGCTAAAATCATACACCCCCTCTCATTTACACCTTCATTCATGCCTACAGGCAATTGGTAGAATACCAATTGATCTCCTGAAAGCCTTTTGTAGATAGTAGAAAATCAGTACATCTGGGGAAAATCTATGTGGGTACAGAGAGGGCATGCTGAACTTTACAGAGGACATCACACCTAAGAATCAAAGTAGGTGAAGCTTCTACACACTGCAATCCTGTGCATGTGATGCATGAGCTAACATTCTTCTTTTTTTTAACCATAGTAATTAATATATCATGAGTTAGAACAGTTTTAAAGAAGTTTTACAATGTGCATGCAATACTGTATGAACTGTGCCTATATTTTGTCAAGCAATTAAGTGCAAAAGGTTAAGGCAATCAGCTGCTAATATGATTCTTCTGTAATCCGGAGTTCTGCATCAATTCCAAGTTGTCTCATCCATGACGTTGAACATGTCACTGAACAAGACAAATCTCATAGATTAGCCTGAAAAGATTTGCTTCTGCCAAGAAAGTTTACCTTGACATCCAAGATATAATAAATAAAACAAATGTATGCAAAAAATACACATATAATATATATATATATATATATATATATATATATATATATATATATATATATATATATATATATATATTGGTGTGTGTATGTGTGTGTTTGTGGTATATATATATATATATATATATATATATGGGTCTCATTTGATTTGTCATATGGGTCTCATTTGATTTGTGTAAATTACGTTTAATTGAACAACAAATAACCAAAACTCCACTATTCCAAAACATCACTATGCCGAATTACAAATCCCTAAAAGAACAATTATTTAGAATATAAAATTCTCCAATATTTTTGCAGGGGGGCAAGCCCCCTGTACCCCAAATTATGTATACCAACTCTGAGATCACACTACAGTGACAGCATGGGTAGATTTCCCTATCATTACTGTAGTGCAATCTCCGTTTGAAAGCTACGATTGGTGTGAAAACAATGTACCATATGCTGAAGTACCTCACCAAGAGGATCACTGGCCTCAAACAGATGCCCTATGCAGCTCGACTGAAGAAACTCCAGCTGTACTCGGTTGCATACCGCCTACTCAGAGGTGATCTCTGCCTGACATACAAGGCCATGTCTAACCCAGAATTGATGGACATGCTCCACCTAAAGAAAACCTTATCCCTTCAAGCCACATGCTCTATGGATCTAAACCTCACCACAACAATAAATAGTACGTGCTGGAGGGATAGATTCCTGTCCCAGAGTCTTCCCATGCTTTGGAACATGATCCCAATCTACATTAGGCAGAGCTCCTTGCTAACACTCTTCAAAAGAAACCTTGATGAGTGGACAGGAAACAGAAAGTTTACCTCGGAGATCACCTCAGTGGATCTGCTGGACAGAGGAACAGGGAACTAATCTAAGGGGGCGGTGAAAGCCAACACATTCTGGCTAGGCTTATAAATGCCTTCGGGCAGACAGCCTAGTACCTACCTATGAACCTATGAACTTATAAGATTGCTGACGCTACCGTCACATCTGTCATGCCTCAGAACTGGTATGGTGTACAAGATGTTACATAAAGACAGTGTACTAGTACTTCCAGCACTACCTGCAACAGAGTAAGTATGTCGATTAAACGGACTTCGGCATAGAGAAGTTTCGGCATTGTGGAGTTTCGGGTAAGTGGTCTTGGTTATTTGTTGTTTGATTAACCATATATCATTCCAGTTAAATAAGCACTATCAAAGTAAGACAAAAAATGCATGCACTAGAAATTATGTTTTGCTTCCTTGATTTAAGAGTTGTTGCCAAGTGCATTATACAAAATCTAAAAGAACACCATATATGCTGTTTACATCCAAAGAATGGACAGTTGTTACAGAGGAAATAATGGTGAAATTTTATAAAATTTTATAAGTAGATCTTCGCTTTGATAATGGTATTTGTGAAAAGCTGAAGCTTGTCTGATAAGCCAAATCATTTTTCCAGGTAATAGCAAGAACTTCCGTTTTTGTACAGGCATCTATTCTCTGCTACTCAAAGGATCTTTTAAATTGCAGAAGTGAATGAGAAGCTTACTTTATTCTGTCTTTGTAAGAACAAATCATGGCAATCAATGCTTCATGCAACAGAATAGTTTTAGAACAATTTTACAAGTAGCATGCATTACTGTGTGAGTTGTGTCAATATGACCTACTGAGAAAAGTGTACTTTATGTAGAGAATGCGCTTGAAATAGAGATATCATTTCTGAGAAACACAGAATAATTTACATTTCAAGGAGGCAAATCTGGATTAGTAATATATACTGTTGTTACTAGATGACCCAAGCAGTCTGAATATATTCTAGACATGCACACCTCATTTACAATTTTCTAATATACTTTAAAGTATGTTATGCAATTTTCTATATTACCAAAATTCTAATAAAGGGCATTCAATGTAATATTCTGGATTTCTAAGTACTGTTACTCCTAAAGAAAAAAAAAATATTGTCATACCTGATTTGCCATCATAAATTCTGATGTTTTAAGGATGGTTGTTAAACATGCCTTCCTGGAATCTATTAATCTTATGTTTGTGAATACATACCTGCTTTAGTTAAATCTCTCTTCTGAAGTAAAGTCTGATACAATGCCAAGCAAAACCTGTGGTTTTTAAATACTACTTTCTTAATTATTTGCATTTAAACAAGGGTAACTTCTGGTCCAGGCTGCTAGATTGCAGTCCTCTCTCAATTAAAAAAAGTGAAGAAAATGAAACATTTTTACTATTTTACTTTTTCCCACTAATGATAACTTGCTTTCACTTTCCCATTCCCTCTTCCTCTTTTGAAACTCAGAACTCCTCACTTGCATTCATTAAGAGAATGTCCAAGATCCAGTAATAAAAAAAAATGCTTATTCCTTTCAGCAGCTGTCTTTCAAAAATATGGTGTTGTGTTTACTCTTAAAGGAGAATAAGGCGATTATGACTTGGTCCGGGTTTTCCTGTCTTTTGCAGAAGATAGACACATCACTCAAAATGTATTAAACAGCAAAGAACCATTTCTATTGGTCATCAGAGTTAGCTTTACCAAAAGTGAAAGAAAAAAGCAATGGATCCCTATAGAGATACAGGTGTGGAAGCAGTTTTTAACTGTATAAGAGTATAGATGCTCTGAAATGTCTTTGATTTTATAGAACCTTGCCTCATATCCTGGTCTGTTCCTAATAACATTTGTGGATTTTCAGGCAAACACAAATATGCAAAAACAAAGAAACAGTACTAGTTTGAGTTTCAGACTTACCCTTCATAGAAAACATCCTGATGCAAAGCATTTTATTCTAGCAACTTTCTAAGTTTATAAACTCATTATCTATTCTTGATTTTTGAACTTAGTCGCCCATTACTTTTTTTAACTTTCTTCATGACTATTGAACTATGAGGTTGAAAGGTAAACAGCAGGTGTTTCAATGGGTTACACTCTGCATTCTATGATCAGTGAGATTTGAAGATACATCCCAGGGTGTCAGTTTATTTATGAATTTTTTAATCAATTTCCTTGCAATTAAACATCTGACATGTAGTTACCGGCATTCAAGTGGCTGTAACTGGTGGCTTCAACTATGTATGACTGTGTGTGAGTGTAAGTCCTGGTGTCTGCTTTGGGTTGCACACTTACGCCCATGAGGATGCTGCTCCCCTCTCAGGTGACATTCTGTTGCAGACACCGCCCACACCAAAATGTCATTCATCCAGTCCATTGAATCTGCAACATGGTGGAGGCAGTCACGTATTTCAGCTGTGCCACACATTCAACCCTAAACATTTTTATGAAGAATCTATAGGAACATACCTGTGCCTCCATGATGGCCCTAAGCATGTGTTAAGTGGCACCTGGATCAGATGTGGGGTGGACAGCAGGCCTCCTCTGAGCACCCATAACAGTCCTCCTGCATGGCATCTCTCCTACACTTTGTCTATAGCCAGAGTCAGCAGGCACTGAAGCCACAGTAACCACACTTTCTTGAGTGATTGTCTCACCCTCCACCTGTCCAATAACTGAGGGCTCACTGCAATGGGTAGGCATAGGCATACTGGCTGTGCTGGATGGAATTACAAGGGATGGCTATATGTCAACTTCAGAGTAAGATTCAACCTGTGCACCCCCCCAACCGTGCCTCTGTTTGGCCACCATCATCATCAGAGTCTGCTGATACTCTGACATCATATGGTAGAAGTCCCATACTTTCAGTGTCTGGATCACCTGTGATAATAAGCAGCAAACACAGGAAAACATTAACACCTACACTATTATAGTCCAATATATGCTAATAAACTAACAGTGGTGCCATTATGGACAACATGATCACAATTAACAGTAACACAGGGGGTAAAACATTTGCCCTTTGCATGTCCATTAGCTATACCTTCAATTAGAACTTGGATGACAAGTCCAACCTAAGCCCATGTGTAATCAAACAGAATGTGTTGTTAACTGTAGCAATCTATAATCCCTGCCCAACCAATTTATTGTTAAACAGAACTAATGTATTGATGTAAATATTTTACTATACAAGAGTATTTAACAATTGAGATACGTAAGCCTACCTGGAAGCTCCTCCTGGGACATACTTGTTGTCCCTGAAACAGTAACACCAATGTCAAGGGCATACTGTTTTGCACTTTCCTGGGAGAGGTCTGGATCCCTAACAGTGGAGAGGAACTCTTCATTTGCTGTTAGTGGTGGCTCTGTAGCAGAAAGCCCCCCAGTACCCATCTTATCATGGACCAATGCAGCTTATCTCCTCCATGTAGATGAGATCATGTTAGTGGCCCTGTGGTGCACCTGATCATATGTCCAGCTGTGGCTGCCTACTGTGTTCACTTCTGAAACTATCTGCTAGCAAATTTGCATTCTGCCTGAAATATGTCCACATGCCCTCTCAAGAAGAAAGGCACCATATTGCCTAAAAGCTTCCACAATGACCTGATTGTCAAGGCCACTGAATGGTAGCTTTCATACAATCATAGGATCATAGAAGATTACTAGGCTATTAACCTGGAGGTCATTTTATGCCTAGCCTTTTCAACTCAATGTAATATCATAGAGGTACTAGTCAATACCCAAAAATGCATTTAGTGATAACTGCCCTTGTCTGGGGGATTGTGGGCACTATCCCCAGTAAGAATTTATGGTGCCCATCCACTCATCCAGGTTTCTCTTGAACAGTGTCATAGAGGTACTCTATTTCACATTAATTGGCTGCAAGTTCCAAAGATGTGGCAGCCGCTGGGAGATAAAGTTATCACTCCAGCATGTCATATTTAAGTCACAGGCCATATTTAAGACCCTGGAACTGGTAGCCCTAGACCTATTTAATTTATGGATATGCAGTAAGCTCATTAGGTTTGGGTCTTGGATTACGTTATGGTCCAGGCATAATTCTCCCTGAAGAAGTCTATACGATAAGGAGTATAGTGACAGGGATTTTAGTTGGTCCATGTAAGGCACATGCTGGAGACCCTTGATTGTCTTTGTTAGAAACCTCTGAGGTCTCTCAAATTCCTGTAGGTGCTTAGTACAGTACATACCAAATGGGGCATTATACTCAATTATGGGACAGATAAGTGTCAAATGTAGGGGACATTATAATGTTTGCTCTCAAGATGATGGCTTTACTATTCAAGTGAGCTACATGGAAAGCTTTCCTTACAATGGTAGACACATGGTGGTTGAAGTTAAGGTCGCGGTCAACCTGTGATCCCAGGTCCCTTACCACTTTATGGGTACTTAGGTTTTCGTTATTGATTTGATAGTGTGAAGAGACATTGTTTGTGCTGAAGGGAATGATGATGCATTTCTTTGCATTCAGTTTGAGACCATAACTAAATATCATTTGTTGTTGTGTTGGAGACCATCCTGGAGCATACTGACATTATTTGGGGATTCAATAGTTGCACCTAGTTTGCAGTCATCTACAAACTTTGTCAGTTACAACCATTTAGCTTTGACTTTTGGCCTGGTCCCCATAGTCCTAGGTGTCCTAAAACACAACAAAAGAATAAAACACATAAGTATCACATGACTAAAAAATACCTATTCCCAGATAATACAGAAAAGGTAGCATTTCAGTATTACCCACTGAAGAAACATAAAGCAATCTAGATATCTGAAATATGAACAACAGAAATTCTGTATTTGTAACATATTACATTCACACACAAAGCAAGGCTGGATGAAAAACAAGGAATAGTAACAATAGCAACATATCCTTGTTTGTGCCAAAGCAAAAATGCAGCTTTGCTCCCCCACCCTGTAAACATCAGGCAAATGACACATTTTGCTAAAAAAACAGCAGTGAAATGTTAAAAGTGCTATCAAATTAACTGTCCCTGAAACATATGTGCAGATTTAACACAGAACATTCCATTTTTTCTATTGCCAATCATGTATATCTGTGAAATGCTCTGACAAGCATGGCCATGCTATCAGTACACTTCTAAGTAATGCATACAGATGACAGTAGTTGTTTATATATATATATATATATATGGGTCTACTTCTAAAGACCGAACCAACGATTCCCTGACACAGAAATCACCGACGCCAGAAAACCGACAACACACAAACCCGACAACGCGAAACACCGAACACCATAACACCGACACACTACACGTAAACAACACAGTACACTACAACACATATCCACTAGCCCTAACCCAAACCCTAACCCTAAGGTCCGACACTACCGCACACTCTCCCTACCTGCACCCTAACCCTAACTCACTTACACACCGAACCCCAAGCTCCGACACTACCGCACACTCCCTACCTGCAACCTAACCGTAACTCACTTACACACCCAGAACCCCAAGCTCCGACACTACCGCACACTCTCCCTACCTGCACCCTAACCCTAACTCACTTACACACCCCGAACCCCAAGCTCCGACACTACCGCACACTCACCTATCACACACCCTAACCCTACATCCCTGAGTATTGTACACTTACCTGTCCGCTCCCTACTCCTAAATCCCTCACTATCGCATACTTACCAGGTCGCTTACACATTCCCCTTGTCGGTCTTCCGTCTGTCGGGATTCGAGCGTGTCGGTCAACTGCGTTGTCGGTCGTTTCGTGTCGGTGATTTCACTGTCGGCAAATCGGCGTTTCGGTCATTAGAAGTAGACCCATATATATATATATATATATATATATATATATATATATATATATATATATATATGAAACACATTTTTTCTTAATGACATTTCAGCATCTGCAGTATATAGTAGTCTTCTGTGTAGATATATCCCAGAGTAATAGCCTCTTCTGTGTTCTCCACATAAACAATTGTCTTCACCTTCAGTTTCCCTAGCTACACCGTTGGTGTTTTATGGTGTAGATTCAGTGCGTTTAGCATGGTGAAGATGCACATGGGGTGTAAACTCATTAGAATTGTTGAATCCCAAATACTTGGCTCTGTGTATCAGATGTAAACACAGTGCAGAGACTCCCTCAGTGTTTGTTGCTAATGGATTGCAACTGTGAATGATCACTGGTAGAGAGAAGGAAAACACAACAACAATGCAGACTACCCTACCTCCAGTGGGTGTGTCAGGTTAGACTTACAAAGAGAATAGAAGTAATTTTATCAAGGTTGGAAATTATAGTAAGCAGCACACAATTCACTGGTTCTGTTCATTAACACTGAACTTTCCTTTCATTTGTTGGCAACTGCATATTATTGCCATTTAATATCCTCACACATTTTAAGGACAATGATATAGAATGACTTGCAGACTGCATGTCTCAAATTACTGGTCAGATACGACTGGTTAACAACACAGAGAGGTAAGACAGCTGCATTTTTGCAAACAACAGTTATAAATGGTTGTATGATCACTTGGCGCACTACATCAGAAATTAATACATGTACAAATAGCGGTTATGTGGTTTCGTAGCACTGTGGCTGTTGTTGCAGTTGGTTTTATGCAGAATGATTTCAGTTCCCTGCTACAAAGCTGTGTGGCAAAGAGTAATAAGCCACCCTTACTGAGTTCTGAAGGTTTATTGAAGTGAGAGTTCAGATCCAGACCTCTGTCAAAATATTTCATGTGTACTAACAAACATTTTGTAGTGTTTATTTCATAGATTGCCTTTCTTCATTTCAACTACTTTTCCCTTTTCTTTTATTCCAGTTCTAGCTAGGTGTCCAGCTTTGCACAATCAAGAGAAACATAAAAAATGAATGCCAGATTTGGCTGTGTTTAACACTTAGCAATGTGCAAAACTGGACTAGTGGGCCACACAGGAAGCAAACAGAACACCTGCAGAAGACTTGTGGACAGGGAGTCTATAAAAGTGCAAAGGTCAAAAACAATACATTGTCGCAATTTTTGCTTTCCATTGAGCAATGCTGCTAAGCATTGGAAGGTTCCTGAACACCAGCAGTCATCAAACACCTGCAGACAGGATGCAGGCAGCCAATAAATGAAAACAGGTTTATTCAATTCTTTTGGGCACTGAGCAAACATGCTATGCAGCTTTGTGTGGCAGATAACACTGAGAACTTAAGAATGAGTAGGAAATTATGGAAATGTTATGTAACTAGTCCTGTGGCAGCAGGTGTAAGTGTAGGGCTGGAGTAGAGATGGTCCTGGGTTCTAGTACATTGTATGCAACCTATTTTTACTGTCGTGACAGTGCAATTTATTAAAATGAACTGAAAAATAGACAAGTGCTATTTCAGAATTCTTGTGGCAACAGGTGTAAGTGTAGGGCTGCTATACACATGGTCCTGGGTTCTAATACAGGATATATATGGTAGGCATTTTTACTGTCATTTCACTTCCCATTATATTCATTCTCACTTACAGCACTTTAGATAGTGGAGCTGATATGAATTGCATGTATGAGGGCTAATAAACCCTTATCATGTTTCCAGATGTATGACTGATGATATACTGTCTATTATAGTTATGTAAGTATAATTTTGCTATCTGGACTCGCATGGCCTTCACAATTAAATAAGACATATACACAACTGGATCTATATGCAACAACCTTGTCAAGTCACACACATACATGTTGAACACCTCAGACTATCAACTGCATTTATGAATGATTCCTGATTATGTCTGAGCAGCAATTCTTCTGTGGCAAAGATGGAAAATCAATGCTGTGGAAGAAAATGTTTTGTCCCTTATGCCTAGATTTGAATCCCACAGTTTAAAAATCTATTTTATCAATGTACACAGCCAAAAACAAATGTGTCAGCTCATGACATTGATGCCCCCAGTGCATGTCTGCAAACTTAACTCGCCTAAAAGTTTTTTTCCAATTTTCAATATATATTTCCAAGCTACATCAGCAGACACCCCTTAAACTATGGTCAAATGTCAGATTAACCTTCCTATTTCAATTATTTATTTCATCTCTGCTTGGCATTGCTGATCTCCACTTAACATTGTGCAAGTATGCTTCACATTGTTGCTCAGGTTTGTGCACTACCGGTAAACACAGTAACTGGAATTGGTGGAAAAGCATTAGTTACCATTGCTCTAGTTCAGGTGTTAGACATGTCTGGAGGCAGTGGGGAAGTCACTGAGTTTAGGGCACAGATGTGGGGTGTCTAGGAGACAAGGCTATATATTGGACTCTTGGTAAAGCATCACAGCCAAAGGCTTCTGCAAGGGGACTATTCTGGCTCCCAGTACAAGTATGAAGCATGGACTAGTTTGTCTGAGGATGTATCCAATGGTAATGGAATCCTAAGCACTGTAGAACAGTGTAGGCACCATTTTAATGACCTACAGAGACACAAAAGGGATACCTTCAACCTTTGGTTTACTGAATTTGAAACTGCAGACATCCCACAGCTGTTTACGTATGATAATAAGAGAGTATTTCTAATATTTAGAAAGCTAAATATAGGCAAGACTGGTATATATAATGCTCTTCTGTTCTTTTTTGTTCTTTCCCCAGATAATGCCAAACTTGAGTTCAATAGATAGGATCATGTTGCTTGAATGGGGAGACTAAGGGAAGCAAGATAAATATTATTTTAGCTTTAAAAGTTAAAGATAGATTTTGTTTTTTTATACAGTTGTACAAATTGAGCATGTATATCCTAACTGCAAAAGCAAATATGCATGAATTAGTCTATAGCACAAACCAACTTTAGAAGTCAAATATAAGACTGTAGTCAAAGGTTGTGGGTTCAAATACCAAGCATCATAACTATACAATACTGCATTTCTTTAATAATATTTACATCAAATTAAACTCTATACAAGTGGCATAAATGCCCTGCTGTTAACTATAATCTGCATAACTGGAACATGCATATGTGCAATATATGCACATTTCAAAGATTATCAGCAGTCTGTAGTTATAGTGCATATTTGTTAGGACATATACTTTAATGTAATACTTCAGTTAAAATAGTTGTATAATTGTGTTGATGCATTGTGTGTCACATACAATGATACTCATTTTATATATTTTTTTCAATCACCCCAACCCTTATCTCTCTTTTTTTATTTTCTATTATGTGTCATCAAAATGTCTCCACGTCATCCATGTGTACCAAATCTCTATATGCTACACAGCACACTGAGGTAGGCTAGCCCCAGTGGTCAGCTTGCCCCCACTTCAGGTTGTACTGCCCCGGCAGCTGGTGCTGTGTTACACTCTGGGTGCAGTGGTGGAGGTGAGGATTTCATCACCTGCCAAGAGATGCCAGGATTGGTGCATAGGGTTGTGCACCACACCACTGGTACATACCTATGCTGGATGGAAAAGGTACATGGTATGTAGGAAGAGAAGATGTCAAGCACTCCAACCATCAGCTGAGTAAGGGGACCGTTGTGACAGTCCAGTGGATGAGGACTCAATTCTTACTGTTTCCATGTTTGACAGGCATGAGCCCTTGTTGTCCTCTTCTTCACCCCAATCATGGTGGCCCACAACCTTTTCTGTCCCTTGCTGTCCTATGTCTTTTCCTTTTGTCTTGTTAGTTTGTTTGCATTTGCTTCTTCACCTGCCCAACTTACCTGACCCAGAAATACCTATGTCCCTTAACCAGCATCCCTCTCTTAGTGAATTAAAAAAAAGGGCACCTGCCCCACAAAAAAAAATATTGTCCTATATGTAGTTCTCCATTTCACACATGTATTTTCTTGACACACTTGATTTGGGCCATTTAACTATAGAACATGATTATGTTATTTTCACCCTCTCTCTGGAAGTGACAGTCCAAATTTAGCTAATATTCTGCATATTATCATTTTTCCCTGCTGAAGAAATGGATAGCTAACGTTCTTACCTACCTCCTTCCTGCACATTCTTGTAATGTTTTCCTTTTGTTCTTCCCCCTAATCACCATTTCATCACTTTTCTATCTACCTCATTTTAACACCTATAATCTGGTCAAAAAATAGAATGACACACAACACATATAAGTACCAGTGAAAGTAATGGATCCCTTCACTTTTTGGCCTCCATCTTTGTGCGGAGTTTGGCAACATGCACCAATGCCAAGCAACAGTCATTGGCCCTACAACACTGTAGTTACCTGTCTGCAATGCAGCTTAAGCCCACTGAGTTATGTCAACACACAGCAACACATGTACTCTAAAGAATTAATGTCATTGCATCATCACTGTTTATTTAAAAGTATTAGATACACCTGAATTCAATCCCAATGTCATCTGGGCTCAAAAATAAATATATTAATGCTTTAGACAATAACCTTAAGTTTGGCATGCGTATTAATAAATCTATTAAAACAGTCAACAAAAAACTTGTCTCACTATACAGGATTAAACCCTTCCTAACTCCACTAGCCAAGACTGTTATTGCCCGCACACATCTACTATCCACCCTCCTTTATGCCTCCCCATTATTCACAAACATGAATAAAGCTGACCTTAAACTATCAAGCTGCTATAATAGCATTGCCAGATTTGCCACTGGAGCAGCTTACAAAACACACCACTGTCAAAACTTAAATCATCTAGGATGGCTTGAATTGCCTAGCCTACTCCAGTATAACCAATTAATAGTTGTACATTAGATTCTATGCCAAGCTGAGAACACCCCTGTACTTAAAAAAACGTATCACCCCTTACAGTAATGTTAAGACTCTACGCTCATCCAACAGATTTCTAATGCAAACAGTCAAAACCAACAACTCAGCCAGGGACTCTATGTTCACCAACTCCGTTGGCAAAACTTGGAACTATCTTCCTACCGATATTACGTCAATGCCCTCAGTAACCCAATTTAAAAATAGCCTTAAACAATGTTTTAAAACGCATTGGTTATGTCCTTGCTCTAACCCCAACTAACTTCTATCCTACAGCCATAAGTAAAAGGAGACTGCTTATGTCACTCAGACCGGATGAACTGTCTATGTTATATCTAGTGGTATCATATGTCTGCCTATCTTTTCACTGCATTGTAATACTGATATGAATTTCTAAACTGTACTTGTCATGTCTAAATGAAATAATTTTCTTCATGTATGTCGGAGCTTATCTCCCCGGGCCTCTGCTGAAAATGGACATATGTCCAGTCAGACTATCCCGGTCAACACATGTAAAATAAAATAAATAAATATATTTATACCTGCTGCCACAGATTCAGCTAACCAGCAGGTATGTTTCATAGTCTCAATACTAACTCTCTGACCATTAGCAATGTGGCTCATGTTTGTGCACTGCTTGATTATGCTAAAACAGGGAAAGTAATGGAAATATGTATCACACATGTGCAAACACTTTGACAACCGTTGCACAAATAAAGTACTTGTTGATGCACTATGCAAAGTAAATATTAGCATGTATTAGTATTTACTGTCCATTTATGCCATGAAACATAACAAAATAAAGGCCCTCTCTAACAATATGTTACATATTTACAATGCAGCCATGTGTTTCCTCCCACCATGCACTGCAACCCTGGTGTCTCACTACTTGTTCACAAATATATCAAGTACACTACATAAATTAATAGCACATGTGTGATATGCAATGTATGTCAATCTGGTAACATGCAGAACTAGAACTATATTCACAGTTGAACAGGCCAACATATCCATCAAATGACCATGAGAACTACTGACCCATAAGCCTAACCAGACCTTACCTACAAGGCTGTGTAAAGAATCATTGTGGACCTTATCCACACAGATAGGTGATCTTCAACTCTCTTGACCCAATCCAGTTTGGTTTTGTCAAGAGTAGATCTTGCTTATTAAATCTAGTGGACTTCTTTGATAAAGTCCTCAAAGCCCTAGATGAGGGTAAACAGGGCATACTGCCTATGTTCATTTAGCCAAGGCCTTTGACACAATCCTCATTCAGGTATATAGAAAATCTCCCATCTGAGGATTAACCCATACGTTACTAGATGGGTAGCCAGCTGGTTCACTGACAGCATGAACATTGTCAAAGTTGGGAAGTCAACCTGCACCAGTAGACCAGTCACCAGTGGAGTGCCACAACAATTTGTGCTGGGTCCTCTACTGTTTGGAAAGTATTTCTCTGAAGTCCAGGTGAAGGCAGATGGCCTGTCACTTACCAAGTTTGCCGATGACTGTTAACTGGCTGCAATCATATAGATTCGCCAAATGATGTTAACATATTATAGAAAGGGCTGATTCTGGTTCACTGACAGCATGAACATTGTCAAAGTTGGGAAGTCCACCTGCACCAGTAGACCAGTCACCAGTGGAGTGCCACAACAATTTGTGCTGGGCCCTCTACTGTTTGGAAAGTATTTCTCTGAAGTCCAGGTGAAGGCAGATGGCCTGTCGCTTAACAAGTTTGCAGATGACTGTTAACTGGCTGCAATCATATAGAGTCGCCAAATGATGTTAACATATTATAGAAAGGGCTGACACAGAGAAATGATTGGTTCCAAACTCACAGACTGAAACATAATGTGAAGGTTGCCAGCCCAGCTTGATAGAATTTTGTAAATAATTCTATGTTCTTTGTGAATAGTAATATGATTTGTATGCTTGCCTTAGAAATGTAAGAAAGCTATATGTTCTGTACAGAGCTTCAAAATTGTAACCACAGTGCACCCGGCTGGAAAAGTGTAGAAACCTGTAAAAACTACATGCCTATGCAAATGTATGTGTTGATGGTAAAGGCTGGAATATACAGAGTTAACTTGCAAACTCTAAGAAAATAAGTGGAAGTTTATGACTCTGTTATCTCTGTTTCAGCTCCAAGCAGACACAATGTCTAGAGTTTTAGGATTTCCTACTGTCTGGAAACAGAGGTGATTACAGCTTTCCAAGGTAATTATTTTACGGTTTCCAGTTTCAGGCAAGCTTCTAAGACATAAGTATTTTTATTTATTTATTTATTTATATTTGTTGACCGGGAGTGTCCGACTGGACGTAGGTCCATTTTCAGCGGAGGCCCGGGGAGAAAAGCTCCACAGTTAAAATAAACAGACAGTAGTTACATTGGATTACATAGCGATTATCAATTTACATAGCAATTACTTACAACATATTTACAGATGAAGAACATAGTACATCAGTAGACAACTAGAATCTTTATCTGTGAAGTACATAACAGACATTAACAAATGTTACAAGAAGAGGTTCCTGCTGTATAATAAGTACTGGCTTATGAGCATCTGAGCTTGCTATAATCAAGGTAGTTAGTGGAGTGGAAAGAAAGGTAGTGGTTGGATGGGGAGGGTGATATTAGAGTGGGAGTTGCAAGGGCATAGCCAGCATGTTTTTAGGTGCGCTTTTTGTAAAGTTTTGAAGTGGGTGCATGATGGTATGGAGGTAATTGTGGGTGGGAGGGAGTTCCATAATTTCGCTATGGTGTAAGAGAATGGTGCTTCACCAGCAGAGTTATTGGCTTTAGTGATATGCAAGTGATTTTTGTTGCTGGATCTTAGTAGTCTGGTGGTGCAATAAGGTTGGAGTAGATTCTGGAGGGATGGGACATTTAGTGGATGATTTACTAGTTTGTGGGCAAGTGAGAGTTGATACCATTGAAGGAGGTGAGGGAGTTCAAGCCAGCCCAGTTCAGCAAGTGAGAGACAGTGGTGACTACGGTAGGATGCCCCTGTGGCGAATTTGGCAATTTTATTGTAGAAGTTCTCTAGCTTGTTTAAATCGCATTGCCTTAGGTTGGTATATATTGGACAGGCATAAAGTAGGGTGGAAATAAGGTGGGAATTTGCTATTGAAATCTTTGCTGCTTTGGTGAGAAGTTGCTTATTTCTGTATAGCGCTCCTAGTTTATTGTGGACTTTTTTATGGTCAAGGATATGTGAATGTCAAATTTTAGTTTATTGTCTATTTCCACTCCTAGCAATTTGGTGTGTTCAGTTTTGTATATAGTGGTGTTGTCTTTTGCTGTGATGTTAATGTGAGAGTTGTTTTGAGTATGTTTGGTGGGTTGAAGATGAGTAGTTTAGTTTTGCTTGGGTTGAGTATTAACTGGGCATCGGATAACCAAGTTTCAACAAAGGAAAAGGCTTTCTGTGTGACTTTTTTTGCAGTTTGGGTAGGGACTGGGCTGAGCAGATGATGGTTGAGTCATCTGCGTATTGTATGAGTGTGCCATGTTTGGTGGCAGAGGCTAGATTATTGGTGAAAACAGAGAAAAGTAGGGGTCCAAGGATGGATCCTTGGGGAACCCCTATGGAGACAGGTAGTTGGGGAGATATGTCATTCTGCCATACAATGGATTGTTGGTGGTCAGACAGGTAACTCTGAAACCAGTTGGTGACCGATTGTGAGAAGGATAGGTTATTGAGGACAGAGATACGTTGTTTGTGTGGGACCATGTCAAATGCTTTAGATAGGTCTAGGAAAGTAGCAGAGGAGAGATAGCCATTGTTTTTATGCTGAAGGATAGTGTTAGTAAAGGAGAGTAAGGCAGTGGTGGTGCTATGGTTTGGTCGGAAACCATGCTGAGTATTGGAAAGGAGGTTGTTAGTAAGGAGGTAGTCTGAGAGTGTATGCATCTCTCTAGTATTTTGGAGAGTGGAGAGAGAATAGCTATGGGGCGGTAACTGGTTAGTTCTGTGGAGGGTCCGCCTTTGTGGAGGGGAATTATATGTGATACTTTCCACAGTGTGGGAACGTAACTTTCTGACAGAGATTGGTTAATCAAGATGGATACTGGGTAGGCCAGAGCATCAACTGTGATTTGTAGGTATTTACTTGGGAGGTTGTCTGCTGCTAATCTGGTGGGCTTAAGTTTAGTTAAGAGTTTTTTATGTTGGAGGTAGGTACAGGAGAAAAAGAGAAGGCAGTGGGGAGATTACTAGTTGAAGGTGTGGGTTGGAGGGGAGGGGGGGTTGTGTTGTTTAGCTAGTGATAGTATGGTTTGTGTGAAGTGTGTGTTGAATGAGGTAGCAATATTTTCTGAGGAGTGAGGGATGTTAGGGGGAGGGGTACTGACGTTACCTGGGTGGAGGATGGAGTTTATGGAGGAACAGAATTGTTTGAGGCTGTGTTGAGAGGAGTCTAGGGCAAACTGGTAGTATTGAAATGTGTCCTGTTTTATTAGCTTTTTGACTCTATTGCGTAGTTCTAGGAATTTCTGTCTAGTTGAGGGGGTTTTGGTTTTGCGCCAGTGCTCCCAGGCTTTATCCCTGTTTTTCATTTCTGACTTAGTGGTTTTCTGTAGCCATGGGGAGGGTTGTGCTTTGATTCTGGAAAGTCTTATTGGGGCATGGCAATTAAGGATGCTCAGGAAGGTAGTATTAAAAAATTCAACTGTGCCATCAAGGCTGAGGTACTTTAGAGGATGCCAGTTACATTCTTTGAGGGATGAGATGAATGTGAGTGGGTTAAAGTTTAGTTTTTTACGTATTTGATGGTAGATGACAGGTTTAGCTTGGTATAGGTATTTTTTGAGTAGGAATGTTTGGGAGTGATCACTGAGGCTATCTGATAAGCAGCCTGTTATATATGACTGGGGGCTCTTACTGACTAGTATCCAGTCCAGGGTAGTGTGCTTGCTGGAGTTTTTATTTATCCTGGTTGGCGACTGGACTAGTTGGGTGAAGCCATGAAGGTTTACATGATGGGTTGAATGGTTGCTAGAACAAGATTGCCAGTCAATATTGAAATCACCTAAAATTATAGTTTCTTGGGCGAGATGGTGGGTAGACCAGCTGAGGAGGTTTTCTAGTGGAGGGATGTTTTGGCCAGGTGGGAAGTAGCATCCAGTTATGTTGATGGTTTTGTTTTGGTTTATTTTGAGGTTGGTATATATTATTTCTTCATTGCCTATTTGTGGAGCTGATGATTTTAAGATCTGGATGTTTAGATGCTGTTTAAATATTATAGCTACACCGCCTCCTTTCTTGTTTAGCTGGTCTACTCTTAGTATGCCATAACCAGTGGGGAGTATTTGCTCACTGGTAATGTGAGGTTTTAGCCAGGTTTCTGTCAGGATGACTATATCTGGGGAGTACAAGTCTATGGTGGCATGGAGTTCGTGGACTTTTTTTGTTGGATATACTTCTAATATTTAGGCTTAGTAGAAGGAAGTCACTTGGCTTTCTATTGGCTGTAATATGGGAGAAGTTGTGGTTTCTAGTCTGATTATGAGGATTGGGTTGGAGATGGTAGGGCCAGGGTTGGGGTGGATATCTCCACTTAGGGATAGTTTAGATATGCATGAGGTTATTAGTTTTCTCAGTTTTTGAATGTGTTTGTTTATAAGGGAAACTTTATGATTGTGCTCTTTGGGTAATAGGTATGGTGGGAGGGTTACTGTGTAAAGTTGTAGGGATGCTTTATGCTTGAGTAATATAGTTGGTAGAATATGTGGGGGGTGCATAGGGATGTTTCTTGAGTTGGTGGGAGGGGAGCTGAGTGAGAGTGAGACATGAGTGGTGGTGTGAGTAGTAGTACAGTGGTAGTGGTTGAGTGGGGGAATGGTGGAGCTTTGGTAGGATGTAAGATATGCAAGTAGAGTGTATGCTGTGAGCATAGGTAAGGTATGCTTGTACATGTTAGTTGAGGAGGTGTGATAGTAGTGGGAAGATGGAGGAGGTCGTGTTGGGTTAGTGCTGTGGTTGGCTACTGGAAAGATGGGAGGGGTTTGTGAGTGTAATAAAGGTGGGACCACTGGGGGCGGGAGGTAATAGGGAGCAGGGTGAGGAGTGAAGCTGGTAGAGACTCTGTTAGTTGCTCTTATGAGGGGCTGGAAACAATCAGGTAACAGAGTTAACTGATAAATGAACATATGATAGTGACAAGGGTGGTTGTAGTTGTAAAAATGGTGCCTGCCACAGGTAATATTTATTAACTTTGGGATTGTCTTAAGGTAATAAACAGGGAAGGGGGAGGGGAGAACAAGGGTGTGAGCAGGCAGTTCTTTGTACTGCTGCTAATGAGCCAAAGCAAATACAAGTTTGTGTTTAAGAAACAATCACAATTGATCAAGGACTGCTCTGAAACTGTAAGTCATTTCTTAACCATTTGCCAGGTGGAAAAACAGGATAACCTTGTATCAGTAGGCTACTGTGGTCTCAGTTTAAATTAATAAACACATAGTACTGATCAGTTATGGATACTATTTGCTAATAGAAGGGAATAAGAGAGAAAGTGGAAGATGAGTGTGTGTGTGTGTGTGTGTGTGGGGGGCTGCTTACAAGCCAAAGCAGAGTGCTCTCCAGGGGAAAATGAATATTGGCTCAAACAGGTAGACACATACTATTTTTCATAGAGACATGTTAAATTCTGTTGGTATCTGTTTAGCCTGGGAACTAGATGCAGGTGTCAAATAGTGATGTCATCTAGCTAGCCCAGCAGTGATGTGTATTATTAATTTAAGACTATTTCAAAGAGAAAGTCTGTGCATTTTGTATTTTGTTCTGGACCTGTAAACATATCTTTAGCACTTTTCATCTATATCTGCCTGGCTCTGTAAGTAAGACATTTAGGGCATAGTATTACTTAGGGATAGATAGGAATATAGCAAAAGCAGTCTAGATG
Organism: Protopterus annectens; assembly: GCF_019279795.1. Lineage (NCBI taxonomy): Eukaryota > Metazoa > Chordata > Ceratodontiformes > Protopteridae > Protopterus > Protopterus annectens. Next base: position 543,783,639 of record NC_056735.1, read on the forward strand.
TTTTCTGTATTTATGTGAGACTGTTCTGCAATGTTGTTTTAAAATATTTCCTGTCATTCTGAACTCTAGTGGCACTGTGTTGAGTTAATGAGTATTGTCTTGTGCTTTTATTATTTATTATTACATATATTTAAACCTTTTAATTGTGGCTGGTTTTGTTTATAGATATTTAAGCTCTTAGAGTACTTGCATATGTATTTGGGGACACTGTAGAAGCCACTCCCATAGCCTTCAAGTCTCAGTAAAACGTACCATTTGGATAATAGTAGCATTACACAGTAGAATTCTTCACCCTTGGTAAGGGCCGTTATAGTAGTTGATAAGTAGTGGTTGGTGGCAGTGATTACTAACTTATAGTCTGGACAGAAGGAGGCATAGCTAGTGAACCTGTGCCAGCCTTCTCCAGGATTTCCTGTGTATTTGTATATAAATCAAATCTCAAAGTGTGTGTGTGTCAGCTACTAGGACAGGGACACAAAGCATTGGCTGGACAGAGAGGGTGCTGGAGGTTATGGCTTGACCACTCACCTGAGAACTTAACCCTATAGCTGCACCAGTGAGCAGTCTTATTGGGGATCTGGAGAGAGTGGGAGAAACCAGCCCCAGACTGACTGTGATCTCTGTGTACTCTTAAGAGAAAATTTACTTTACTGTGTGTGTACTTGTTATCCTCCCAATGTGCATGTCCCTCACTGGTGTCAGTGATGAGGATTGAGGCTCCTTGATTACTGGGCCAGTGCAGGGGCATCATATATTAATTGTTTGGCAGTGGTGGGATAGCCACATCACATATTAATTGGTTGATACTGGTGAGATAGCCACATCACATATTAATTGGCTTGTAGTGGTGTGGATATTGAATTCCTGTAGTTTGTGTACAGTGCCATGAACATTCAGAGTTCATATCATAATTGTATTTCTTCTGTCAGCTTATTTAGTCAGGGAGAGCAGGCAAGCATGTCAGCAGAGGAGTATGGCAAGCTGACAAGGAGCCAGTTGGCTGAGATATGCCAGGCTAAAGGACTAGTGCATGCCAGCCTGACTAAGGCAGACGTGATTGCAGCTTTAGTCACAGCTGCATCAGAGAATAGCAACCAGGAGGATGATCAGACTGACCATGGGGATGTACAACTCTCAGAAAATGGACAGCTCAGCCTTTTCACAGAGGACTTAAAAATCCACCTAGAGTTAAAGAGACTTGAGTTGGAGGCCAAGCATTTGGAAATGGAAGCAGCAGAGATACTGAGACATCTGGAAGCTGAGAATAAGAGGCAGATACAACACAAAAAGGCGATGCTGACTCTTTGCCAGAGTCATGGAGGTAATGGGGAAGGGAGTAACCAAACCCCAGAAGCAACAAAGGTCAGTAAATTTCTTCCACAATTTACAGAAGGGCATAATTTTGATAGTTTCATTCATATGTTTGAGAGGGTATGTAAATGGTATAATTTTGACCAAGGGTTCTAGGTATTGTTACTGACCATCTTACTCCATGGTAAAGTTGTAGCTATTCTGTCCAAACTGTCTGATAATGACTGTCTAATTTATAATGTTGTAAAGAAATTGCTTGCTAGAATTTTTTAAGCTAACACCTGAAGCTTATAGGAAAAGATTTTGTGAGCATAGATGCAAGGCAGATGAAAGTGTGATAATATGTTGCTGAACTGACCACTTATTTTCATAGCTGGGTGAGTGGATGTCAGGTCCCCACTTTTGAAGGGCTGGCAGACATTTTGGTGATGGAACAAGGCTTTAGGACATTTCCTGAGGACATGAGGATCTGGTTAGCTGATAGACAATGCCTTACTGTAGATGAGTTGGGGAAGAAGGGAGACCAATACCTAGCAAGCAGACCATCCCTGCACAGGATAGGGACAACCAGTGCTGCTCATGGGTCTAAGGGAACCCATGGAGGGCAGCCCAGACTGCTCCAACAGGATCTGCCAGTAGCAGGGGAAGCCACTAGTCCAGGTACACATTCAGGACCTAGGGTTAAATGTTTTAAATACAACCAGTGGGGCCATGTAGCATAAAGATGTCCACAGAGGCAAAGTGGGGAACAAAATGTGGGAGAACCAGTAAGTGGGAATGACAAAATGCCAACAGTAGATTGTCTTGAGACAACAAGGGTACCAAACTACCAGAGAGGTTATATCCTATCTTAGTAAATGGCAAAGATACTATTATTAAGAGGCATAGCCTCTGGCATAACCATTTTGAAGCCTGCAATGGTTAAACAGGAGCACTACTTGCCTGGGCAGTCTACTCCAGTCAGAGATTTACGAGGGCCCCCATTCTAAATACCTTTGGCTATGGTTCATCTTGACTTGGAGGGTAGAAAAATAAGCCAGAAAGTAGGTGTGTTTGAGGATATCCCTGCAGATGCCCTGATAGGGAATGATTTTGATAATGCAGTACCAAGAGTTCATGCAGTTACACACAGTCAGGCTTGGAGACAAGTATGTGGGTCTGGTAGCCTGGGGGAGATCCACACATACCACTCACTTGCAGCCAGGACTGGTGAAGTGGTTACTTCAGGGATGGAGCTACCCTGTAGCAGTGAGACTGAAGGTGAACCACAGCTGCTTGTGGGTACTGATGTTCCCTTGAACAGAGTGACTGCAAGGGCAGAGGTAAGTAGTAGTACCCAGACTGACAGTGAGGCACTGCTGCCACAGGATACCAGACATCCTGTGGAAGGGGAGCTGGGAAGGGTTACAAAGAGAGAGTTGAGACAGGCTCTGCTCTCAGACCCTATATTACAAGGCCTGAGAGAGGTAGCTAGTGAGGCACCTGATTCTCTAGGAAATGGGGAATCTGCATACTGGGATAAAGGTTTACTGTATAGAGAGTGGACCCCTGAGGGAAGGCTAGATGGTGAGAGAATACAGCAGTTGGTAGTGCCTAGAAGCTACCATCTGGCACTTCTAGCCATAGCCCATAATATTCCCTTTGCAGGTCATATGGATATAAAATGTACAAAGAGACGTATTATGCAAAACATTTATTGGCCAGGGATTTGCAGAAATGTAACAGGTTACTGCAGGATGTGTGAGCAGTGCCAAAAGGTAGGCAAGGCAGGAGACAAGGTGAAAGCTCCTTTAATTACTTTGTCTGTGATTGAAAAGCCATTTCAGAGGGTAGCTATGGATATTGTGGGATCTCTGAGTACCCCAAGTTACACAGGGAAAACGTATATCCTTGTGGTAGTAGAGTATGCTATGATATAACCTGAGGCAGTGGCTCTGTCCACCATTGAGGCAGAAAAGGTGGCAAATGCTTTGTTAGATATTTTCAGCAGGGTAGGTTTCCCGATAGAAATACTGACTGACAGAAGTGCCAACTTCATGTCAGACCTGCTGGCTTGTCTATGGAAGTACTGTGGGGTGAAGCAACTAAAGACCACCCCCTAACATCCCTAGACTAATGGTCTTGTTGAGAGGTTAAACACTACACTTAAAATGATGCTATGGGCATTTGCAGACCAGTTTAAGAGGGACTGGGCCAAATATTTTCTCCATCTGTTGTATGCTTACAGAGATATTCCCCAGGAATCCACGGGATTTCACCATTTGAGTTGCTGTATGGGCATAGGGTAAGGGGGTCTCTAGACTTAATTCGAGATGAGTGGGAGGGTGTGTGTGAATCCCACAAGGAGTCTCTTGTTGCATATGTCCTCAACCTCAGGAAAAGGCTCAGGGAACTCATGGGTTTGGCCCAGGATAACCTGGCAGAAGCCCAACTGCAGAAAAAGTCTGGTATGACAGGAATGTTTGAGCTAGAGAGTATCCTGTAGAGCAGTAGGTAATAGTTCTTATTCCTGTCAGACTCAACAAGCTGCAGGCAGCTTGGGAGGGACCCTACAAGGTGGTAAGAAAGGTCAGTGATGTTAACTACATGATAGAACTGCTAGGCCAGAGGCAGGGGCACAAATTGCACCATGTTAACATGATGAAACCTTACCATGTTAGGGAGGCCCTTCTGCTGAGTATTTGCACTGGATTGCAGGAGGTGTCTGAGGGAGATCTGGTGACTGATCTCAGTGAAGCTCAGACTGACACCTCAGTGGAAGGGGTAGCAATATCACAGCAGCTATCTCCTACCCACGCTCAAGAAAGCCGAGCAGTGTTACAGGAGTTTAGGGGCATGTTCACTGGGAAATCAGGGTGCACCCATCTGGTGCAGCACCATGTAGATACAGGACCCCAAAGGCCTATTAGGCAGGCCCCTTATAGGGTGCCTAAGAGAGTCAAAGGAGATACAGGAAATGTTGGAACCAGGGGTAATTCAGGAGTCCAACAGTCCCTGTGCCTCCACAGTGGTGCTGGTACCAAAGAAGGATGGCAGCACCAGGTTCTGTGTTGACTACAGGAAATTAACAGTCAGATGCTTACCCCATGCCTAGGACAGATGAAGCCCTAGAGCAGCTGGGTGGTGCTAAGTAGCTTACCACCATTGATCTTACCAAGGGTTAATGGCAGGTGCCCTTGACTCTCAGTGCTAGAGAGAGGTCAGCCTTTGTGGCTCCTTTTGACTTGCATGAGTTCACAAAGATGCCCTTTCAGATGAAAAATGCCCCATCAACTTTCCAGAGGCTGGTAGATCATATCCTAGCAGGAGCAGGAGATTTTTCCCTTGCTTACCTGGATGATATTGCCATCTACAGCCATTCCTGGCAAGAGCATCTTCAGCATGTCAGGGAGGTGTTGCTCAGACAACAGAGAGCAGGGTTGATCACTAAGCCCAGCAAATGTCAGGTAGGTATGGCAAAGGTATCCTAACTGGGACATAGAGTGGCGAGTGGTAAGATCAGGCCAGAATTGGCCAAAGTGGAAGCCATTCAGGCATGGCCTGCAGCTGTTACCAAAAAGCAGGTGAGGGCATTTTTAGGGACAGGAGGGTAGTACAGAAAGTTTGCCCCCAGTTATAGTACCATAGCTGCTCCCCTCACATACCTGACAAGGAAAAACAGGCCAGATAAGGTAGTGTAGATCCCTGCATGTGAGCAGGAATTCCAGAAGCTTAAAGACGCTTTGGGAGGACCCCATCTGTTAGCCAATCCAGATTACAGCAAAGAATTTGTTGTGTAGGTGGATGCTTTAAACCATGGTGTAGGGGCTGTACTAAGCCAGATGTCTTCAGAGGGAGAAGAGCACCTCATGGTTTATCTCAGTTGTAGCTTCCAACCCAGGGAGGAATGCCATGCAGCTGTAGAAAAGGAATGTCTAGCCATAGTCCAGGCATTGTAGAAACTTCAGCCTTTTCTGTATGGAAAGAAATTCACTGTAGTTACAGACCGCAATCCCTTAACATGGCTACATCAAGCCAGCCATTAAAATGCCAAGTTACTAAATTGGAGCCTAGGATTACAAGCATATGATATGTCATTGTGGCACCACAATGGGGTTAGCAATGCCAACGCAGATGGGCTCTCAAGACAGGGAATGGGGTAAGATATTCCCAGATTGACTCAATCCTCTCAAGCAATGTTTCTCAATGGTCACTTGAAAAACGAGCTTGAGTTCTCGGGGGGGGGGGGATTTTGAAGGCTGCTAGTCCAGCTGGATAGAATTTTGTAAATAATTCTATGTCCTTTGTGAATAGTAATGTGATTTGTATGCTTGCCTTAAAAATGTAAGAAAACTATATGTTCTGTACTGAGGTTCAAGATTGCAACCACAGTGCACCCTGCTGGAAAAGACCAGAAATGTGTATAAACTACATGGCTATGCAAATTGTATGTGTTGATGGTAAAGGCTGGAACATACAAAGTTAACTTGCAAATTCTAAGAAAATAAGTGGAACTTGTTTATGCTCTGTTATCTCTGTTTCAGAACAAAGCAGACACAATGCCTAGAGTTGCAGGTTTTCTCATTGTCTGAAAACAGAGGTAATTACAGGTTTCCAAGGTAATTGTTTTATGACTTCCAGTTTCAGGAAAGCTTCTAAGAGATAAGTATCAGCTTCTAAGGGATAAGTATTTTTCAGAGACATGTTAAATTCTGTTAGCATCTGTTTAGCCTGGAAACTAGATGCAGGTGTCAAATTGTGATGTCATCTAGCTAACCCAGCAGTAACGTGTATTAATTTATGAACTACCTCAGAGAAAAAGTCTATGCATTTTGCATTTTATTCTGGACTGTAAACATCTCTTCAGCACTTCTCATCTATATCTGCCTGGGTCTGTAAATAAGAGATTTAGGGCATAGTATCTCTTAGATATAGATAGGAATATAGCAAGAGTAGTCTAGATGTTTTCTGTATTTATGTGAGGCTGTTCTGCAATGTTGTTTTAAAATATTTCCTGTGATTCTGAACTCTATTGTCACCGTGTTGAGTTAATGAGTATTGTCTTGTGCTTTTATTATTTATTATTAAATATATTTAAGCCTTTTAATTGTGGCTGATTTTGTTTAGCGATATTTATCTCTTAGAGTAGTTACATATGTATTTGGAGACACTGTACAAGCCACTACAATAGCCTTCAAGTCTTGGTCACACTTATCGTTTGGATAATAGTAACATTACACAGTAGAATTGGTCAACCTTGGTAAGGGCTTTTATAGTCACTGATAAGTTGTGGTTGGTGGCAGTGATTATTACCTTATAGTCTGTGCAGAAGGAGGCATAGCTAGTGAACCTGTGCCAGCAGCCTTCTCCAGGAATGTCTGCATATTTGTATATAAATCAAATCTCAAAGTGTATGTGTGTCAGCTACTTGGGCAGGGACACAACACTCTGGTTGGACAGAGTGGGTTCTGAAGGTTTTGGCTTGACCACTCGATTGAGATCTTAACCTTATAGTTGTGCAAGTGGGGAGTCTTATTGGGATCTGGAGAGAGAGCGGGAGAAACCAGCCTCAGACTGTCTATGATCTCTGTGTGCTCTTAAGGGAAACTGTACTTTACTGTGTGTGTACTTGTTATCCTCCCAATGTGTACATCCCTCAATGGTGTTAGTGGTGAGGATTGAGTCTACTTGTTTATTGGGACAGTGCAGGGGCATCACACATAACACAAAAAATGCCTCATTGTCCCCTTTGGTAAAGAAGTACCTTTGCTAATTATGATAGACATAGCACCCCTCTAAACTCAAACTGTGTGGTGTGAGACTTGGGAACACAGGTTGATAGCAATCTAAACTTTAATCACTATGTGACCAGGGAGGTCATAGTCCACTTTACTCAACACTTATCAGGCCACTAACTGAGTACAATGCTCCCTTCTGTATGTACCTCACAAGAAACCGGTAGCAACTGAGAAAACACAGTTTTCTGACCAGAAGAATCCAGGGCCACAAAAACATGACATACATGGAAAGACTGAAAGCACTGTCACTGTACTTAGTATCATACAGAATGCTGAGAGGCAACCTGTACCTGGCCTACAGAGCAGTCTAAGACCCTGCTGTGTAGGAAATGTTTGGCATCCGCAAATCAAATGGGTCAAGAATAACTTGCTCCAGGCATCTCAACCTAGCCTGTGAAATAAACAGAACATGCTGAACAGACAGATGTATCTCACAACAATTGCTGTTCCTCTGGAATAGGATCCCACTGTATGTGAAGCAGTGCTCCTGAATGACCCTATTCAAGCACAATCTTGACAACTGGATGGGTGATTACAAATTCAGCCCAGGGGTGGCACCTATGTCCCTCATGGACAAGGGAAGTCAGTGCTGATCACAAAATGTATCTGCTAACAACGACCATCTAACTATGCTCAATAAGGGTACCTGATGCACAGGTAGGCTTGTAAAGGCCTTAGGGCCATTAGGGTAGTAACTTCCTATGAACCTATGAAGCTATGAACTTATGCAGGTCTCCCAACATCTTCTCTCCAACATACACTGCTGATGTCATCATCATCCTGCAACCTTGTAAAAGTCAGACTTGTGTCAGGGCATGTGAGAAGTACTGATATCTGTACTCTGTATACTTAGTTATGTAGGGGGTTATGTTCTCACTCTAGTCAAGTGTGTGTGTGTGTGTGTGTGTGTGTGTGTGTGTGTGTGTGTGTGTGTGTGTGTGTGTGTGTGTTTGTGTGTCTGGCCAGAAGAGCATAAGAGTGTATTCTACTGTTACCACTCCAATGTCATCATCTGACAGTATTTTGACACTTACACATACCTACACTTCCATTTCATGCAGGCCTCCTAACATCTTCTCTGCAACATGCACTGTTGATGACATTCAATATAAGGCATCCTGCAGCCTTGTAAAAGTCAGACTTGTGCCGTGGTGCTCACATAAAGTACTCAGCTCTGTAGACTGTGTACCTTAAAAAGGTAGGGAGTTCTATTCTCACTACAGTCAAGTGTGTGTGTGTGTGTGTGTGTGTGTGTGTGTGTGTGTGTGTGTGTGTGTATGTGTGTGTGTATGTGTGTGTGTGTGTGTGTGTGTGTGTGTGTGTGTGTGTGTGTGTGTGTGTGTGTGTGTCTAGCCAGAAAAGCATAAGTGTATATCCTACACACCAATCCCATGAATTGGCAGTATTATTACACTTGCACATGTTTACATATCCATTTCATGCAGGCCTCCCAACATCCTTTCTCCAATATTCACTGCTGATGTTATTCAATATAAGTTGTCCTGCAGCCTCATAAAAGTCAGACTTGAGCTGTGTCTTATGCCTTAAATATGGACTTCTGTAGTCTGTATACTTTAATAGGTAGGGGTTCTGTTCTCACTGCAGTCAGTTGGTGTGTGTGTGTGTGTGTGTGTGTGTGTGTGTGTGTGTTTGTGTGTATATACTTGCTTGACAATCTTTAACAGCCTTTTACACCAGCATGTGGGACACTGTTATAACCATATTTTCCTCACCAGATATTGCTGATGTCATGAGCTATATCTGATTTGTGGATGTGTGCACTATTCCCACCAGGGCAGTGTCTGAGACTGGTCTGGAGGCTAGACATGAGTCACCTCATCCTATACGATAGAGATTACAGTGACATGGCTTTCAGTCTATCCACACACATCATGGCATGGTTTTTAGGCCATGGGTTTTCCTGGTGAGAAACCCCTGTGGTCTTTCACGCTGCTGCATATGTCTGGTGAAGTACATACAAAAGAGAGCATTATAATCTATTAGTGTTCTAATGAGGTTTGAGTACAGTGCTTTAATAGTATCCTAAGACCTGAATATGATGGTGTGACTTATGATGTGCATAACATAGGTTTTCAATACCAGTGTGGTCACTTTATGGTCAAAGTTCAGATTACTATCTAGGTCTAGATGTGTTCCCAGAACTTGCTTCACTGGGTTTCAGTATAACGGGACTGCTGTCAATGCTGTAATTATCAGGGAATTCTACTTTGGAGGACAAAATAAAGACACATTTTTGTATTTATTTGTAGACCGTGAGGCTTTGTCACCATTCATTTGCATGCTTTAGCCCCTGCTGTATTATCTTATCATCGTAGGTGGATTCAATTATTGCACCCAGTAAGCAAGAATCAGCATATGTGGTAAGCCAAAGGCTGTATACCTTAGCCTGAACTGTCAATAAATAGATTCCAAACAGTAAAGGGGCAAGCAGTGGTGACAGCTCTAGTGGTACAGGTTGGTTCACCAACTTTCATAGTATGTATTCTGTCCGTGAGCCAAATGTACCTATCTAGTGATGTAAGGGTTAATCCCCAGTTGGGAGAGTTTTCTCAATGATACTGCATGGGATACTGTGTCCAAACCATAGACCAGATCAGAATAGGCAGTATGCACTGTCTTATCTTCATCCAGGCCTATTGCACAGAATCAGTTGTCTGTGACAGCATCACAGAGTGCTTATTACGAAACTTAGCACATACACCTTTCTGACATGGTTCATTACACACTTTAACATACCCTCCACACAGATGATGTTCCTGTAGAAGGGTGTACATCAACATGCATCCATGTGAGTTGGGAGGGAGAGAACCTGATGCATTTATAGATACATCTGAACTCTCTGCATCTGTGAGGAAGACCAACATGTCATCATGCACCTTTTCTAAATAGTCACTAGTAATCCCAGTTGTGTGCAACAGACTAGTGTGAGTTGTTAATGCTACAACATGCCTGTTTCATCAGATATATGTCCTCAAGGGTCTATATTATAACAATGAATAAAAGAGTGAAAAAGCCGGACCTCGAATTGGTTATTGTGGGGGGCTGTGCCCCCCCACACCCCTTGCTAAATATATATACCATCTCCGAGATTACACTACAGTGAAGAAAGAACAAATATTCTGATCTTCACTGTACCGCAATCTCACAAAAAACACTTCGAGGTCCAGCATTTTAGCTCTTTAGAGCATTCGACATTTTAATTATTTGTTGTACCAATATAGACCTGTCCTCAAGGAGGTCATTGAGAGCATGCGTGATGACAACACTACAATCCTTTTGAACTTGAAAAGCCTAAGGCATTTGACAAAAACAGGCATTAAGGTATTCACTCAGCACTGTCAGATATGACCATAAACACCTATATCACCAAGTGGGGAGACCACTGTATCACATACATAGCATTTAAATATGTTGAAATGTGTAAAGTGACCTATATCTCAGGTCCAGTGATCAGGTACGTACATCAGGGCTGTCTGCAGGGTTATTCCTGTCCATTATTTAAGTCACATATTTCACAAATGATATACACATCCTGTGTCAAAACAGCTGTCTGAAGGACTACATATTGTGGGCAATCATAGACTCAGTCTGAAACATTAGTATAATACAGACAGTATCAATACATACCAAACACTGCTGCCACAGCCATGGCAATACCTGCAATGACACAAAAACATGGAGGGATTTGTTACATCATAAAAATAAACACACAACCCAAATATAATATAGACATCTCACCCTATAATTAGACCACTAGTATGTGACCTGTGTCCTATGGTAGATTGCATGTGGAACATCCACCAGCATGTGGCTACTGTGCTGACTACTCCTAAACCTCATCACAGGCCATAATACTTCCATCGTTCACAGACTTCATCACACCAATAATTGAGTACAATGCATCCTTCTTCATGTACCTCCCTACACATCTTCCACTGATGTGTAACTGAAGTGTACCACATTTGCCACAGTGAGCTGTCACACATCTTATTAGCCATACCTAGATATTCTTTCATTGGCATAAACATTACTATCTGATGGTACAGATCCCCCATCAAGTTGTTACACCAGATGCATGTGTGGTACCTGTTCCATTGATGCATGCAGTACATACATAGCTGTTTGACAATGTTATTGGCATGGGTAATGTCATTCGTCCAATCAGGATGAAATAGATGAGTCTTTGGGTTCTGTTCAAGCAGCTTTATTATGTACAAACACATCAGGATTGAGGCTTAATAACTTTAACTTAGATAAACTTATGAGCAGACTAGCTATGATACTCATACATGCTAATCTCTGGCTGCACTCTCAAAATGGCACTGAAGCTAGCATGTGCTTGCTATTTATATGCATGTGCCATTCTTGAAACACTTCTTAAAGATACAACACACACACTCTATTCTACATCCTCCCTCTTTGAGAAATAAGTCATGCAATATTGATGGCATCAGGTGACATAAAATCAATGCAAATAATTCTTTGTCTTGCAATTATACAGAACTAGATACATATATAGAATTATGTCCAGGTTGCTGTGTATTTCAGACTAGGTCTGAAAATATGAGCAAATCGTGTGACATAAAAATTAGAATTAGGTCTAGCAACTGGGACTGTCTCTGCAGAATGTTCAACCTTAGGGACATCAGGAACATCATCAGGAATGGAAGTAGAAGTTAAGACACGTTCTGGAACAGGAACATTGTCTGGATTGATCTGAGATCTAGAGTCTATATCACAGGAACAATGCTGTGATACTGATTCTGGTACAAGAAGAAGATCTCTGTGATTTCTCCTGTACTTCACACCCACAGAGTCTAAGAAGTTGATCTTAGCTCAGTACATATATCTGTTACTTGACCAATCTGGTCAAAACCTTTTGCCGTTTATATCCTCACTGTCTCTCTTTCTTTCAATGAACGAAGAAATCTGCTCGATTTATCATAGTAAACTTCTGGAAAGAACGCTTTCTGAATAATTGGGCTCTAATTGTCCTGTTGTTCTTAGCTTTAGGCCTCAACAAACTGGAACTAATAGGCAATGTTGTTCTGGTTTGCTTAGACCGAAGTCTCTGAGCAGGAAGTCAAGTATATCGTCACAATGTATGTTTCTGAGACTGAGTAAATTCAAAAAGACATCGTTATTATCACACTTTGACCTCTCAAGTAATTGCTTTGCACTCTATACTGCACATTCAGCTAGTCCATTTGACCGTGAATATTTTGAACTACTAGTAACTTGTACAAAGTTCTATTCTCTTGCAAATTCCTGAAACATCTGACTAGTAAATTGAGTACCGTTGTCAAAAATAACTTTGTGTGGACTACCATGGACTGAGAAATGATGCTTCACCTTGGTGCTAACAGCAGTAGACATTAGATTAGGTAGTAAATCAATCTCAGAAGAGTTTGAATAAGAGTCTACCAACACTAAGTAATGCTGATTGTTCCACTCAACTATATCAGTAGCTACTGCTGACCAAGGTAGTTCAGGAACTTGACTTAGCTAAAGTGGTTCTTTTCACAAATTCGGTTTAGTACTATTGCATACTGAACAAGAAGAAAGTACTTTATCAATGTCTTTTACTATAGAAGTCCAAAATACTAGTTTACTCACCCTTCTTTTGGTAGATTCAGAATCTGGGTGATCACAATGCAAAATCTGGATATATTCATGTTGTAAGAAAGCAGGAAAAACAATTTTAGGACCTTTGAAAATAATACCATCTTCTATCAACATCTCATCTCTGTAAGGAAAATAAGTTTGCACTTCAGGTGGTACACTAGATTGCTTTGATGGCCATCCAACATTAATGTAGTGGTTGAGCTTTTGCAAAACTGGATCAGGCTTTGTATGATCTCTCAGTTTATCAAGTCTCATGGTAGAAAAATGATGCACTTCCATGATGTCAAAGTCAAATTTCTCTGCATGAAGTTGTTCTGTTGTATTTCTGGGTAACCTGAATAAGGTATCAGCCAGATAAAGAAGTTTTTTTTTTTTTATAGACCACTTTGAAGTTGTACTTTTGCAATTTGAGCATCATTCTTTGTAATCTCTCTGGAGCTGAATGCATAGGCTTATGTAAAATAGTAACTAGAGGCTGGTGATCAGTTTCAATCTGAATAGCTCCATCATAGATATAATCATGAAACTTTGAACATGCAATACTATTGCCAAAAGTTTTTTTTCTCAGTTTGAACATATTGCATTTCAGTTTGGGTAAGAGTTCTAGATGCATAGACTACTAGTCTGCCCTCCTGAAGAATAACTGCACCAAGACCAAATTTTGAAGCATCACAGCAAAGAGTAACTGGATTATTGACATCATAGTATCTTAATGTAGGTGGGGTGGCAATTTTCTGCTTAAGGTCTTCAAATGCTTTCTGGTGCTGTTCCAACCAGGACCATGTAACATTTTTGCATGTCATCTCTCTCAGAGGTGCTGTCAACTCACTAAAGTCTGGCATAAACTTGCCTAAATAGTTGACCATGCCAAGAAAATGTTGTAGAGCTTGAACATTATCTGGTGCTGGCATCTCAAGAATGGCTGCTTGCTTGGACACGACTGGTCTCAAGCCAGTTCTGGTAAGTAAATGACCTACATATGTAACTTCTGATAGTCTGAATTTGCACTTTAGAGAATTGAGCTTTAAGTTCACTTTGCATGCTCTGTCTAGAACTTTCTTAAGGTTTCTGTCATGCTCTGCTTCACCATTGCATCCAACCAATAAATCATCTATTACTATGGCCCAAGGATAACCTGAAAAATTTGCTCCATTACATGCTGGAAGACTTCACTTGCAGAATTTATTACAAATGGCATCCTGAGGAATCTATATCTGTCAAATGGGGTAATGAAAGTAGTCAGTAATGAGGATTTGTGATCAAGCATCACTTGCCAAAATGAACTTTTTGCATCCAAGACAGAAACAATAGTGGCATTTGGCATTAGGGATGCAACTTCCTCGACTGTACACATTGGATGATGTGGTCTCTTAAATGCTTTGTTCAAATCTCTTAGGAAAATACATATTCTGATTTCAACTGAGCCTTTCTTGTGGGCTGCTGCTATGGACAACACCCATTCAGTTGGTTCTGTAACTGGAAAAATTACACCTTGTTGCACAGTTTTATCCAACTGAGCTTTGACTTTATCCTGCATAGCTATCAGAACATTTCTTGCTGGTCTGACCACTGGACTGATCTCTTGGTCTAACTTCATAGAATACACAACTGGAAGTTTGCCCAATTTGTCATCAAAAACATCAGCATACTCTGAGAGAAATGTCTTCAGAAAAATTAGAACTAGGATATGTGCTTATATGATGAACTTCTTTGGTAAAAGAAAGTAGATTCATTCTCAAACTGTCTCTGAGACTGAGTAATGACTGCACAGGTCTTCAGACTACATAGAAGAACAAGCTGTAAGAGTTCCAAGCCAAATAACATGAAAGCACTACTGAGCCTTTGGTTTGAATTTCTTCATCTGCATGAGCAACACGTTTTGCACAACTGGCCACGTTGAGTTGTTCACCAGCTCTCACCTTAGCAAATGTGTTTGCTGACATAACATTACACTTTGAATCGGTGTCTACTTTTAGCTTGGTGGATTTACTATTGATTTGGACAGTACAAAACACTTCATTCTTTGCGAATAAATTCACTGGATCAACCTCTTCACCAATTACTGATACACCATCTACATAGAAAGTAGATTTGCAGCTCTCTGTATGATCAACTTACTTTTTTGACTGAGTCTTTTTTATAACTGTGTGAGGTTTACTTGATTTGCAAAACTTTTGAAAATGGTTCCATTTTTTGCACCCATGGCATTGCCGACCAAATGTTAAAATGTTTCACTTTTAGACTCATGATTGGCACCATAATTGTGACAGCTAACAATAAAGCTGGATTTGGGTTTTGCTGACTCACCCTTGTTCTGTACTGAACATGCCCTTTTCTTAGACCTTACTGGAAAACTAAGTGGTTTTGCAAGAAAACCCACAGGGACTGCAGTTGCCATGTGCTTAGACCTGCTTCTGCCAGCCATGTTTTGCATGCTGTCTACATTTGCTCTGGAGCCTGCTGAAACCATGCTCTTATCACTTGCAAGCATACTCATATGCCTTTCTGTAACTTCATGGATTTGACAAATCTCAATAGCTTTACTCAATGTTAAATCACTGTCATGAAGCAAAATCTTTCTCACAGTAGCACTATTAATACCATACACATGCCTGCCCTTTATTAACTCATCTTTTAAGTCACCAGCCCAACACATTTTAGTTTTGTTTTTCAGGTCAGTTATATAAGCTACCAAAGTTTCTGGTTTCTGACCTCTTGTGTTAAACAAGTGCCTCTCTATTGTAATATTTGTATGGGGTTTACACATCTCTCTGAATTTGTTCTTCGAACATACAAGTCTTTACATGATTCAGCCTGTACAATAATAAGATGGTTTTCACCTTCTCCCTCATATACTGCTGGTGCTTATACAAATGAACACTCTCTTTCAATGGCCTCTGACCCAACTAGTTTTAGCAAAACAAATGCCCTTCTGTGTGCATCTTTGTCAGAATAAGCTGCTTGTATAAAAATATCATTCTCTTGCTCAGATTTTCCCTAATTCTCTGCAATATTCTGATCAAATACAAGTGTTGAGGATTTTTGATATCCGTCTGCCATATTAATACATACCAGTGAAGGCTTCTGCAAGTATGCAAGAACACACAGACATATACATATGCTAGGAATTTATGCTAGTATTTGTAACTTTGCTCAGTAGCACAACAAGCCTCTGAATAACTGAACTTTGTGGAATAAATCTCTCAGGCACTGTGATACTCTTGAAATTACTTTACTGTAAGAAATTACCTCTTATCAGTGTAAGAAACATTTCACAATAATTGCACTGTGCTAATAACCTAGGCAGAAGAGGCTCAGAGTAAGAAACATTTCAAAGTAACTGCAGTTTGTGAATAAACAGTACACAGCACACTGAAACTTGTCCAAAATGAAAGTAATTTGCTAAATAACTCTTTACAGTGCAAGAAACACACTGTAATGGTGATACTTTGCGAATAGAAAACCCCAGCACAAGAAACTTTTCTAAATGGCTGTATTTTTACAGCACTTCACAAAATAGTTGTACTTTGCACACAAATAAACTCTTCAAAATAAATGCACAGTAATAAGTATATACGTTAACCACTTTATACACATTGATATACTTAGAATAACTCTAGTTATGCCCTGAATAAAATGTGAAATAGTAGTTATGGCAAAACAACCCAGCCACCGGGGATGCACAAGCCAGTGCATTTCTTTATGCCTGTCCCAAGCCTGGATAAATGGGGAGGGTTGCGTCAGGAGGGGCATCCGGCGTAAAACTTCGCCAAATCATTTCATGCAGTCACCAGTAAATATTTCCATACCGGATTGGTCGAGGCCCAGGTTAACAACAACCACCACCAGTACTGTTAGCCAACAGGGTGCTGGCTGAAATTGGGCTACTGTTGGCTGAAGGAGGATAAGATGCAGTAGGCATGGCTGAAGGCAGGAAGAGAGGAGAAAGGCTAGGACTGTGGTAGTGAGGGTCGGAACCTTGAATGTTGGCAGTATGACTGGTATAGGGAGAGTGCTAGCTGATATGATGGACAGAAGGAAGGCTGGTATATTGTGTGTGCAAGAGACCAGATGGAAGGGGAGTAAGGCTAGGTGTATCGGAGGTGGGTTCAAATTGTTTTATCATGGTGTGGATGGAGGAGAAATGGCGTAGGAGTTATTCTGAAGGAACAGTATGCTGAGTGTTTTGGAGTTGAAAAGAGTGTTGGATAGAGTGATGTTTATGAAGCTAGAAATTGATGGTGTAATGATGAATGCTGTTAGTGCATTTGCTCCACAAGTTGGGTGTGCAATGGATGAGAAAGAAAAATTTTGGAGTGAATTGAATGAATTGGTGATGACTGTACCCAAGGGTGAGAGAGTGATGATTGGAGCAGATTTCACTGGGCATGTTGGTGAAGGGAACAGATTAGATGAGGAAGTGATGGGTAGGTATGGTGCTAAACAAAGGAATGCAAAAGGTCAGATGGTAGTGGATTTTGTGAAAAGGATGGACATGGCTGTGGTGAATACGTATTTTAACAAGAGGGAGGAGCATAGGGTGACATACAAGAGTGGAGGAAGCTGCACACAGGTGGATTATATCTTATGTAGGAGGGCCAGTCTGAAGGAGATTGGAGACTGTAAAGTGGTGACCAGAGAAAGTGTAGTTAGGCAGCATAGGATGGTGGTTTGTAGGATGACGTTGGTGATCAAGAAGAGGAGGAGGAGTGTGAGGGCAGCACCAAGGATCAAATGGTGGAAATTGAAAAAGGGTAATTGTGAGGTGGAGTTCAGGGATGAGTGAAGACAGGCACTGGGTGGCAGTGAAGAGTTACCAAATAGCTGGGTAACTACAGCAGAGTTAGTAAGGGAGACAGCTAGAAAGGTGCTGGTATCACATCGGGGTAGAGGAAGGATAACAAGGAGACATGGTGGTGGAATAAGGAAATACAGGAGGGTATACAGGCAAAGAGGTTGGCAAAGAAGAAGTGGGATTGTCAGAGAGATGAAGAAAGTAGACAGGAGTATAAGGAGATGAGGTGCATGGAAAGAGAGAGGTGACGAAGGCTAAGGATGAGGCATATTAAGAGTTACATGAAAGGTTGGATACTAAGGAGAGAGAAAAGGACCTGTACCGATTGGTTAGACAGAGGGACTGAGCTAGGAAAGATGTGCAGCAGGTAAAGGTGATAAAGGATAATGAGGGGAAACATACTCACAAGTGAGGAGAGTGTGTAGAGGAGATGGAAAGAGTACTTTGAGAGGTAGATGAATGAAGACAATGAGAGGGAGAGAAGGTTGGATGATGTATGGATAGTGAATCATGAAGTACAATGGATTAGCAAGGAAGAAGTAAGGATAGCTATGAAGAGAATGGAATGGAAAGGCTGTTGGCCCAGATGACATACCTGTGGAAGCATGGAGGTGTTTAGGTGAAGTGGCAGTGGAGTTTTTAACCAGATTGTTTAATGAAATCTTTGAAAGTGAGAGGATGCCTGAGGAATGGAGAAAAAGTGTTTTGGTACCGATTTTTAAGAATAAGGGTGATGTGCAGAGCTGTAGTAACTACAGAGGGATTAAACTGATCAGTCACAGCATGAAGTTATGGGAAAGAGTAGTGGAAGGTAGGTTAAGAAGGGACATGATTAGTGATCAGCAGTATGGTTTCATGCCGGGAAAGAGCACTACAGATGCAATGTTTGCTCTGAGAGTGTTGACGGAGAAGTACAAAGAATGTCAGAAGGAGTTGCATTGAGTTTTTGTAGACTTAGAGAAAGCATATGACAGGGTGTCTAGAGAGGAGTTGTGGTATTGTATGAGGAAGTCAAGATTGTCAGAGAAGTATGTAAGAGTGGTACAGGATATGTATGAGGGTAGTGTGACAGCGGTGAGGTCTGCTGTGGGAGTGATGGATGTGTTTAAGGTGGAGGTGGGGTTACATCAAGGATCAGCTCTGAGCCCTTTCTTATTTGCAATGGTGATGGACAGGTTGACAGACGAGATCAGACAGGAGTCCCCGTGGACTATGATGTTTGCAGATGACATTGTGATCTGTAGTGAGAGTAGGGAACAGGTGGAGGAGACCCTGGAGAGATGGAGATATGCTCCATTGAGAAGAGGAATGAAGGTCAGCAGGACTAAGACAGAATATATGTGTGTGAATGAGAGAGAGGATAGAGGAATGGTGAGGATGCAAGGAGTAGAGGTGGCGAAGGTGGATGAGTTTAAATACTTGGGGTCAATAGTTCAGAGTAACAGTGAGTGTGGAAGAGAGGTGAAGAAGAGAGTACAGGCAGGATGGAGTGGGTGGAGAAGAGTGTCAGGAGTGATTTGTGACAGGCGAGTACCTGTAAGAGTGAAAGGGAAGGTCTACAAGAGGGTAGTGAGACCAGCTATGTTATATGAGTTGGAGACAGTGGCATTGACACAAAGGCAGGAGTTTGAGCTGGATGTGGCAGAATTAAAGATGTAAAGATTTGCACTGGGTGTGACGAGGTTAGACAGGATTAGGAATAAGTATATTAGAGGGTCAGCCCAGGTTGGAAGGTTGGAGACAAAGCCAGAGAGGCAAGATTACATTGGTTTGGCCATGTGCTGAGGAGGGATGCTGAGTATATTGGGAAAAAGATGCTAAGGATGAAGCTACCAGGTAACAGGAAAAGAGGAAGGCCTAAGATAAGGTTTATGGATGTGGTAAGAGAGGACATGCAGGTGGTTGGTGTGACAGAGCAAGATGCAGAGGACAGGAAGAAATTGAAACAGGTGATCTGCTGTGGCGACCCCTAATGGGAACAGCCGAAAGAAGATGACGAGTAGTTATGCCAAAACACAGTACTTTGCCAAAAACATGCAGTCACCTTGCTTTATTTATGCTTAATGTGCCTCTGTTTCCCTTATTAGATTTGTTTTGCTCGTTTAATGCTTTTTTATGCCCATTGTACTTTTCTTGTGCTCGTTTTACTGTAAACATGCCCATTTTGCTTTAAACATGCTCGTTTTTCAATTCCAAGGTAATTCTGAATCCCTTATGTGCTTTTCTGATAATCATTTTGTCAAATATCTTAATTTTAAACATTTTATTTAATTAATAAACCTTTTGTGCCTCTCACTTGTTTAATAATGTGGTTTGTGCTTTTGTAATGCTCCATTTTATCTTTCTAATAAAATAAATTGTTTGTGCAAGTTTTCATTACCTTTGGTTCTTTTCTGGCTCCTTTTTCCCTGATTATTTCTCTTAGTTTACCTTCACTGTTAACTCTGTACCTAGTAGCTCTAAATAGCAGTCTCTGGTATCCCAGTTCTGACACCATGTTGCTCATCGGGTCAAAATGAAATAGATAAGTCTTAGGGTGTTCTGTTCAAGCAGCTTTATTATCTACAAACACACAAGGATTGGGGACTAATAATGTTAGCTTAAATAAACTTATGAACAAACTAGCTATTACACTCATACATGCTCACTCTCTGGCTGCACTCTCAAAATGGCACAGAAACTAGTATGTGCTTGCTATTTATATGCACATACCATCCTTAAAATGCTTCTTAAAGATACAGCACACACACTCCATTCTACAGGCAACATTTGTGACAGAGTGGATTGTACTATATACAGTATAATATATATATATATATATATAAATATATATATATATATATATATTTATATATATATATATATATATATATGTGTGTGTGTGTGTGTATTTATATATATATATATATATATATATACACACACACACACACACACACACACACACACACACACGCCATGCACACCAGCCAACTAGCCACATACAGTGTCACTCCTATCACCTCCAGCAGATGTTACAGTGCAAGGACTGTGTACATGATTACCCTCATGGAGTGCAGACATGTCATAGTAGTTGTACAAGTCTGTGCAGAATCATTTCTGATCACTCTAAATCACATATGTTACATCAGAGACATGGGATTGCTGGTGGTATTATTCTGATATTGCCCATGACTGTGAATGCTTAATGTTGTCCATGAGCCTTTACCTGTGTCCCACTTGCTCTGCTGAGATTACAATCATATTCAAGCAAATCAGTTTGCAAAGCTTCACAATATGCACCCTACCCTAATTGTATATAGCATTCCTGATAGATGTCCTCTGCATTGTTCATGTAAGGATGCTTATCTCACACAAATATCTTCCCCATTGTTATGCACTTTATGTGACAGTCACATAAAACACTGTGTTGTCCATGTTGTACCAAACAGATATGTGATAGGTGTTGCTGCTACAATTGTCTTCCATTGACATACCCTCATCTATTGTACAATAGGTTGTTTTACCTCTCTTCTTTCCCTGTGTTCATTCCTACAATTCATCTGTGTGTCTATATTCAATATACACACTTCCCCTGAGTGTTTATTTTATATGGCAGTCCATGTACCCTTACAGATCATTTACAGAACTTTGGTGCAGAATACCAGGAATGAGATTCCATAATACTCTGCACTCTGTACACTGTCCTGTACTGTGTTTGCACCATATACATAACTGTCATACCTCTCAACTGTCAAGATTTTCACAGAATGTCCAGATTTTTTCCTTATAAAATATCACTGGGATGACCTCGGGACTGATGTCACTAAATAATTACCTACATTTGAGTTTCGGACTGAAAATCCTTCAGAAAATGTATATTAACACACATCTTGCTATTCTAACACATTTCTAAGTTTAAAGGAGCAAATATGCAAGATCTGTCCCTATTTCTGGGTCATTGTCCACCCATTATGTCGGGCTTTGTCGAGATTTCTTGCACTGAGAGGTTGAGATCTATGAGAACTATATGTTAAGCCCTGATGTTCATTGTGGCATTCCACACAAATACACTAAGCAACTGCACTCTGATGTAAACAGGTTTGTTATCTGTGTTGCTTTACATAGTCTCCTGGTCAGCAACACTGTTGCCAGCCATGAAAACATGCTTATTTACATTCAAACTCGGTGCACTGCATGAATATGTAATTAGCTCTGCTGCTCACTGAGCATCACTGCACACTCACGTAAACTCCATGTAGGCTTTGCTCGACAAAGAGTTTACTGAATCCCGGAAAATATTTTTTTGGCAGACGTTATTAGTTGCCAGTTTCAGTTCTGATTGGAATAAAGCCCTTACATTTAAATGTAAGGTGGAAAAAAGCATTAATTATTTTATCTGCAAACAATATTGTTTAGTATTTGCAATGCCTTCATTGGGATATTTTCTAATTTGTGGCAGTAAGAAGAAAGATGTTTAAATGCAGTATATATCTAGAAAGTTATCCAGATGAAGTTCTATTTTTTTAAAGAACAAAACTACTAAATTACCTGTTTGTTGTATATTATTATTATTATTATTATTATTGTTGTTGTTGTTGTTGTTGTTATTATTATTATTGCCTGTGTAAGTAGGAGTGGTTGATAGTAATTTATTATTTTATAGTTTGATTTTTTTCCTTTGCACCTTTAGGACAAAATCTTGTATTAGTTTTTGTTTTAATCATTATTTAAAGTTCATACCTACCAGATATACAGTGGTAGGACCACAGGTAGTTTAATGAAAACGTGTCTTAAGAAAAATTACTTGAGCAAAATGTACTCAGACAATATAAGGAACTGTTAACTTGTTATCAGGCATATGCTGTGTCCTAGAATTACAAGTGACATTTTGTGGTGAAACTTAATATGCAGTACCATATGGGGAATAACAATTCACAATCCTTTATTCTGAAGAAAAGACACTGAAATCAAGAGAACAGCACTTTCTTAAATTTCTTGCGTAGGAATTTAAATGTATACCTCTAGATAGAAATGGACCATTTATTGGTGATATTTGTGAGCAGGAGTTTAACCTGCAGTGTTGAAGTAAGAGCTGAGGGATGGGTTATTAATGTTGCAAGCCTGTAGCTATCAAATAGTTCAGAGATTTTAAAAGTATCATGGAAATCTAAATCAAGTTCAAGAAATCTTTTATCAAAAAGTTTGCTTTATGATGCAGAAAGAATCAAAATATGTGTAAATTCATGAAATGCAGATCATTTATAGGGTATACCTGTTAAAGTAGATTTGACTGAATGTGCAGTTAGGAGTAAGAATTGTCATGAGCAGTAATGGTTGTGACAGAAAGTTAGCAAGCATCAAACCCAACTGCTGAGAATTTGGAAATGATTTATAAAATAATATCTGAACTATCATCTGAATATGGTTGTGTCATGTGGAGCACACAAGTAATTGATCAACCAAACCTGAGAAAAGCTGTAGTGAAAAAGCTTTATACATATTATCCTGGAATTTATTAAATGAAAGATTTAGCTGGAAAAGTAGTCTGTTGGACAAAAATAAGGGGAAAAAGATCAAACGCATGTGTAAAGCATGAAAGCCATATCAGATGGAACAGAAAAGGTATAGGCAAGCATTATTGAACCCAATTAAATTTTGAGGTATTTGTTTATAAGGATTATGTTTGATCTCGCTTGACCATTTATAAATAATGTATTTCCAATAGCAGTGAATGCATATGTGACATGAAAAAATTGCATCATATGCCTGAATTCATGTCAAAAGTTGCTTCTATTCTTTTAGCAGAGTGTGTGTGTGTGTGTGTGTGTGTGTGTGTGTGTGTGTGTGTGTGTGTGTGTGTGTGTGTATGTGTGCACTTTTGTTTTAACTGAATACTTTTTCAATGACATGGGACCAAGTCTGTCAGAAGATACTCACCATTTGTTAAGCAAAAAAGAATAATGGACATATTGCACAAGGAGACTCAGTGACGTGTTTCCTGAAAGAGTTGTATGATCCTTCAAAACAGGTAGGAAGACACGCTTTAAAAAATGGTCAGAAATTAAAGATATTTTGAACTACATTATAGGACCAATATCTGTAGAACTATTGTTCAGGTTCAGAAATATCTAAGTAATATAGAAGGTTATACAACCAAGCATAAGTAGGATTATGCAAAATAAGCTGGACTTGCAAAAGGTCTGGAAAGTCAAACATGCAAAGCAGAGATCATTTAGCAATGAAGATTCAGTTTATCAGGGATCCATTTATGGAAGTTCATAGTGGATTGTAGTAGTCATTATGGATAAAAGAAACACAAATTCATATCAGGTTTGAGGAACTTCTTCTGAGATTGCTTCCAAGATATATTATGATCAACTCAGAGTTGGAGGAGCAATGACTAAAGTGAATTCTAATACCAGAGTATCTGCCAGCAAATGTGCTGTTATCTATGTCAGATGCAGAGAATAAGTCTGCTTCAGTCCTTACTTTGTCCCTGTCATATCTCCAGAAACTGTTATAGAGACTCTTATGTCTGATGTGCTACAGAACTAAAAGCCAAGGCTAGACGTTCAAAAATCATAATGTAACTAAATCAAAAATAAAGACCTCAGCATCTTATCTAATGACTAGTTAACCTGTACATCAATTTGATCAGCTGTGTTTCAGAACTATATAACTACAAATTATTAAATGGGACATAGTTAAAAAGGAGGGGATAACATGGAGCATTGAGCAATGTATATATGTAAGTGAAAATGAGCCCACAATCACTAAATAAAGCAACACATATGTTCAGCCTGTGCTCTGTCTCTGATAATTCTGGGGCTAACAGCATGTGAGCTTTAGAGGCATATGAGTGATTATACATAAAGGCTCTTGCATTTTTAACACTGTACAATACCCATAATGGAGACAGAGAGAGAGAGAGAGAGAGATTCAGAGAGTTAAGGAAGAAAAGCTGTGATGTTAACTGCATTCTGTGTATGCCACTATCTTACTTGAAACTAAACCTGCATAACTTTAAATATCTGCGTATTCCACCAATATTAACAGCACAGAAATGCACAACTGGCTGCTTTTGGGATGGATCATGACATTGTCTGTCAGAAACTGGATGTGTTTTTGCTGAAAGCAACTGAAAAAAAATACCATTCAGACCAGAAACTTTATCAAACAGCTGGGAAAATGTCACAGATCTCAGAGTAAGCTGATTTTACTGGAAAATTGTTGTTTACCCATTAAATAAAGTCACTTTACTGATTTTCAGCAAAGCCCAAAATAAAAAAAAAATAACAAAAAAGAGTCATGTTTACCACTCCTGAACCCTACAAAAACCATCAAAGAGAGTGAAAAAATTAACATCATTTTATGCTATGGGTAAAGAAGTACATATTATGCATAGTTATTTTTTTTTTATTATTTTATTAGTGCCACAGTGTTACATCTGAGTCAATAAGTAAGCACAAAGAATGTTTTTTTCCAAAACAAGATATCATTATTAAAATGGATTGCTTTTACACGTGTTCAAGCAGCTAAGGATGAGTTTGTTGAAGCTTTTCACAGTAATTTATTTGAGGTGTCTGAAAATTGTGTATTTGGCCAGGCAAAAGATGAATAAATTATAGATAGAATAATGACTGAGCTGGCTCAAAGTTAGTGCTAGAATTGAATTTAAGTTTGTAAAAGGCAACTCCTATTGCTTGAAAGGCTGATTTGGTAAAGAAACAAAATAATAAAATGAGTACAGCAAATGATGTTTGTGAGATAAAATGCAAGGAAAATGGTAAATTCAGTAAACAACATGTTACTTGCTAAAATAAATCCGAGTATAAGGGCCATAGTGAATGCAACCTTTTGAAGTACACAAGATGCGGCCATTCACATATTAGGTCAGAGCAGTGTGCCCCACACAGCAGAAAGTATGAGAAATAAAACAACGTGGGACATTTTGCTGTATTCTGCAAAACTAAGTTAGTAAAAGAAGTAGTCATTAAGACTTATTCAGAGAAAAGTGTTTAGAAAGCAGTTTTCCTGGGTTCTTTGGCCACTTTCCCAAACAATGAATCAGAATCAGAAGCCAAACTTCCAATACCTACAAACATGTAGAAATACAGTAAGCTTTAAAATAGCTATAGTGTCAGGTGATACTGTAATAGCATGTGACACAGCAGAACTAAAAAGTGTTTGCAGTTGTATAAAACACATGAGGAAACATGTAGCCCTTCAAGCAGAAGGAGCACATGTGTCAGTACTGGGCATATGTACTGGAACAGCCAAACATTAGTAACTTCCTCACTAGAACTGCGGAATGTGAGTTAAGGCTGACAAGCAGAATAAACAAAACCAATGTGGATGTGTTTGATAAACTACACCTGCTTAAATGTGAAGCAGTAATGGAAAAGTTAAAGCCTGACATTATTCTACACACTTTGATTACACCCGGAAGAGTGGCTCTTCCAATTTTGTCTAAGACAGAGGTAGAGGTCACATATGTGCAATCGCACAGTGTGACCAAAACTATTACTGAACCAAATGACTGATGCACACCAGTAGCTTAGTTATTGAAAAAAAAAAGACTGTGAAAATATATGTTAATTAAAAAAGGTTAAGGATGTAGTTATGAGAAAGACAGAACCATTTTACCACTACTTGTGGTTACTACCTCAATCTAAGTTGGTTAGTGTCAGAGTGTTGTTCACATTAGTTGATTCATTGCAGATCACCATGGAGAGACATGGTTAAAAGCTAACAACCTTTATTATCCAGCTGGAAGATATTGTTCTAAAAGATTACCCATTGTAATAATGTCTGCACCAGAAATATTTCAGTGTGCAGTTGTTGACATGGATGATATGCTAGTGTTTGGTCCAGATAAAGGGACGTGTGAGAAAAGATCAGTGGCATTGATTTAAGCCATTGACCATTTGAGTTTGAATCTGAATAAATTTGCTGGTTGTTTTGAAAAGTCTGAAATCCAGTATTTTTCACAGCATAAATGCCAGTGAACTCAGATCAGAATCAAGGAGGTCAAAGCCATAACAGATATAAACAGTGAAACTTTTGTATCTGGGTCAGTTAGGCCCTAGGCATTATGAATTTATTGGGTAAGTCTGCATGAGATCTGTCCACTATTTTATATCCACTGACAGGTATCTAATAGAAGATGTGCCCTTGCCATGGGGAATATGCAAGCCCAGGCTTTTGGCAAAATAAAACAAATGTGGATATCTGCTTCAGTGCTCACCTACTAAGATGTTACATAACCAAGTCATGAGCAGTGATGTTAGATGGTTTAGGTGCTGCTTACCTTCACATGGATAGATACATTTTAAAAGCTACTGACTATTGCTTCAGAATAATAACTAATGCAGACAAAAGATACTCACAAATAAGCAAGAATGCCTTATCAGCAAGTCACAGGTGAAAAGTTCTCAATATGACAATTGGTGCTATTAGTTGCGCTTGACTATGCATTGAGAACATCCACTGCAAAAAGGATGGGGGGAGTTGAGATTTTTGCTTGTAGGGGCTATGCATTTTTCTAGCCTCCATTCGGAGACTTCTTTGCATCGTCTTATTTTAAATTCGCCCTGACCGATATTGCTGCAGGTTATAGAAGGAGGCAAATTAGATACCCTTTTTCAATTTCATCACACTGAGATATAATGTACTGTGTATTGTGAATGTGACATCAAACAGAATTCTTTGTCATCATTTCTTCAGAAGCAGCTGTACTGTATTTCAAATGTTGCATACTAATTTTAGGTGAATTTCCATCTCCAGAATGATGCAGACTACTGACTCTACTGATTAATGATGGCAAACATTGTTTATAAAACTGAGCTGTTTCAATACTAGACCAATCCACTAACCTGCAAAATATAAAATTACAACCAACATGTTATCCAAAAAACAAATACCTGACCAGACACAATCTGATACTGAAGATACTGATATCAACGTGCATCATGGCA
Source organism: Protopterus annectens (assembly GCF_019279795.1). Taxonomy (NCBI): domain Eukaryota; kingdom Metazoa; phylum Chordata; order Ceratodontiformes; family Protopteridae; genus Protopterus; species Protopterus annectens. Next base: position 543,811,127 of record NC_056735.1, read on the forward strand.
AATCAACCTGCAACTACACAAAGGCTAGAAACACTAAAACAAACTGCAAACAAGACAATGAGCTGCAAACTCTCATTAAATATATAAGAGGTTGATGGTATAACTGTTGGATACAGACAAATGTGTAAGGACTAAACCATCAGAGCACTATTGTCTGAACACAATAGTTTGCTACTCTAGCAAGACAGAATTATTGTACCTTCTTCACATGTGCTAAAGTGTTAAGTACATAAAGGACACCTAGGTATAACTATGTTGCAAAAGAGTTAAGATGTCTGCTATATGGACATTCTGCAGTTTGCATCAACATACCAGTTTGAATTAATACATAATAGCCTCAGACCTGAACAGATCATACTGGAGAAAAAGATACATCTCACTGAGACTGCCACTTCTCTGAAACAAGCTTCCAATTCACATGAAACAGAGCCCCTCCCTGACCCTCTTCAAATGTAGCCTAGATCAATGGATTGGTGATTGCAAATTCACTCCTAGGGTGGTGTCCATGTCCCTCCTGGACAGAAAAATTCAGTTTTAACTACCATAGACCCCTACATTTGTGAACTTCACTCACCTAACCACCGACCATTGTGTAATTCAGGATAAATATGGCTAGGCTTGTAAGAGCTCTAGGGCCATTAGCCTAGTAATGCCCTATGAACCTATAAACTATTCCAAAGGAGAGAAACACTGCTCCCAAATACTTTACCGTAAAGTTCATTGCAAAAAACAGCTGCTGACCAAAAGTAGTTTGAAGGAAAGCGATACCTTGTGGTAGTGGACTATTGTTCTCAATATGCAGAAAGTATCCGTGTGCCAGCCATTACTAACCAACAAATTATTGTCATAATGAAAACAATATTTGCCAGAAATGGCATACTTACAAAGCTAATTACAGATAGTTGTAAATAGCTTGTATCTACAGAGTTCAGCTGCTGAAAGAGCAGCTCAAATTGCTGAAAAGATTCGGCATCACCTTGCCCCTGATATATCTTTTGTTTCTTACTAGGCTATTTCATATAGTATTACTGGAGTAAGCCATGTACAGCAAATTCTTGGAAGACAAATCAGGACACTCATACGTATGCAGAAATAATCCAGACTTGAACTAAAGACTTTTCCATTTTAAACTGTCATGAAAAATGACCAAAAAGAAAAGATTCTTAAAAGTGTTTTTAAGACAAGCAATACTTTGTCCAAACTCAGCCTATGTTTTAACCAGGCCAATTGGAGTGTATAAAGCTTGAGTGGGAGAGAAAACTGGAGAAAGTAGGAGACAACTGGTGTTGCAATACAAAAAAAAATGGTAGAAACATGGCTGAAATGTATGATGGTGCCATTGTGAGATATACCCAAAGACATTTTCAGTCCAGTTCTGAGGTATTCCAAAGAGAAAGTCACATGTCTGAGAGTGATACCTGGATGTTCTACACAAGGATGATGAAGTCTTAAGCCATTTAGTCCTGTAAGAAGATACTATTTCAAACAGCTATCTGAGATAAAGGTGGAAGTTCCAACTCTAAAATAAGTTACAAAGAAAATCAGTGTCTCAGATTAAGATATGATTGCTCTAAATGCTACACAGACTGGTCCAATGACTGACACTGGAAAAGACTTAGAAAGTTTTAATCATTTGTCTAATCCTCTACTGGTTACTGTCCAATGTGAGTAACCAACCATGGCCATAAAGTATGCCTGCCCAAGTGCTATCGTGAATGCAGCCGAATCCATGGGCAGATAAGTGAAGGATTAATTTTCTTAAATATTAAAAGTAATTCACAATTTGCCTTTCTTTCTTTCTGTGGAAAATTACTGAAATATATCAAATCCTGCTTTTGAACTATGCACGGAGTTGTAAAAATCATTTGTAAAGTGTATGCATTGCATCTAGTAATATTAAATATGTGTATAAAGTATATATATTAGTTGCAGTAAAATTTTTGAGAAAGTTCCTGTATCTCCTTGGGTGGGGGTGGAGTGAGATGATAGGAGAATGTACAGTTCTAAATGTATATCAGAAACCTTTTGTGCATTTAAGATGGTACTTTAAGCTCATTGCAGGTGAAGGCTTCTCTTTCTGCTCTAAAGAAGAAGCTGTGATGGTAACTGCGTTCTGAGAATACTTTCATTCTGCTTGAAAAAAGTTGCATTATAACACTGTTCGGAGTATGCTGTCATTCTATGTGAAAAAAATTGCATTATAACACTATTCTGAATATGCTGTCACTCTATGTAAAAACAGTTGCATATTAACATAGAATGTGTTTAGTGCCATTATTAACAGCATAGATCAGCAGATCTGGTAACACTTGAGCATCATGACAGTAATGATGTGACTTCAGGCTGTTGTTTGGTGTCTGTATGAGTATCCCCAATGTATAAAACATCTTCCTAGTCATCCAATATTCTAGACATCACTAATATAGTAAAATAATGTCTCAGCATCCTTCATATCAGGTTACCAATAGAGTTCTAATAAATGCAGGTGTCACTAGATGAACTCAAAAAAGACATACCCCAGGATTCATGAAGCTCAGCCCAAGGCCGGCGTTAGGCTTGCGCCGACCATGTGGCATGCAGATGGTGCAGTAGCACCATATGCATATTAATGAAGGCGCGCTGCCGCCACATCCACGTGCATAGGAAATGAGCGTGAGTGCATGGGGCATGTCGAAGCGCCGCACAGAGGCGTGGAAATGTCAGCTGTTTACGTGCAACCTAAAATGCTGAATATTACAGTCTGCCTGTAATAGTAATTACACCTGTCAGTGTCTGTGGATACTGAAACGTATGCAAAGCATGCAAGACTTCTTGCGAACACAAAATTAAGCAAACATAAATGCAAGTAGCCAAATATCGAGTCCCCATCCCTCGAACAAATGACATTTAAAACCGTGTGCCTGTATTCTAATGCAGTGTTGATAGTTATACCAAGTGGAAGCGAATCGCATCGTGTTAGCATGCCACCAATAGCTAAGTCTAGCCCAATGGTCAGGGTTACCACCTGTCCCACATTGTGAGGGCAGTACCCATCTGGGCAGTTGTGTCCATACCAAAACCATTATAAAAGTAAAATATCCTGTGACCGTATGACATAATTATGTCCCACATCTCATGTAATAGTCACATACAATAGTTATTTCCATATGTAACATACCTACATGTTACAAGAAATAGAATAAGCAAGTAAACGAAACAGAAGAAGCATCTAAACTGCTACAACAATAAGCTTACATGTAGGCATAAAACAAAAGTACTATCTGTTGTACTGACCATGGGTATGTGTTGTCCTGTAAAATCTGATTTGTGTCCGGAATATATCCCATCCTGGCCATATGAAATGGTGACAACCCTACTAATGGTCAGAGCATTCAGCCAAAATCTGCCCATTTGTGGTCCAAGCCGTTCTTGTCAGAATGTGTCAAAGATGAATGGGTATTACCCGGGTGTACCTACCATGTCATGAAAGATAAGTATTTGCATGTACCTATGTGCGTGATGTACAGCATGTGGAAGGTGAAAAATGCTAGGGTAGTCCTCACAACCATACAGGTACCAGAGATATGTAGTGTATGCAATGTGTTCCCTTGACCGTGCCATGGGCCATCAACCAGAGAAGGGATGGATGGAGTGTGTGGAATATGGGTGTGGGGGGGGGGTAATGTAATAATCCACAAAGATGAGACTGTGTTGGATGCACAATAGTTGAACTGGAGGTGTATGAGGGAGCAGTGGGTGAATCAGAAAGAAACACAAAGAACAAACACACACATCCGCAATACAACCTGACAGGCCATACTGTAGAACACAATCACACAAACATATGAATATTAAAATGTGCGATACACATGTACAGAAACGTCAAAGGCACATACACACATAATGGTCTGGATGGAACTGAGCCATCCAACTACAATACACCTGGATGCATAATTGAATACCCATCATCCCTTCTACAGCACACAAGCCCCCCATTCCTGAACGTCCACCAAATCCAGCCATACTCGAGCTACTAGCTTGGTGCAGCCATATCTGCACATAGTGACCACTACTCATATCTAGTAGGAAGTGTCACCCTAGGCAGTGTCAGGATTGCAAACTATGTATTCCTTGCATGTAAAACCCTATCACCTTTTCATAAATCCAAAAAAATAGAAGGTTATTGGCTTGTTCAATTTTTGGATATCCCTCATGGGATAAGTATCCTGTGTAAACATCAGACTTGGTATCACAACACGATGTCCAGTCCTGTAGACATCTGGACACAAGTTGTATGAGCAGTAGTGATTCACGAGACTGCTCAGCCTCCAGCCGGTCATGCAGAACCTACTACCCAGGATCAAACACCTGCCCGTGATGCACGGCTCCCCACATGAATTATCAAGAAAATATACTGTACACATTCGCATAGTGGTAGTTGGATATAGGGTGATTAAGGCGCTGACATAAGCAGGGTACCTCCTGTCCCATTTTGTGAGGGACAGTCCCTGTTTGGGTAGGTGTGTCCTGACCAAGAATGATACAATGGCAAATGTCCTGTGATTGTAGGAAATAACTATGTACCATATTTCATGTAACAGCTGCCTAAAACAGTTATTTCTGTATGTAAAATATGTAAATCTTACAAGAAATAGAACAAGCAACTAAAGTGCTACAGGAATAAGCTCTCATCTAGGAAAATAAGTAAAGTTCTAAAAGCTGTACTGACTGTGGGTATGTGTTGGCCTGAAAAATCTGGTGTGTCCTGAATATATCCCATCCTGGACATATGAAAATGTGGCAACCCTACCAATGGTCAGAGCATTCGCACAATAACTGACCAGCCTCTTAATCCCTCCTAAAACCAGTGACCTTTGGAGGAAAGGTGTTGAATGACACTTGAATGAATAATGACAATAATTAAGAGTAATATATGCTTTTAACTTCAGAAAATAAGAATTAATACATATGCTCTGAATCTGTCAACACGTTTCAGTACTACTAATATTGTAAAAGTGTCCATGATTGTCCGTGATTTTTCCTTGCCTTGTCCCTGTTGAAATTAGTCCCTGAGTGTTTGAGAGGTCCGTACAGATATGTACACCAACCATCTGTCACATTTGTTGCCAGTACTGTTGAATACCTGTAGTGAAGTCATAAGTGATGGCCAGAATAATATCCTTCGGATATAGGGAGGTAAAGGCAGTGGGGATGCATGGTGGACATTCAACTGCATGGGAAATGTAAATAGGTATGTAGGTGTATGTACAGACAGATAGGTATATATATATATTTATATATATATATATATATATATATATATATATATATATATATATATATATATGAATGAACATGGTCACAATAAAGCATTCATAACGAATGTGAAGGGAAACACCAGTGGAACCACCCCCCACCCTGTATTATGTAGTGCCAACATAATAATCTGGTCAGAGGTGTCCAAACCCCTGCATCTGTAAACACAGGTAGAATGTTAAAATTGGGACCAACTCTGTCTATGTGCTAAGTCTGACTTTTAAACGGGTACAGGGCAGTTCCGGTCTCCAGTCGGACAAGCCTAAACCCGGATGACCACATGAACACCCTGACAATCAAACACACGTATGTGCCAGGACTATAAGCTTTGGAGTTCTGAATATTCTTGGAGTGAGTAAACATGCAGCACGGGTCCAGAGCAGTAGGGAATAGGGAATGTTGCATGTGTAGTACTGCGG
>NC_056735.1:543821840-543896840 GCF_019279795.1 Protopterus annectens
TTAAGTGTGTGAGCATGCCCAGTATGACCATAACGCTTGTTGTCAACTGACATTACCGTCATACCTTCATGTGTTTGAGCATGCCCAATATGGTCAACTGGATTGCATGTGTTACATGTCCAGGTAGTCAGTACTGTGGTGCCGACCCCTGCATTGTACACTGACAGGTGGCATGCTGCAGGGTATCCATCGGTCATGTGGCATTGACTGCTGCTACATTTCTGCACAGTGTGGGGGACATCCAACTGTATCCACATTCCTACACAGCACCGGGGGGGGTGCACATGACTGTTACATGTGTACTTTGGAAGGGGGGCACAGCTGACAGTTGCACACTTTTGCTACTACTGTACTGGTATGTCAGGTACTCCATTTCAGTGTGTGGACCTACCTAATGTGCTGGCTAGAGGTATACCAGTGTACTTCAGACCCTAGCTTTAATTACCAACATATTGGTTTCAGACGTCCTAGCCTTCACAATCTAGATCCAACTGCCTGGCCTGATGTAGTCTGTCTGGGTGTGTCTGAGGGCGGGGTGGGGGTCATCCATTGGGCATATTTAGAGACCATTGTACAGAATTTGTCTGTATTGCTCTACACCTGTCCAGCTGGTTGAGACTTGTGTGGGCTGTATGGATGCACATGATGTTCAGCCCATAATGTGCAGTGGGTTAGGACACCCTGTGTACTACTGGCTACTATTGTGACCCTGGTATGTGCTACAGATGCCATGGTGCCACTATGGACATGTACTGTCCACTGTCCTAACATTTGGCCACCAAATTCCCTTGCATGCTCACATCTACACCATAGCTACAGATAAAAACACATTATAATACAACTGCTAACTGGTAGGTTGATTGACTTACCTTGAGGGTGTTCCAGACCTGAGGATGTTGCTGGAGGTCTGCCTATGTCAGATGCACATAGTGCACTTCCTATACATGGCTAAGCACAGGTAGTGTCATGTTTGGCATCCCTTTTACTGTCTGTGTGAGTCAGAGAGGGTGAAATTCCCTGGGTACCTGCTGTGTCAGTGCTTATGCTCTGCGTTGCCTCTTTGCCAAGGGCAGGTCATACTGGGCACACCTCCTTTCGCCTACTGGGTCCACCTCAGGTAGTTCCTCCTCTGAGACACACTGAGCCTGTACAGGCCTTGGCATTGGTGGGAGGCTGTGTGGCCCTGCCCCATGCTGTTCCTGCTGCAACTGTTTCTGCAGGATCATATTGTGTAACATAGCGCATACCATAACAATTTGGGTGCATGTAGCTGGTGAATACTGCAAGGCTCCACCGGATGTGTCCAGACACCGGAACCGTGACCTGAGCATCCCAAACACATGCTCAATTATATGTCTTGCCTGTGTGTGTGCCTCATTATGGCGTAGTTGTTCAGGTGTGTGTGCATTGCTGACGGGTGTCATCAGCCATGGCTCCAGTTGTTACCCAGTATCCCCCACTACGTGACTGTAGGGGATGTCCATATTGGCAAAGGTGTGGTACAGCTGCATCAGATGTCATATATTGGAATCGTCATAGCTTCCAGGGCAGCCAGCATACACATTCAGTATAATGCTCTGGGCATCGCATACAACCTGGCAGTTGATGGAGGGGATGCCCCTTCGGTTAATGTAGGCCCTACCCCGCTCACCGGGTGGTGCTTTGATGCATACGTGCGTGCAGGCTATAGCACCCACTACCCCAGGGTAGTCTGCCATTTGGTGGAAGAGATGCATATTGCTGGTCAACACCTCACATGTGCTGAGGACATGTATGTGCTCACTGGCATGTGGAGACATGGCATCTAGGAACTGGTTCAATACTCTGGATGCAGATGCCTGTGAGATCCACATGATATCCCCAGTTGTGCTTTGGGAGGTACCTGTGACTAGTATACTTAGGCCTACACATACCTTGGTATCCACTGGGATGGGTTTCCCTCAGCCTGTTCGATGTGTCAGGTGTGGCCGGTACAGCTCAACAATCTGCTGTAGGAGGTATCTGTTCACTCATAGTGCTCCACTATCTCCAGCTCGTGTAGCCCCTGGTAGGTTAGCCTGGTTCTGTAAAGTCTTCTCTTTCTCCTCACTGAGGGTTGTTCGGCAGCATTCACATCCTCACCACCCTCAGCATCCTGCACATGTTGGTCTATGTTGCCTGCTGCAGCCCTTCTTATTTGGTTGGATTGTTTCGAAAAATGTCCCCGCATGTATACACCAGTGGTGTAGAGTGTGGAAAAAACCCATGTGTATGGTGCTTGCTCACATTATCGTAGTGTTCTGGGCCGGGCTGGGCCTGTAATCTGCTGATTGTGCTAATTATCACCTGTTTGTGCAGCTTGTTCACCTTGACTACTCTCCTACTGCTGTTGTCCCTCCCAATTGCACTAGGCAGGTATAGACACACCTCGGCTCAACAAAGAGCTTTTTAGGTTTGTTCGTAAATTACATCTGTGGTATTATTTCAACTTTATTGCTGATGGACGTTCAGGTCCTACTGATTTTTTGAACAATTCTTATAGTTTAGATGGGCAGGTGGCAGAAGTTAGCAATGACTCATTGAATGAATCCTATTTGTCTTGTGTTAGTGAGTTGAATGCGTATTGTACTATAGATACGTCGACAATTAACACCAGTACTAAATTCATGCCTCCTTTCATACATGAAGGGATAAAAAACTTTCATACAATGGTTGGTTTTGAAATTTATGTATTATTAGAAAGTATAAATAAAACAAATGTGAATTATAATTTATCGAAAAAAGAGTGGATTGAATTAATGAATTTTTCTAAACAAAGTAATTTAATAGTAAAGCCTTCTGATAAAGGCAATAAAATTGTAGTTATGCATTATACTCAGTACTACAAAATGTGTATGGATTTATTAGGGGATGAGTTTACATATTGTGAAGCTCCTATTGAAGCTATAACACGAGCAAAGGAAAATTATCTCAACCTGATACATAGAGGCTTAAGATTAGGTTATTGGTCAGATATAGATGTTGAGAATAAATTGCACATTCAAGAATGTAGTCCAGCTTATTTTTATTGTCTGCCGAAAATACATAAAGACATGATCAATCCTCCCGGTAGACCGATTGTTTCGGCTAGTAATTATTTTTTGCATAATTTAGGGGTGATATTACATCATGTGTTATTAAAAGAAGCAAAGAAACTTCCATCTTACATACAAGATTCATTTGATTTCTTAAAGAGAATAAAACATGTGACTTGGTGTGAAGATATGTACTGGTTGACTTTGGATGTTAAAAGTCTCTACACCAACATAAAAAATTAATTAGGAATAGAGGCTTTATATAGACAGATGGGAGATTCACCTTTAATGCATTATATTACAGATTTAGTGAAATTTTGCTTAGAGAACAATTATGTTTATTTTGATGACAGAATTTTCCACCAAATCCAAGGAACAGCCATGGGTGCAGCATTTGCACCCATGTATGCAAATATATTTATGGGATTGGTGGAATCTGAATATATTTATACTCATTTGTTTGTTAAAAATTATGTTATATATTATTTCAGATTTATTGATGATTTGATTTTTTTGTGTAAGGGAGGTCAATCTGAAAGTGAAAAGTTTGTAAAAGATATACAAACAAATAGGTTTAGTATCAAGTTTGATGGCATACAATGGTGGGAATGTTTCTTTTTTGGACATCAATTTACATGGCATCACAGGCAAACCTATAGTTACTAGTATACATAGAAAGTTTGATTGTTTGAACCAATTTTTTAATGGGGACAAGTTGTCACCCTAAATATACATTAGAAGCTTTACCTTATAGTGAATATTTAAGAATATCTCGTATTTGTAATAATGAAAGAGAATTTTTAAGGGAAATAGAGAATACAACAGATATGTTTATAAAAAGACAATATGATAGTCAATTAATAAATTTGAGTAAAAATAAAATATCTAATAATAGATACAAGAAGGGACCTATATATTGGAAAAGACAAAATAAAATAGTAGACGTGAATAATAAAGAAGAGTTGGAAAAAATTTATATGGTCTCCACATTTAATGTATGTAGTGAAGACATTAAAAGATGTATTCTACATTTCTTGAAGTTTTTACAGAATTTCAGTGAGTTGGATGAGCTAACAAAAAAGTTTAAGTTTGCTTATAAGAGAGGGAGAAACATAAAGGATATAATAGTGCACACCACATTTATCAGGCCCATAGAGAAAATATACAATTTAAATGTGGTTAAAGGAACAATACCATGTGGGAAATGTAAAATTTGTTCTTATGTTAAAGATTTTTTTCCATACATTAATGGAATTAGTTTTAAACCTAATGGTTGCTTTAGTTGTAGAACAAAGCGAGTTGTTTATATCATTCAATGTGGTTGTAAGAAATTTTATGTGGGTCAAACTAAAAGAATGTTAAAAGTTAGAATTATGGGACATTTAAGGGACATAAAAACAAATAAGATGGAAAGTCCCTTAGCACAACATTTTGTAGAGTTTCATAATTCAAAATGTGATAGTTTGAAGGTAGCTATTTTAGAGCAGATTTTTATAAATGAAGCTAGTGAGGGTAGAATAAGAAATGAACTTTTAAAGAAAGAGATGATTTTTATTTTAAAATATGAGACATTAACCCGTAAAGGGTTAAATATTGACTGTTGCTGGAAAAGTTTGATTTAATATATTGTTTTTTAAGTAGATAATTAGATTTGTATTTGATTATTTAATTGTTTAATTGTATAATAAGTTGATGATGGTGTATAAATACTATGGATGTATGTGAATTGCTACTCCTTGAAGGCTTTTGTTCAGCCGAGGCGCTAGAGAGAAAAAGAGAGAAAATAAAGTTTTATTTTCACTGGTTATTGTTCCTTTTGGTGGTGTTCCAGATTATAATCCAGTTTGTACTACAGTTTGGTGTTGCATAGAGGTATAGACACACCTCTAGCTTAGGCGTGCTAAGGCAGGAGCAATCCCAAGACACAGGGCTCCAATGTACGTACAGTATGCCGGAAACCCCCCATGCTTTCACCTATATTCGAGTGCTGCACCCGGCTCTCTATACACATACACTCTTGGGATCTGCATCACACCCTGGGGATAGACTGGATTCACTATTTTCAATCTCATTTGCATAGTATTGTCTTCTAATGCATAGTTACATGACCCATACTTAGCCTCCAAAATAATAACCACTGCTTACTGTCGTGCAGATCCATACACAACTGGTTAAAAGTGCCTTACTATCACCATATTCGATGTCCCTTGTTCTTCCCAGCAGCAAAATAACCAGTCTTTATACAACTCGAACCCGGGACCCTGCACACCACAGACGATGTGCTTTACCACTAAGCCATGGCAGATATACATACATCCGAGGTGATTACGTACAGATCATCCAGCACAGGCATTCAACAATATAAGACATGTATTCCATCATGTAGATTTATGTGTGCTAATGTCCACATAAATATATATATATATATATATATATATATATATATATATATACATATATGTATACATATATATATATATATATATATATATATATATATATGTATATATATATATATATATATATATATATATATATATACATATATATATATATATATATATATACACACACACACACACACACACACACACACACACACACACATATACACACCATACATAGATATAAAATATATATCACAACAGCGGACCACATGACACCAAAGCATAAAACAGGAATGAAAAGGAAACGACATGTGCCTCCTGCATTATGTACTGGTGTTACTATCAAGGCAAGTGTGTTTCATTGCGTCACACGGGTCAGACTGTATTAAGGGTAAGATTAGGGCTGCTGACATTTACTCACCAGACCTATTGGTGAATGTATGTATATGTCTTGCCAACCCAGTCTCTTGAGTGACTGTGACATTTATGGACACTATATAGGAAAACAACAAAACACGCTCAACACATCCTGGAGCTAGCCACTCACAGATACCAACACATAGGATATGACTGCCAAACACACACACCTGTCATGCCTTGGAATAGAACACCTACCTGTCTATTCTATCACACTACAGCATTACGTAGTTACAGAACGCGCGACCGAGATTACTAGGACACAGCACTCCCAGAGGCATACTTCTAGGTGGGTGACATCATCAGCAATGGAAAAGACACTGATAGGGATTGTATGGAGAGTGAGCAGTCTAAAAGCATTACTCTGTCCCCAGGCAGATGGAAACACACACACACACACAATTGGCATGGCTGGGATTAGAACATAGACCTAACTACCTTATCACACTACAGCATTACACAGTTACAGAACGCGCTACTGAGATTACTGGATCACAGCACTCCCAGAGGAATACTTCTAAGTGGGTGACATCATCAGCAATGGAAAAGATGCCGATAGGGATTGTATGGAAAGTGAGAAGTCTAAAAGCATTACTCTGTCCCCAGGCAGATGGAAACACACACACACAGACACACAGACACACACACACACACAATTGACATGGCTGGGATTAGAACATAGACCTAACTACCGTATCACACTACAGCATTATGCAGTTACAGAATGCACTACTGAGATTTCTGGATCACTGCACTCCCAGAGGCATACTTCTGGGAGGATGACATCATCAGCAATGGAAAAGACGCCTATAGGGATTGTATGGAAAGTGAGCAGTCTAAAAGCATTACTCTGTCCCCAGGCAGATGGAAACACACACACACACACACACACACAGACACACAGACACACACACACAATTGGCATGGCTGGGATTAGAACATAGACCTAACTACCTTATCACACTACATGCACTACCGAGATTACTGGATCACAGCACTCCCAGAGACATACTTCTAGGTGGGTGACATCATCAGCAATGGAAAAGACGCTGATAGGGATTGTATGGAGAGTGAGCAGTCAAAAAGCATTACTCTGTTCCAAGGCAGATGGAAACACACACACACACAAACACACACACACACACACACACACACACACACACACACACACACACACACACACACACACTTGGCATCGCTGGGATTAGAACATATACCTAACTACCTTATCACACTACAGCATTACGCAGTTACAGAATGCACTACCAAGATTACTGGATCACAGCACTCCCAGAGGCATACTTCTAGGTGGGTAACATCGTCAGCAATGGAAAAGATGCTGATAGGGATTGTATGGAGTGTGAGCAGTCTAAAAGCATATTGCTGTCCTCAGGCAGATGGAGACAAACACATGCCAGTGGTGTGATCAGGACAACTGCCTATCTACGGACCACTATTACAACACTACATAGATACGAGATGCGCCACAGACACTACACCTTTTAAGACAGTCAATATGACCTTCTAGGAATGCGGACATCGACATGGATGCTGGCAGTTATGATGTACATACCTGTGAACCAGTGTGTTCAATGTAGGAATCCATCCTGAAGTGGGGTATGGCCATCTGTTGCCTGGATGACCACTATCGCTATACAGGATTACAATGGCCATGCCCATACACATAGAGGCACATAACCGACACAAGGTGTCACCGGGCATGCTCTTACACTTAGTAGCACACGTCCATTTGAAATGCACTATGTGTCCATCTACACAACGGCATACTGGGCATGCTAACACAGTTAGTATCAAAGGGCTGTTTTGTATGCACTCTGATTCTAAACACGGAACGGCGTAGTGTGTCGATAGTTGTCATTGTTAGCATGAACGCTGCACTACATATATCTGACAATGGTCTTCTACACAACGTCTGCTGCTGTCCATAATCTTAGATGTACCAATCTAAACCTGGCACACTAATACCACCCGTGGTGATGTCCTTCCAGGAGTGGCTACTTTGCCCATATAGTACCATTCATAGACAAATGTCCTGAGACCAGGTTAAAACCCTGACACCTAGAGGACAACTGCATTGTATGTGTATGCTAAACAGTGCTAGATGTGTAGCATTCGTAATCACAGCTGCCAATCTAAATCCAACAATGGGGAATACTGACATCTGTGCAGTGAAGAACACCTGGCTGAAGGCTCAGTTGTGCACAATAGCACTACCACCGTATACCTCAGATACAGACGTGGGCCATAACACCATTACGGACCACTCCAGGTGGTGGTGTCCCCACATACATGAAGGCTACTCACATGTACAGACCAGTACACCCTCAAAAGCCATCACAGATGTGTCAGGTGCAGATCACAGTGTCAAAAGCCACATTCCAGGATGTAGCCCTTAGACATCACCATGTCCTTGGACCAGCAACACACATCCATACATGTGGCAGAACATACATTAGTACAACACCAGGTTACCCATGACCAGTGGACTGTACCTAGCTCTACAGCAACTGTGCAGACTACCCATGTACTGACACAGTTCCATCATGTGTTATGCAATGCAATGATACCACTGTTCATAACCAGGTTGGCTGTATACATAACAGGGGCCCTGGGTCATATACAGCTGTAACAGATAACTGCTGCTGTACACCAGTAAACACACTCATGTTTGGACATGACATACATGTACCTGCCGTGGATATGTACATGCCCCACACACACACAACTCATATGTACATAGCATAGCTGTTGCTGTCCTTCATGCAGACAGGTGGCTACAGCAATTACATACATGCACATGGAAGTTAGGTCCATGGCTGTTGAATGCTAACAGTACATAAGGTGTGATAGCAATGTTGACTGAGTTAACATTCCCTCTGTACTGGTTACCCATGACAACTATCATATCATACAACAGTCCATATGTCATGTAGGTCATCACTCATGTCCACCAATTGCAATGCCTACAAACATGGCTAAATGACAGGAATGTAGGACCTACACACATGTACATGTAGTGGTGTGCATTCAGCTACCATGCGTGTGCAGTAGCTGATGTTTGCAGTTGATCTGTGTCTTACTACAACATGCAGTTGCAATGCAGCCCCATCATTGACACCTATATATGGTGAAATACTGACAATACGGTAAGGTGTACATCAGGTATGGATGGATGTGTGTACATAAAGTAGTGGGCCAACTTTGCAGATGGATGTTTGCTGAAGACAGCTCACAGGTGTGTCACAAGCCATCCTACCATAGCATGTGCAAACACTAAGCTATGTTTCTGTTAATTGAAGGGGAAGACATACAACCTACATAGTGGTCAGGGTGTCACTGACTGTAAATCACTTGACACCTGTAACACTTAAGACCTCTCATGTGCATATAGTAGCACAATTGCCAAAGGTAGCATCAGTACACATTGTAATGCAGGCAATACTGCTGCATGTCTGTCATACGTATCATAAGATAGCAGGTGTTTGATTCACAGTACTGCCATGTGTGTTTGCTTGTGTGTCCATATATGCCACATATGGTGGGGAATACATCCCAATTGTTACACACCCCTGTACACTATTGTAGAGATCTGTACATACTGCAGTGAAGAAAGCAAGACATAGGCAGGGGTGGTGTGTGTATCACACACATGTGAGCTATCTGTATGTGCATGACATAGGTGCATTCGATTGTGGACTCCACAGTGTGTGTGTGTGTGTGTGTGTGTGTGTGTGTGTGTGTGTGTGTGTGTGTGTGTGTGTGTGTGTGTATGTATGGCTGCCTGGTCCATGGAGTGAGGATGTATGCTACCATAGTGAACAGATAGGACCCCTAACCCTTCCAGATGATGCAATCTACTACCCTGTTGATGCCGTCGATCTTAGGCATTACTGACTACCTGTACATGCTCATTATCTGTGTCACGTCATGTGGGTGCACAGTACTGTAATGCGGATTACCACATAGGCAGGGGTCCTCACCTCAACACTATCAAGTGTATGTGTGTGTGAGTGTGTGTGTGTGTGTGTGTGTGTGTGTGTGTGTGTGTGTGTGTGTGTGTGTGTGTGTTACAGTGTCATTGACCCCCGTGAGTGTGGGTGAGTTACTGTGTCTGAATACATGTGTGCAAATACATGTGTGTGTGTGTATGTGTGTGTGTGTGTGTGTGTGTGTGTGTGTGTGTGTGTGTGTGTGTGTGTGTGTGTGTGTGTGTGCAGTTGTGTGTTCTCATCCTGTAATGTGAATGTGTATTACTGCTACACAGTGAAGCCTCATGCTATCAACTGGCCTCTACCCTTGACATCTGCTAGACCGCTATGTAAACTCCCTGCACCACATAACTGTACCTGTCATGTCATGTCTCTAGCCACTATAGCTTGGTACACAGCTCACAAGCTCCTGGATCAGTAGATGTGTAGACATCTTTGGAATGTCAGCCTTTCTAACAGTGAGGTTGAAGCTACGTATAGCATTCTGGTATTGCCATACATGCCTGTGAGTACTCCACATTTACACATGGGAAACTGCAAACACTGGTACTCAATGGCACATGCAATTGGACCTGAAGGAGGAAAGCAGGGCATCATTACCAACATACTGTTACTGTTTTTACCAAGACACATACTGTGAACAGAAATCAATGCATTCTAAACCTGTACTACATACAGGTCTGCTGCGTGTTAACAGTACACAATTGTAACATACACTTATCTCCCTATTCTGTTCACCCTGTGCATCAGACCATATGCGCATGTCTCTGCGCTGATGGTGTGGATGACAGGGATGCGGCAGAGGCATCATCATATGCACAGGGTGATAATGTTTGCCAGAGGCCTAGGCTGCACCAGTGGATGACATCATGTGTGCGGGTTATGGCATGTGATCTAATTGGCCATGTGTGGTTGTTATGCATGTGAGTGTTGCGGTGCCCTACAGATGTTTCTGGTGTGTACGTTTATGTGTGCACACAGTTCTGCCATGTATCTGGCCTACACATGGGTATTATTGACAGCTCCAGACTGTACAGACCAGGATTTACAGCTCATGGTGTCCGGCCATGGCCATGTGACCTGTGCCTGCCAGAAGTTGCACGGGCACTACCAGGCAGAGGTACAGATTGGGTACTTCCGATGACATATGTCCACTGGAACCATGTCCCCATTGGGACCATCCAGGGCCACGTCCATGTGTCCTGCTGTGTCCTGGTGTGGACAGCACAGCACCAGCTGCACTACTGCTGCTACCGTCACTATGGGAGCGGGCATGTGAGGTAGCTCGTTCTCATAGACCTGCACCAGGTGATGTAGCTGGTCTACGTCCACATGCCCTATGGCTCACTCCTACCAGATGTTCCAGCACAGACAGCTCATGCTCGTAGATTGTCATGCCATGGTCAAGCATTCCAACCATGTCACCCAATCGTCAGTCCAAAACTTCAGCAATCTGCTGTTGAGCATGTGCCAATGCCTGGATGTTGTCATTTAAAGAATGGATAGCAGCCCTCTGAAGCCTCTGCCCTTCTCTGTTCTGCCGTTCAGCACGTGCCTGTGCCACCATTACAGTCTGAAACATGCATCTGGTGACACTAGCTGCTGCGCTCTGTCCTGCATGGGCATGTCGGCCATAGGTCCTCCTATGAGCAGCACTGGCCACATGCCTGTGTGGCACATCTGTAGTCATTTGACTGACACCATGGTGTGAATACACACCTTCCGTAGCCACCACACGTTCCTTTTCCAAGCTACCACACGCTAACTGTCCTTCCTCTATGGCCACTGGTGATGGGGTATGTGTTGGCATGAGAACTGTGTGCAGGGATGAGGGGGATATTAGTGGAATGGCAACCAATGGCACATATTCAGCCCCTGACAACCCTGACTGTGCCTGCAGCATATGTCCGTCATCACTGCTAGAGTCTGTGGGGACACTAACATCAGATGGACCACAGGAGGGTAACGCACCTACATCACCAGTGAAGGCAAACAAAGACTCTACATTACAATACAGACACACCCACACACACACACAAACACACAGACACACACACACACAGACACACACACACACACACACCATGCATGTGATTTGACAGAAGGCATGCAGCAAGCATGTGTCATAGCAGAAGACATGCATGTCACATAATCATGGTAGTAAGCATGCATCCCCGTCTTACACCATGTGGACCAGCACAGGTTAACAGTACACATGGCTGATGTGAGGCATATGACCTTGACATTAACATGTAGTATGATGTAATCTGCTGACGTGTGCATTGACATGCATACATGTTTGACACAATAGTGTCCTGACACATGTACAGCGGTGTAATGGTATCACATTGCAGTGTTGTCTGTACGCCCTACAGATAGAATGCACTTTTAGCAGATGTGTATGACCATTAAAAGGTATTATGAGGCATCTATATTGCTATACAGTGTGAAGTACAGACACAGTGCCATTGCATGGAATCATGAGGTGTCTCTATTCCTATACAGTGTGGATTACACACACAGTACATAGCCATGACTGTGTGCATACACAATACATAAATACTGTGGATTGTGACCCACATCGCTGAGGTGTATACACACTAAACCATGATGTGTCATCTGTGACAGGTCACCGAAGGACATACGGATGACACTCCTGCACATCTGCTAACATATCTTAGCTGCCTGGCAACCATGTCCCCACATGGCAGACTTGTCAATACACCATGTCCCACATGACATTTGTGTACCACACACACAAGGTGCACGGCTGACAGTGATGTCCAACAGCAGCAAGGGAAATGTACTGTATCTGTGGCTTGATGTGGTTGTCTGTGTATATATGTGGATGCTGAACAGGTGACTACTGTCATGCTGTGACACAGTCATGATGTTCAACACATCTTATGTGGTCGAATTAAGTGATGCCTCCACAAGCTGTGCACAGGCTTGTAGGATTTCCAGTGTTCCACATCTGCAATATAACCATTCAACAAAAGCTATAGTCGGACCATGTGTAGCCAATGTACAACAGGGTGTACACACAAACACATCACATCTACTGTGTGTTGCAACATGTCCCTGGCCATCCTCCATGGCCGTGTGGGACCATGTGTTGGCCAAATGGTTGTGATGGCTGTCTATCTCACATGTCTGTGTTGTCCCATATGACATACACCCATAGATGTCAGATACTCCACTGTCCACAGGGTTATGCAGACAAAGGGTTGTATGTTTGGTATGTGGGGTATGTTTTATGGGATAGTGAGACAATTTTGCAGCCGGACCACTACATATCATGGACATGTCAGATGGTACATCACAATGTGTGCACTCATTGCAGGGGCATATTCCACAATGGTGAATCCTGTGGGCTGCCCATACTCCAGCTCACTGTGTAGTACTGTTTGTGTACCCCACATGTGTAGTTCTGATGTATAGTACATATTCTTACATTGAACAACACCTCCACCGTTGTATGCACAGCTGTCCACATATCTAGCAATGACAGTTTCTGTGGTTTTATGTCAGTGTTTCATTTAGTTTGTAAGTATTGCACATGGGTAGCCAGTGAGATGGATTAAAGATGTGACCTGTATATTGTGACTAGACCATACATTATGTGTACGTGTGTTAACTGTCCACATGGAGAATAGATCTGTGCATTAACATGCCTGATACTTATAACTGTCTCACCTGCAACAGCCTGCTGTCTCTGAAGAACGCCAGAGGTACCTTTATAGGGGTGACACAGCAGTATGATCATTATCCATGACTGTATGACAGCTACAGGGTGCAATGTGCATGTTAACACATTCGCCAGTACAATAGGATATACTATGGAGTATGCACATGTGTGCATACACAGGGTAGCATATTATAGTATGTGACATGTTTGTATACATGCCTTGCATATGATGTTACATTACATATTGTACAGTGACACATGCAACTAAATGGGATATAATAGTTATATGTGCAGTAGTGACTTACCAGGCAACTCCAGGCTCGGTGGTTAAGAGACACCCACCTCCATGATGGCAGCTAGGGTTTGTGGATGCTGTTCTGATGGTGTCCCCAAGTTGGCCAGTAGCTCCTCAGTATGTGTGAGTGGGGCTGGGTTGGTGGCCCACCACCTGTTGCACCTTGTTCCCTGGTGATTGCATTCGCTCGCTGTTTTGCATGTCTGATCAGGTCCGTGCAGTGCCTGTGCACCTGCTGGTATGAGCGGTTATGGCCACCAACATCATTAACCCTCCTGCAAAGTTCCTGCCACAGGTCATCACGCTGCTGTGCATGCTGTGGCACATGGCTAAACAAGACATCATAGTTGTCTTGGAGGTAAGGTATAAGGGCCTCATCCTCCAAGTGGCTATAAGCTGGGAGCCTTGCTCGAGGCATATCTGGAAGACATAATGATGGAGACAGGTCAAAGTATCTCAGAGATGCACAGAAATACAGCTGCACATGCATGTGTATTACATTTGGAACATATGAACAGTTGTCTTTGCAAATCTTCATGACACTGACACCACTGACATGTTTGTGTCACACACATGTGACACCCAATGGGGATTGGATATTATCACCATATATGTGTGTCACCTGATTACATTGCTCATACTCCATGTGAATGCTGTTTTGATGTGGGCATGTCTGTTTTCCTGTACTGGTGTTCTTACCTATCAGCACATGCCTGGATGTGTCCACATTAATGCTGTTGACCTTGATGCTGTGTATATGTCACATATCAGCACATACACTGCCTTAACGGACATGACCTGTGACAATGCAGAAATGCACACGGAAACCTTTACATGCATGTGTTTTGCTATATACATCTACACGGCACTGTACAGCAGTTCAACATCCTGCCATGTATCGTCTGTGTTGCACATGTGATACACATGGGACAATGGCTTGCCGGATGGTATTTGCAGGGATGGTTATCAACTATAGCATGTACGGCCAAGGTCATGTAGTAGTGTGTATGCCCTGGGCCATGTATAAGCATAGGATGTAAGGTTTTCTAGCTGAATCCGACAGCCATGTTCCCAGTGCCAGGTGAAGCAGTGCCACATAACTGATCCAGACGGTTAATGATACATCTACCATGCGGTCATCACACCATGTCTGGCAGAGATGAAATGTGCAGCTTTGCTGGACAGGGTTGCATAGTATGGCAGGAGTATGTAACGTGTATGGCACAAGTATCTGTCCAGCATGTGGCAATCCATGCACTAGGAAGGTGGCTGTCCATGACGTATGTATTTCAGATCAGGATATGTACGTGTAGCATGTCCAACATCACAGTGTTGGACATGTCTTTATGCAGGGTAGGCAGCATGCTACATAGTGGAGATGAGAATTGTGAAGGCTGGTGTGGCCCATCCCAGCATGGGCAATACCCCTTAAAGGTGATATGTGATCCGATATTGGTCACTTGAGTGATGAGTATGGCTGCTCAATGATCTCCATGCTCATGGATGACACCCTGTCATGACTAGGGTTGCCTCTTATGACTACCTAATAGGCTTGGTGACGTCACTAGCTCAGGGAGGTAAACTGCACAGCACCATCCCTTATTCACAGTGTCCATTATGTTGACCGCTGCCTAGGTGGTAGTTCATGGGTACAGGGTTATTAACCTAGCGGTGACAATGCAATATGCCGCTGTCAGATTGTGCACATATGTCACGCACCTCATCCACAAAGCCCATTCTGTATGTTGTCCACAACACTGAGTCAGCTATTGCTCCTAGGTCATAGCCGTTCACATACTTATATACGCAGATGCCTCCAATTTGTCTGTGTGGTATGGGCTACAATGAGGGGGAGTACAACGAATTAACCCTTTTTTACTGTAGCTGCCACTGGTGTGATATGCACATATCACTCAGACACCTTTTGCAGTGTTGGTTCTGTCAACAGGCTTCTGGCAGAACACTCCTGTGACATACAAAGGTACATTTAGTATACTGAGTGTAGGTGGAACACAGTATGGGTGATTATGTCCTATGACCTGTCACAGGTATGATATGCAGTGTGAAATCATCTGTACTGTCATCTACATCTGTACTGCTAACAACATATACATTGATTAAGGTTCATGGACTTTCAAACCAGACTCATCAGGGTAATAGTGCAGTGCCTCCCATTATGAGTGATGTCTCCACTTTCTGGGTTGTGATAACTGTTGGTGTGCGCCATTCAGTGCTTTCACAGACTGACATGAAGCTATGTTTTGCATGATGTGTATGTGTAGAGCAAACTGTTTTGCCATATGTGTATGATACAACCAGGGATGTGGACAGGTCACATGCAGCCTGAGTGCACCTTGTACCATCATAGTTATGGTTACAGGGGCTCTGTAGTGTTCATGGATATATGATTGTGTACCTGTTGGGGGGCAGTGTGTTTATGTTATCTGACACCCTATCTGTATTGCTTATTCATGCTCAGCACTTGTTCAGAACATGTAAGCACTTCATGAGCTACTAATTACTATAGCACTCAGTCCTCCTCATTTCCTACAGGTAAACACTGTTTGTACTTACATTTCCAGCTTGCTTAGAGTAAAACAGCTGTTGTACACACTTTCCTCACATATCTAGTGAGAAATAGTTAAATATTCTGGCATGTCCAAGTGTCAATTCCCAGTGTTATCGCCTGTCTATATGATGAATATGGGCATCATGAGGCAATATAGAAATTGTCTCGTGTACACAGTCAATGCCCCCCTCCTAACATACAACACTACAACCTGTGGGAGATGCACATATGTAGCCATGCTGGAGGTAAAGCTCTCTCCAACCCTGACTGAACCTGACAATCATGTGGGGATGTTAAACGTTTGCACCACACTACACTCATCACATAGTCTCACTAGATCTCCACCACAACAGGCCACACATAGTAAGACTACAACATTTGTGGAGCCTCTCAATACTACTCTGTGTAGGTAACAGAGAACTCCAAATCAGAAACACAGGCAGCCCCCATCACCCAACACAACACCAATTACTTATAACCCATAGACTCAGTGTGCCCATCAACTACAGCCAATAGGGCGATATAACATACCCAACACACTAGTCATAGGTGCCTCTATAGGTGGTCATACTGATGTCCCACTCAGCAGGCTACACAAGGTGATAGTCACTTTCAGCTGGCTGTCAGGTAACAGGATCCGCAACATAACCTATGCACTCAGGTCACTCCTCAACAGGTACAATATGACTGCGTCATTCTCCATGTTAGTGTGAATGCCCTGAGATGTAACTTCCTGGACTACATGTGCAGAGACATGGAATAGCTCTCTGATCTTGTAGCCCAAGCAGGTATCGCCCTAGCCCTGAGAAGCATTCTGCATTCCTCCAGAGTAATAACGCAGTACAAGGACTAATTATTCACTTCAACAGTTGGCTATGCTTCTGGTGTCATTCCAAGGGTATCCAGTATCTGTCTGCTTTAAATGACATGGTCGACAGAACATGATGCTTTGGCACAGATGGCCTGCACCTGTCGACCCTGGGATTACGGATAATGTCTAAGGCTCTTGCTGCTCCTATAGTGCCTGTTTTAGGCACAGTTCAAATAACATATTCACTACCATTACAGGAACAGGCAAGTAAAATCTGAGGGTAATGCTACTCAATGCTTGACATCTTCATCTCAAACGCACTCACCCAAGGCACTCCTTGTAATGGACCGCTTCGATATCTCTGCAGTGACTGGGACCTGCTTCTAAGCTCCTGAGAGCACCCCTGCACTAACAGGCTATTACTCAGACCACACCTTTCAGTCATGTAACCAGGACTGGAACACCCACAGCGGAGGTGTGTCCATATTTCCCAAGGATATAAACACCTCCAGGCTGGTTGCTTAGCACAATGCATCAGAGGTAATCCAAGTGCAACTAACTGTGGCCATAACTGCTATACAAATTGTAGTTTGCTACAGATTCCACACCATACCCCACAGTTAATGGTTCTCACTTCTTGGTGTACTGGAAAGTAGGGCTCAAACAGAAACTACTGATGTGCTACTGACACCACCCTACCATTAACTGGGATACCTACTCATGTACCGACACATTAGGCCAACGCTTTCTGGGATTCATAACCTCCAATCGGCTGGATCAACCTATCCACACCACCACCAGGGCCAACAATATCCTAGACCTGGACATTACCAACATGTGTGACTGGTGTTCCACACCTGGGGTTATCTCCTCATTGGCCAGATCCGAACGTATGCTAATCACCCTTGTTATCCACAACCTGGCACCACACCCTTTATGGAAAACACAGTACAATATTTCTACAAAGCCAACTTCAGGCTTCTTATGACAGCAGTAGTAAATGTCATGACACTTGTGCAGATGGACAATATAGTTACAACCGCTGAATCATACAAAACTGCACTTAATTAGTACTTACAAGTCTGCATGGATCATGCTATCCCAAACAGAACCATGACGTTACCCACCAGAAAACAGACGCCACTCTGGGGGCCACTGCCATGGACATAATGTACAACAGAAGGAGGAGACGTTGCAAAGTAGAGTACAATCCCATGAGTGGGGTAGCTCCCTGGTCAGCCTCAGTAGAAATCTGAGATCCCTTATCACATCCTCCAAAGCTAGCTATGTAAAAATTACTGCAACTCATTGCAAGGACTACCACAAAGCATTCTAGAGGTATGTCACTACTCTCAATGGCGATACCCACATCTGCTCTGACATACAGCGGTTAGGAACGAACATTACAGAACCGACTGATATTGGCAACATCCTGGCAGATAGGTTCAGTGCTAACTTTACACCCCTCTCACACCCTAAAGGGCTCAAATCTATACAGGAGCAATGCAGAGTCCCTGCGGTCACAACTACGCAGTTCCAAGCTGCACTCTCTAAAGCCAGGAACACAGAATCCATGTGACCGTACAACATCCCAGGCTGCGATTTACACAAACTTCAGAATTAAATGGCTCCCCACTTGGGTGCCAAATTCACTAATAGCCTTGCATCAGGCATTGTGGCCCCTGAATGGTGCACAGTAACAGTTATCACACTCCACAAAGGTGGCACCACAATGGGCCAGGGTAACTATTGCCCTATACGCATGACTAGACTGTTCTGCAAGGCTATGGAGCACATCATCATGGATCTCATACATTGGTGGCCTCCAAACCTTTGATCCCACCCAGTTTGGATTTGTTAGGGCCAGACCATGACTCCTAAATTTGGTGGAGTCCTTTGAGACAGTTACCAAGGCAGTAGATGAGGGTAAGGAGGTCTGCACAGCCTACCTTGTCCTCTCAATGGCTTCCAACACTATTCCCCATTCTGGTATTGTCAACATACACATCCACCTGCACATCAACCCCTACGTCACAAGATGTTATGCAAAGTGGCTCATGGACAGGACCCACAGAGTGAGGGTAGCATACCCTAGTTCCTACTGTAAATCAGTTACAATTGGCATTCCTTTGCCCTACCTTTGAGGAAGACGGCCTGGATGTGTTGTTTGTGATGAATTGCAACAGCTATATGGAGAGAGACAGAGATATTTTAACTTCATGTCCCCCATGGGTTGTGTGTAATGGCTAGAGGATGTAGTTCTACATATGAGTGTAGCTGTTATATCAACCATCTGATACGGGACTATTGCAAACAAAACCTGTAACATCGGCATCTGTTCCATTGTACAACAGCAACGATTTCACATAGGGCCATTATAGTGTCTCTCTCACAAGGTATGTTAAGGCTTCTGCAGATGTCATAGAGTGTGTGGATGTTTGTGATGTTATTACAGTCTGTATTGCAATTGTTTTGGGTGTGCGGGAGATGTAGGTGGGTGTACATAGCAGATAAAGGTGAGTGGGGACTGCATTTATACATATTCCATATGTGTGTGAGGCTGCTTCCCTAATTGAAGACCTATCATTTAGTAGACTAATACTATGGTTATTGCAGGCTTATTCATTAAGCCATTGTTAATTGGTTCCTATATAGCATGCAGGTGATGTTGGTCCTTCAATCCCTTTGGAAATACATTGGTATGTAATGAAATGTTGCTACATGAAAGCTGTCTCGTGTATTTCTGTCACAGATATTTGCACTCATTGGGACTGTGTTGGTGACTGAACCTCTTTGGCTTGGGTTACCACCTTTTCAAATGGCCATAGTGGGATATTTGCAGGACACACATCGGAGTTTAGAGGCCGACACATACCCATGGTCAGTACAAAGTGAAGTGTAGAACTTTGCATATATGCCTATATAAAAGCTTATATTCTTGTAGCAGTTTACTTGCTTATCCTGTTTCTTGTCACATGTAGGTATGTTAGATACAGATGACTATTTTATGCAACCATTACATTAACTATGGAACATGCAGAATGTCTTGAGATTGTAGGACATTAGTATTTGTACTCATTTTGGTCAGGACACTACCGCACATAGAGGGACTGCCGCTCGCAAGGTGGTACAGGTGGTAACCCTATGTTTAGCTCATGTCCAAAGCACATATTTGTAATAGTGTACTATAGCAATAACTCATGCCTGGGTGTGGGCAATGGTGAATTTACCCATTGTTGGTGTGGTTTGGTCATGAGGATGAAGCCCGAGTGGCCAAACAAAAACAACCGTGGGTAAATCCAGCATTACCCACACCTAGGCATGGGTTATTTCTATAATATAGTCTCCATATCCTTTGTTCATAATGTTCGGTCGTGGCAGAATTTGTGATTGCTAGGGTCCATGTTGTGCACATATTTGAAAACTTCAACTGCTGTATATGGCATACCCACGGATTCAGGAATGCACAAACTTCCATCAACCACATTACCGTTCACAGCCTCCCAAACCCCACAATAACGAACACTCAAACTCACAACAGTCAAACTCCCGGAACTAACACAAACACAGAACACACACACGCACACACAGACGCACTGCTACCCATCACATCCAAACAAACCATCCTACACTACATATGGCCAGGTGGCCATGCCCCATACACACCCCATGTGGGTGGCTGCGCCCCCCACACCACACCTACTGTAATAATCTACCTAGATAGCACAAACAGACACACGAAGCAAACACACACACACACACACACACACACACACACACACAATACAGTCCCACAGAAACACACACCGCACTCAGAACACACACGTACACTAAAGCAATCAGAAACACACTTAATCACAGTACCTACCTAGACCGCAGCAACAGAAGCAATAATTAAATGTCCCTTTACATCGTGATAATAGTACTCGCGGTTCTAGTGTTCTTGTACTGTGGTCTTTCAGTCTTTAACTCATTCACTCCGGAGCAGCTCTTTTGAGTGTGCACGTGATTACGCGTGTCGGTATGTAAAGCATTCGGTATTTGGTATTATCCTATTTATATGTACCTCCATGGTTGTGTACATGTTGTTAACCTATCTATATATTTGCATATATATGTATATCCATATATATCGACATATATCTCTCTATCACCCTTTCTATCTTTATATTTTATATATATATATATATATATATATATATATATATATATATATAGAGAGAGAGAGAGAGAGAGAGAGAGAGAGGGAGAGAGAGAGAACACACCTTTAGTTGGGTACATGGCGGTGTATACTATTTCCCGAACTCTGCCCCTATGTGTTTTAACCTGTCACAATACACACCTGCTGTTGGTACATCTCAGGTAGCTTAGTGGTAGGTGATTGTGTACATGGTTGTGTGTTCTACTCCTGGCAGTGGTCGTTTTACCTCTCAGAGCAGGCACTATTAGTACAAGGGTGAATAACACAGTTTCAGCTGTTCTGGCCAGCTTTGACCATGAGCTGCGTGATATTCAGCGAAGCTTAGACCTGTTTTGCGCATATCCGTGTAGTCATGTTTAAACGACGCTAACCGGCACTTGCCGGTGCATAAACCCACTAACATGTGCTTAAACATGCTCTAATGACCTGCATCCAACATCCATTATTTGGGACATTGGAATTACGTAACAGCCCTTGCAGGTCGTGTAAACAGGAACGTGCACGAGACAGTCAGTGGCTTTACCTCTGGGGCTTCTGGGATATGTACAAGTGTTATGGTGTTTAGTATGTGGACTGTACTATGGCTGTTCCTCCATACTGCAAACAAATGTGTAACTCAGTTAATTTACATATGGATGATACCTATTAATGGTATGTCCAAGTGATGCATAATGGATGTGCTCCAGCTATGGAAATCCATGTCACAGTGAGCCACACACTGTAATGTGCTACACCTTGCCACAACCATAACTGGAGAATGCTGGGGTGACAGATACCTGTCATGGGTACTCCCCATGCTTTGGAACTAAATCCCTGATTACATTATATGGAGCCCCTCATTAACATACCAGGGAATCCTTGCAGAGTGGGTGGGGAACAGTGGTTACACCCAGGGATCCCGCAATTGGATATGCTCCACAGAGGGACAGTTAGTTAATCAATGGGGTGGCAACAGCAGACGCATTTTGGCTAGGCTGATGAATGGCCTCTGACAATCAGTCATGTACCTACCAATGTACCTAGGAACCTATACATACAGTATCAACACATGCTGTTAGCTTAATTTACTGTTCAGGTGTTGACTTACCTTGTACCAATAGCTGTTGTGTGTGCAATAGTTGAGGGCTGCCTATGTAGGGTTCACACAGTAGACCACCTATACATGACAATTTACAGGCGGCCGTGTGTGTGCCATCCATTTTACTCTGTGTGCAGGAGGAGAAGTGTGTCAGTCCATAGGGGCATACACTGTCAGTGTATGTGCTATACGTTCCCTTGTTGCCAAGGCATGGGCATATTGGGCATGCCTCCATCTGCCTACAGGGGCTGGCACAGGATGTTCGTGGTCTGAATCCCTCTGTGCCTGTGATGCCCTTGGGAATTGTGGTGGGCTGTGAGGGCCTTCACCATTATGTCCCTGCTGCAGCTGTTTCCGCAGGATCATATTATGTAGCATGGCGCATACTATGAAGATGTGGGCACACGTGCCTGGAGAGTACTGCAAGGCTCCACCAGATATGTCCAAGTAACAGAACTGTGATTTCAGCATCCCAAACACATGCTCTATGGTGATTCTGGTTTGTGCGTGTGCCTCATTATGGCATTCTTGCTTGGGTGTGTGTGCATTTCTGATGAGAGTCATCATCCATGGCTCCAGTGCATAGCCAGCATCCCCCACAAGGTAGCCATATGGGATGTCCCCCCTGACACATACCTGGTAGAGCTGTGAGGCATGCCAGATGTGGGAGTCATGGCAGCTTCCAGGGCTGTCAGCACACACATCCGTGATAATGCCCTGGGCATTGCACATGACCTGGCAGTTGATGGAGTGGTATCCATTGCAATTTATGTAGTGCCTACCATGCTCACCGGGTGGTGACTTGATATGTATGTGCGTGCAGTCTATTGCACCCAGTACCTATGGGTAGTCTGCCACATGGTGGAAGAGACACATAATGCTGGCCAACTCCTCCTGAATTCGGGGGAAGTGTATATGCTCATTGGCATGTGGTAACATGGCATCCAGGAACTGGTGGAGTACCCTGGATGCTGATGCCTGTGAGATCCCCATGATATCTCCAGTTGGCCTTTGAAAGGTACCTGTGGCTAGTATTCTCAAGCTTACATATACCTTCATGTCCACTGGGATGGGTTCCCCTCTGTTATTTCTGGATCTGAGGCATGGCCGCCACAGCTCAACGATTTGCTGTATGATGTCCCTGTCCACCCTGTAACACTCTACTATCTCCAGATCATGTAGCCCCTGGTAGGTTACTCTTGGTCTGAGCACTCTTCTTCTCCTCTGAGGCCTGAAGTGGTTGTCAGCATCATCCTCCACACCACCTTCAGTCTCCAACACATGGTGATGAATCACAGCTATGGCAGCTCCCAACAAGTACATTGTAAAAGTTCCCCATCTGTTTACACCGATGGTGCAATGTTTGGGAATACACGAGTGTGTGTGAGGTGCCTTCACACTTTATACTATTGTGCTTTGAACGCTGATGATGTCATAGGGTATGTATGTACAATCAGAGCTGCAGGGTATCTTACTTATGTGTTTGACCGCAGGTACTGCTATTGTGGTGCCTTTGGTGTTGAATTACATTTAGCTGCCGTGGATCACATCTTGCCCTTGCCTTAACTTTTCATAACAATTCCCCTCCCATTGTCAGGCATGCATGCAGCAGCCTGCTTTCTTGTTTTGTACTTTCCCAACCCAGGATTGTGTTGCGAAATGTGTTCTATAGCCGATCTACTGCAGGTTTGCTTTGCTCTGCAATGAGAGTTCTCTTTTCTTTGCAATCCGACACCTCCCCTATCCTGTTCTGCAGGATGCGACTAGCAGCCTTGTTCGCTACCATCAATGACCCACTGTGAGTTAATAGGTGTTAATTACTCAGTTGTACTCCCATTACCCTACTGCGGCATTTCCTTATTGTCTTCCCGTAATCTTCCTGTTTCAGCTTTGGGGCATGCCACGCACAGCCGTTTACTGGGTTTTGAGTGTGTTGTCATCCACGTACACATGCGCTTTCGGTCACCATGTGTGCTCTTAGCTAAGCAAAGCTATGGCTACATACACACCCCTATCCTGTGGCTTTGCTTAGCAATGGGCAACCCAGATTTGCAATGCTCCAATGTGCATACAGCTACGGTGGCACACCCTACTGCTGATGTCATGTATACCTCCAGGCCACTCCGCGGTGTTGTACTGCTGCACCGTATGGTACATACTTAGGCCAGGGGGATGTTTGCGATTCAGTATTACTTGCCTCATTTGCGTGGCATTGACTACTAACTCATAGTTACCGCGCCTAACACTGTCACAGTCCCTTAGCAACCCTTGCAGCTTAGTTGTGATGTAGCATACATACCATTGACTATTATGGTGAAATCATGATTTGTGTTACATTGCAATTTTATGACATCTGTATATATTTTCCTTGTGTTCCCATTTGAGCACAAATGCCCTGCGGTTGTACTTTGCGTTAGTGTGGCCATGACCTTAAATGTTATTTTCTATGTGTTGTGCATGTTTTTTATGCCATTGGCTGTATATTTAGCTATTGGCATATGTTAACTTTGTAATACATAAGTTTGGTCCACTTTCATGGCTCCGATGTTCTGTTTGGAAAAATGTAAACCTTTTTATTTGTTTACATTTCTGTATGGTTACGCTACGCCTGCACAACTTCATGAATCGCTATGTACCTTCATTTGCATGCTGCACTACTGTACATGGGGTGATTAGCATACATGAGCTGAGAGCTGTGCAGATCTGGCATACGCTGGTAGTGCAGGTGGAATTGGATAGTACCTGAATTGCTCGGTGGCCATATTTGGCATTATACCGCATACACTAGGCCTACACCTGGCGCAAGCTTCATGCATCCCGGGGATAGAAAAAAATAACTAAAGCACTCAGGTTAGATGGGTCCTGTGATACCATCTGCAATCCAGTCACCTCTGCATTAAGTTCTAGTCTCCTAAGATTCCATCATTAGTCTCCTAAGATTCCATCATTCCCTTCTAATTAATGCATTTTCAGACCTGTATCTGAAACAGTCTAAAATAATACTAATTCCAAACCAAATTCCACCTCACAGCAGGCAAAGAATTGTTGCCGGATCTCTCTCTCTTCAGTATTGTTGTAAATTATTGAGCCACGTTTTTTTTTTTTTTTTTTTTTTTTTTTTTTGCAGGTAGGTCATTAAATACATAAAGTAATTTTACCTTATTAATCAGTCTTTTTGCCTGGCAATCTCACTCTATGGATAGTCTTTCATTCACTAACATTAAAGGAATTAAATATAGCAAGGAGGACAAATTCTCACTAATGCAAAACCTAAACAATACCATTGAGAAAAAATCAGTCACAACACTTGATATGTAGGAACATTGGAAATGCTGTTCTTTTGTATGAAAATCTATGATTGTAATGATTCCATTTCAAACGATCTTTTACATCTTAAATGACACCTTCTGCAGTAGAACTAAAGCCTGTTTACAAAAAATACTCCAGTTAATAATTTCTTACCCAATCTCACACACACACACACACACACACACACACACACACACACACACACACACACACACACACACACACACACACATACACACACACACACACAATATAGTCTGAGTAGACTGAGCAGACTGAATGAGTGTGAACTTTATGAGATTAGTTATATACTGTAGAATACACACACTGATGGACAACATCAAAACTGAATGTAACAGGAACACTTGCACAGCCGCCATAAGCCAGATATGCAACAACTCTATCATATCTTTAATGTCCAAAATTGGCAGCATCCAAAAAAAGCAAAATTGAGAATTTTCAGATATTGTTTCTGCTTGGAAGGGCTACAACCTTTTGCAACCCCCATGTGTTGGTTTCTTTACTAATCGCCTACTTCTAAACATAATCTGACTGATATTTCTGTACCTCATAGGTTCATAGATAGGTTCATAGATTAGTACTAAGCTAACTGCTCTTCTGAACCATTTTAAGTCTAGCCAATTATCCCTTGTGAGACTCAAACCATGCACCTTATGTTTGTAAGGCAAACACCTTAACCATTAGGCCACCCTCCCAACCATCATCTTATGGAAAGTGGCAAATTAGGCAATCTTTTTTTTCAATTTCAGTCAGCTGTTACTTCATTTCCTGAAGTTATTATTGCCCTCCATGTGTTTGCATGTCAGAGCATTCCATTCTACACTCATAAATATAAAGCTTGTGCATATCACCGTGCATAAGGCACAGCACATGTAATGAAGCAGCCACACACAATAGATGCCGAACAACTGAACACAGTAGAAATGCATGGAGATATGTCACTAACATGTCTGGATGTGACAGTGGCTGACACGGAATTATTTAGTGGATGTCCTCCACTAAAAGCTCAGATGCTAAGATGTATGTGCCAATGCACAAGTTACTTTGTGAGACAGAGAGATAGTGTGTGCCTGACTCTGTGTGTGTGTGTGTGTGTGTGTGTGTGTGTGTGTGTGTGTGTGTGTGTGTGTGTGTGTGTGTGTGTGTGTGTATTTGCATGTGAATATATCTTGTATCTCTAATGTGAATATAGTGTACTTTCTAGCTCACTTTCCTTTACATGAGTAATCACAACTGTATTTAAATAACCACAATGAAGTGGCAGAGAACAGATAGATTATTTGTTAATATACAGAAATCTACAATAAGAACCATGACATACATTTTACATATGTTATTCTGCACTTGCCATGCATAATAATATGCTAACTAAACAAATTGTTACAACTTAAACTGTCTGTGGCACTTACTGAAAGTGAGACAAAACTGTTTTTGATCCTGAGCTGTAGCATTCTGGCCAAAATTAATAGATGATGACTGTATTTGATATCTGAGTTTAAACATGCCTCCCTGATGGTGACTACTGTGGTACAGAAAGTCCGGTATAGTATACAACTGCTTCTGGATAAATGGTGACTGTGTATTTTGTTTGATGCCACATCCGCAATACACAGTACATTATATCTCAGTGTAGCCTGCATTACTTGACCTCTGTTTCACCATGTTCCATTCAAAGTGCTTGCTTGTACTTCATAGCTGTTTATTCTGTAGCACAGATAGTAGTTCACTGCAATTTGCTGGACTTTCATTCACATAATTCTGTATGGGAGATTGGTGATTGTAGGAAACTGATAACTCAAATCTTTTAGAGTCATTATTCCAAAAATGCTGCACATACTACTAGAAGGTGCTTGCCACAATACAGATTACCATTTCAGGCACAGTACAGAAGGCTGTAATTGCACGCTGTGATAAAATGTCAAGACAGCCAGCCTAGTTAGATAGAATTTTGTAAATAATTCTAGGTCATTTTAAATGTTAATATAATCCACAGGCTTGTTTTACAAAAGTAAGAAAACTGGTATGTGCTGAGCTTCAAAAATGTAACGACAGTGCACCCTGCTGGGAAAACAGCAGAAATGTGTATATTTTCATGGTGAAAAACTGGGACATACAGAGTTAACTTGCAATCCCTAAGAAAATAAGCTGATAAAAAAAATATTTTATGACTGTGTGTTATCTCAAACTAAGAGACAGAATGTTTGGGCTAGAAGCTTCTCTCTATTGTCTTAAGACAGAGATAATTATTAGGTTTCACATGTAAAGTGTCTTTTGTTGCTGTGACTTTCTTGCAGCTGCTGATCACAAAGAAATGTTAAATTTTAAGTTCTGTGAGCCTGGGAAACTTAAGCAGAAGTGACAAGAATGATGTAATCTGAAATGACTCAGCAGTAATGTGTATTATTAATGTAAGGACTATCTCAAGAGAAAGAGATTGCATTTTGTATTTTTTCTTCAGACCTCTAAGCAACTAACCAGCACTTGCTTGCTCTGTAAGTAGGATTTAGATCATAGTATTTCTCTAAGAGCTAGATATAAATAGCAAGATTAGTTCAGCTGTTTTCTATATTTATGTCAGACTGTCCTACAATGTTGTTTTAAAGTATTTCCTGTTATTTCTGGACTCTCAGTTGTCACTGTGTTAAATCAATGAGTATTGTCTTGTATTCTTATTTATTATTAAATATTTTTAAACCTTTTAAATGTGGCTGTTTTATGTAGAGATAATTGAAGCTCTTAAAGTACTTGCATGTATTTGGTGATACTGTGCAAGCCAATCCTAAATAGCTTTCTAGTCTCAGTCACACTTACCGATTAGACAATAATAACATTGCACAGTAGAGGGCAGCAGGGGGCATAGTTGGATAACCTGTGCCAGCCTTCCCCAGTAGTGTCTGTGTGTTTGTATATAAACCAAGTCTCAAATTGTGTGCATGTGTCAGCTACTTGGGCAGGGGCACGAAGCACTGGTTGGACAGAGAGGGTACTGGAGGTTTTGGCTTGACTACTCAGTTGAGATCTGAGCCCTATAGCTGTGCCAGTGGGGAGTCTTATTGGGGATCTGGAGAGAAAGGAAGAAACCAGCTCCAGACTGACTGCAATCTCTGTGTGCTCTTAAGGGAAATTGTACTTAACTGTGTGTGTACTTCTTCTCCTCCAAATATGGACGCCCCTCACTGGTGCTAGTGGTGAGGATTGAGGATCCTAGATTACTGGGCCAGTGAATGGGCATCTCACACACACACTGGCCAGAGCTGCATTTGCAATAGAACTGCTGCCTTGCAGATGGCAGCAGTCAAATAGGCTACCCTGAAGTTATTGCCATGCATGTCATAATGCAGTAAGTGGCCTGCATAAGCTACATAGGACTGCAGCTGAACTGCAGCACCTGACAAGCTTACAGTAGGTATAGTTCATTTTGAGATTCATCTATTAACCAACTTTGGTGCAGCATGTATCACTGTATACTACCAGGTTACATAAAAGACCAATGACGTCTTTCTTAGAGTAGACATGATATATGCTGTGTGTAGCAGGGACAGTTCCCCAAATTTTGTCAGGCTTTGTCCAGATTTCCTGCACTAAAAGGTTGAGAGGTATGACCCAGATGTGAGCTAAGGATGCAAATTTTATATCCACATCTCTTTTCAGTGTGAGAGTACCCCCCCCCCCCCCAGGTATCACAATTTAAATGCATGCATATCACAGTTTTGATCCCTAGCTGCATGTTTTTCTAACAGGCTAAGGAAATAGCTGTTAAAAATATTGCAAAAATGTAGCTAAAAATGGCAGAAGTGCAACCAGCACCATCAGGCTTTGCAGTTTTAGTTAAAAGCGAGTAAATGTCATTCCTATTTTAACAGTCTTATAAGTCTGGGATGTATACTTTCTAAGTGTTGCACATGAACAAAAAATTCAATAAATGCCATTCTGTACATTAAAAGAAAAAGACTGCTTAAAAGTCACTTGATATTAATTATCTTGACAGTGTGCTCCTGATAATATGCTGATTCATACAATATCTTAAACACGAGTACTTCAGGTGTGATGGAAATAGCCATTCTCATAATATGTGTCCAAGGTGTTCTTAAAATATCTAAACAAATGCTTGCTTTAACATAATTTATTATTCTATCTTCAGTGTCAACTACTCTGTCAGATAACCAATTAGTACAGCTCTCATTCCTACATCTACATAGGTTGTCTGATGATTTTTTACTGCTCTTTGATAATCCCAAGCATTCCCAAAAGTAGTTATTTATAAATGCTGCATATATCTGAATCAGCTCTCTTAAGTATTTAAATGAACCACTGTACAATTTCAGATATTTTAATCATCATAATAACTTACAATTTCACACGCTTGGATGGCCTTGGTATATTTGTACTGAACTCCTTCCAATTTACTCATGTTAGTTGTTTAATGTGGTTTCTGTGGTTACCATATTATTATTCCATACTGAAGTAAGAGTCTACTATAACTTTCAAACAATGATTTAATCATTTCAATTTCCTAGACTTTATAAATCATTTTATACAGCCTCTATTTTTTGACATCCATCATTAACCAATTGGTTGATATTATCAGAAAAACTCAAAACTGGATTTAGCAATTAATCTTGGTTCTTATATCAATCCACAATTTAAACCACTGTGTGCTGTATTAAATATTCAGCCCCCACTATATTTCTCTCAAATTTCATTTGCATTGTTTTTGATGTATCTATTTGCATATTATTCTTCTGTACTTGGATAGTGTAGTCAAGTTGCTTTGCAAACAAGGTATATCTGTGACAGATGTAATCTGTTTTCTCATTTCTAAATCATATGTAGAACAACTCTGATGAAAAAGGTAAATATGAAGGAAGCTCTCCAAATAAGTATGGGACAAGGATAGGGCCCTATTAGACAACCTGACTGTATTCCTGAATTTTACCTTTCCAATTGTTTTATTTACTTTCCGTGTCCTATGTATAATTCATGTAGCTTTCTGTCATATCAAGATAACACTAATACCTAGTTGTTCTGTTATATTGATAAATATATTTTGTATGACCATTTCAAAGACTGAAGATAAGTCTACATAAATCACAGGATACTTTTTCATTTATTGCATTTATTATATAACAAGTTTTTTATTTTATTTTTATTTTATTTTTATTTTTATTTTACATTTGTTAACCGGGGGTGTCCGACTGAGCCAAAAATGCCCTTTTTCAGCAGAGACCCGGGGAGAAAAGCTCCACATAGAAAAAATAATGATACATTTAGATATTTATTTTGTTTTTGAAACAATTTTATTGATTTTGATTATAATGAAAACAATCACATAGACATATATGAGACATTTTGCATTATAGGTTTACAAATTAATAACATGTATTTATAACATTTAAATATGAATATAAGATTACTAAAACCAAACAAACTAAAGTATTTACATGGACATCCAGTATTTATACATTTACATACACTGTAATCTGCTTATTCTCATGAATGACAAGGAAAGTCAATTACCTTTATGCAATATCATCATTTTTCCCAACGTATTTTGTAGGTTAACCCATAAATGATGTTCATATGCCTTTCCAGATGTTCTAGAGGTTATAGTTCTTATCTGTAAATGGCTGACTTCTTTTAATAAATAAGTAAACTCAGAGAATGTAAGAGGATATTTTGAGATCCAGTTTTTCATTATGATCTTTCTAGCCACTGCCAAAATAGTCCATAGAAATGAGTATTTAGTTTTCCTTACACATTGTGGAACAGGTGTATTAAATATGATTAAAGACTTATTCAATATGAAATTATCTAAAAAAGTGCTTGTAAAAATCATTTATATTACTACAAACGATGTTTAAGGTTGGTCAGTCAAAGAAAATATGTGCCCAGTTAATGTCTACAATAGAGTTGCATCTATTATAGATATTCTGTTTTTTATTGATTTTGTCCATTATTTGTGGTGTATAAAAGGATCTATTCATGAATCTCCATGTGTATATCTTCCATTTCAGAGAAAAGAATGTTTTTCACAGCTGATTGTAACATATTAACCTTATCTTGCTCACTTGGGGGATTATTATAGCAATAACCCACGCCTGGGTGTGGGTAATGCTAAATTTACCCACGGTTGGCGTGGTTTGGTCCTGAGGGCGAAGCCCGAGGGACCAAACAAAGCCAACTGTGGGTAAATTTAGCATTACCCACACCCAGGTGGGTTATTGCTATTTTAACATGACATTATTTAAGAAAAGAAACTGTTACTTTTCTTAAATAATGGCATAGTATAATGCCTGTTTACTGCCCTTCCGCAGATGTCTGGCATCCGGGCAGTTCTGATGTACTGCGCGCCTGCGCGGTACATCAGAGTTGTCAAAAGCAACGGAGAAAGCAAGATCTCCGTTGCTTTTTTAGTCTCGCTATGTTAAATGAGTTTAACATAGCGAGACAGTTTAAAATAAGCAGCGGACATCTCTGTTGCTTATTTTAAAACTGTCTCGCTATGTTAAACTCATTTAACATAGCGAGACATAAAAGCAACGGAGATCTTGCTTTCTCCGTTGCTAAACTGTCTCGCTATGTTAAATGGGTTTAACATGCGAGACAGCTTTAAAATAAGCAACAGAGATCTCTCCGTTGCTTATTTTAAAGCTGTCTCGCTATGTTAAACCCATTTAACATAGCGAGACAGTGTTTTAAAAAAACGAGTTATACTAATGGAAAAAGTCCGGCGACGGACCTTTTTCCATTAGTATAACTCGATTTACAACGGGCACGCTGGCCAATCAGCGTGCACGTTTTGGGGGGGTCATGGTATAATATAGCAATAACCCACGCCTGGGTGTGTGTAATGCTGGATTTACCCACGGTTGGTGTAGTTTGTTCACGAGGGTGAAGCCCGAGTGGCCAAACAAAGACAACCGTGGGTAAATCCAAAATTACCCACACCCGGAAGTGGGTTATTGCTATTATACAATGACATTATTTAAGAAAAAAATACTTACTTTTCTTAAATAATGGCATTGTATAATACCTCCTTGTTGCCCTTCCACAGCTGTCTGGTAGTCTGCAGCAGTTCTGATGTACTGCGCATGCATATGCTTATGCAGTACATCAGAGCTGTGGGCAGAAGCAATGGAGAATGCAAGATCTCCGTTGCTTTTTACAAAGTGTCTTGCCATGTTAAAGGAGTTTAACATAGTGAGGCAGCTTTAAAAAAAGCAACAGAGAAAGGAAGATCTCCGTTACTTTTTTTAAAGCTGTCTCACTATGTTAAACTGCTTTAACATAGTGAGACAGTGTCTAAACAGCAACGGAGATCTTGCATTCTCCATTGCTGTAAAAAAAGACTTATACTAATGGAAAAAGTCCGGGCGACCGGACCTTTTTCCATTAGTATAAGTCTGATTTACAGTGTGCATGCTGACCAATCAGCGTGCACATTTTGAAATATTAATGGGGGGTCATTGTATAATAGTAATTAAACTATAATAGTTCCAGTAGTTATGTGTGGAAGAAAATGTTTCTTCTCTCAAAAGTCTATAAATAAAGGAGAGACTGCCTGAACATGTATGCTGGTGTAATAATGTTGATTGAAGCAATTGAAATAATACCTTGGTGTCATGTTTGCTAGTTGGTGAAGCTAATTTCAGTTTATTATCAAGATATAGAATGAGTGTTTGCATATCTAACCATGAGGAATTATCTAGTCTATATTCCTGTATAATATGACTGACTGAACTAGTCTTGTATTCAGAGGTTAGCTGGAACCAGTATTTGAGTTCATTGTTTTTAAGTAAAATAATTTTATTAATATCTGAGGTAACAAAAGTCTCTTGTGTGTATGCTATAGGAAATAACAAAAAAAGTAATCTTTATATTTAATATGTTTATATATAAAATTTCTAAAGTTAATTATAATGGTATGTATGTATGTAACTGGCGGTATGATTATGATTAGTATGTGTGATGAAATATTCTTTTAAGATCCATATAAAAGGTGTATTTATGATCTCTAATTGATATGTTGATGGTCTCGTTATAAGTTCCATAGCTGACACGTCCCATAAAGATTTCCATTTCACTAAATAGGTTATATCTAAGAGCTGTGAAATTGATCTGATTCTAGTGGAAATCGAATAAAGATTTAGATCTGGAAATGCTATTAACCCAGCCACTGGGGATGCACAAGCCAGTGCATTTCTTTGTGCCGGTCCCAAGCCCGGATAAATGGGGAGGGTTGCGTCAGGAAGGGCATCCGGCGTAAAACTTCTGCCAAAAATTACTGATGCGGAGAACTTTTCATAATTGCATACCGGATCGGTCGAGGCCCGGGTTAACAACAACCGCCACCAGTACTGTTAGCCAACAGGGTGCTGGCGGAAATTGGGCTACTGTTGGCCGAAGGAGAAGAGGAGGGCGAAGACATGCCCGAAGGCAGGAAGATAGGAGGAAGGTTAGGAGTGTAGCAGTGAGGGTAGGAACTTTGAATGTTGGCAGTATGACTGGTATAGGAAGAGAGGTAGCTGATATGATGGAGAGAAGGAAGGTTGATATATTGTGTGTGCAAGAGACCAGATGGAAGGGAAGTAAGGCCAGGTGTTTAGGAAACGGGTTCAAATTGTTTTATCATGGTGTGGATGGCAGGAGAAATGGAGTTGGGGTTATACTAAAGGAACAATAT
Organism: Protopterus annectens; assembly: GCF_019279795.1. NCBI lineage: Eukaryota > Metazoa > Chordata > Ceratodontiformes > Protopteridae > Protopterus > Protopterus annectens. The sequence goes on from NC_056735.1 coordinate 543,856,363, forward strand.
GCCAAGAGTGTTTTAGACGTGAAGAGAGTGTCTGACCGAGTTTTGTTTATGAAGCTCGAAACTGATGGTGTAATGATGAATGTTGTTAGTGCATATGCTCCACAAGTTGGGTGTGCGATGGATGAGAAAGAAAAATTTTGGAGTGAGTTGGATGAAGTTGTGGTGAGTGTACCCAAGGGTGAGAGACTAGTGATTGGAGCGGACTTTAATGGGCATGTTGGTGAAGTGAACAGAGGGGATGAGGAAGTGATGGGTAGGTATGGTGTTAAGGAGAGGAATGCAGAAGGTCAGATGATTGTGGATTTTGCGAAAAGGATAGACATGGCTGTGGTGAATACGTATTTTAAGAAGAGGGTGGAGCATAGGGTGACGTACAAGAGTGGAGGAAGATGCTCACAGGTTGATTATATACTATGTAGGAGGGCCAGTGTGAAGGAGATTGGAGACTGTAAAGTGGTGGCAGGGGAAAGTGTAGTTAAGCAGCATAGAATGGTGGTATGTAGAATGACGTTGGTGATCAAGAAGAGGAGGAGGAGTGTGAAAGCTGCGCCAAGGATTAAATGGTGGAAGTTAAAAAAGGGTGATTGTGAAGTGGAGTTTAGGGAAGAGTTAAGACAGGCACTGGGAGGCAGTGGAGAGTTACCGAATAGCTGGGTAACTACAGCAGAACTAGTAAGGGTGACTGCTAGAAAGGTGCTTGGTGTGACATCTGGACAGAGGAAGGAGGACAAGGAGACCTGGTGGTGGAATGAGGAAGTACAGGAGAGTATACAGAGGAAGAGGCTGGCGAAAAATAAGTGGGATTGTCAAAGAGATTAAGAAAGTAGACATGAGTATAAGGAGATGAGGCGCATGGCAAAGAGAGAGGTGGCGAAAGCTAAGGATAGGGCATATGGAGAGTTGTACGAGAGATTGGACACTAAAGAGGGAGAAAAGGACCTGTACCGATTAGCTAGACAGAGGGACAGAGCTGGGAAAGATGTGCAGCATGTAAGGGTGATAAAGGATAGTGAGGGAAAGGTACTCACAAGAGAGGAGAGTGTGTTGAGTAGATGGAAAGAGTATTTTGAGAGGCTGATGAATGAAGAGAATGAGAGAGAGAGAGAAGGTTGGATGATGTGGGGATAGTGAATCAGGAAGTGAAACAGATTAGCAAGGAGGAAGTAAGGGCAGCTATGAAGAGGATGAAGAATGGAAAGGCTGTTGGCCCAGATGACATACCAATGGAAGCATGGAGGTGCTTAGGAGAAATGACAGTGGAATTTCTAACTACATTGTTTAATGAAATTTTGGAAAGTGAGAGGATGCCTGAGGAGTGGAGAAAAAGTGTTTTGGTACCTATCTTTAAGAATAAGGGTGATGTGCAGAGCTGCAGTAACTACAGAGGGATAAAACTGATTAGTCACAGCTTGAAGTTATGGGAAAGAGTAGTGGAAGCAAGGTTAAGAAGGGAGGTGATGATTAGTGATCAGCAGTATGGTTTCATGCCAGGAAAGAGCACTACAGATGCAATGTTTGCTCTGAGAGTGTTGTTGGAGAAATACAGAGAAGGTCAGAAGGAGTTGCATTGTGTCTTTGTAGACTTGGAGAAAGCATATGACAGGGTGCCTAGAGAAGAGTTGTGGTATTGTATGAGGAAGTCAGGAGTGACAGAGAAGTACGTAAGAGTGGTACAGGATATGTACGAGGGTAGTGTGACAGTGGTGAGGACTGCAGTGGGAGTGACAGATCCATTTAAGGTGGAGGTGGGATTACATCAAGGATCAGCTCTGAGTCCTTTCTTATTTGCAGTGGTGATGGACAGGTTGACAGATGAGATCAGACAGGAGGCCCCGTGGACTATGATGTTTGCAGATGACATTGTGATCTGTAGGGAGAGTAGGAATCAGGTTGAGGAGACTCTGGAGAGGTGGAGATATGCTCTAGAGAGCAGAGGAATGAGGGTCAGCAGGGCTAAGACAGAATATATGTGTGTAAATGAGAGGGAGGGTAGAGGAATGGTGAGGATGCAGGGAGTAGAGTTGGTAAAGGTGGACGAGTTTAAGTACTTGGGATCAACAGTTCAGAGTAATGGTGAATGTGGAAGAGAGGTGCAGAAGAGAGTACAGGCAGGGTGGAATGGGTGGAGAAGAGTGTCAGGAGTGATTTGTGACAGACGGGTATCAGTAAGAGTGAAAGAGAAGGTCTACAAGAGTGTAGTGAGACCAGCTATGTTATATGGGTTGGAGACAGTGGCATTGACAAAAAGGCAGGAGTCAGAGCTGGATGTGGCAGAGTTAAAGATGTTAAGATTTGCAATCGGTGTGACTAGGATGGATAGGATTAGGAATCAGTATATTAGAGGGTCAGCTCATGTTGGACAGTTTGGAGACAAAGCAAGAGAGACGAGATTGCGTTGGTTTGGACATGTGCTGAGGAGGGATGATGGGTATATTGGGAAAAAGATGCTAAGGATGGAGCTGCCAGGTAAGAGGAATAGAGGAAGGCCTAAGATAAGGTTTATGGACGTGGTGAGAGAGGACATACAGGCGGTTGGTGTGACAGAGCAAGATGCAGAGGATAGGAAGAAATGGAAAGAGATGATCTGCTGTGGCGACCCCTAACGGGAAAAGCCGAAAGAGAATGATGATGATGATGATGATCTGGAAATGCTATTCCACCATTCTTCCAGCTGTTAGTATGTTGATTAATTGTAATTCTTGTTTTTTTTTTTTTTTTTTTTTTGTGACCAAAAGAATCTTAATATTAAAGTGTTTAGTTTATTTATAAACCTTTTTTGAGGGTAAAATTTTAATGAATTGTATTATGTATAATAGTTTAGGAAGAATTATCATTTTTATAATGGTTAGTTTTTCTTCGGTAGTAAATATTATTGTGTTCCATTTTGAAAATAGTTCTTGAATATTCTGTAAACATTTGTTATAGTTTAATTGTATTATTGATTTTATATCTTTGGCAAGAATAATTCCAAGATAAGTCATTTGATCTGTATTAGCAACATGATATGCATTATTCCCATCATCCTTTTTTTTTTTTTATTATTAGAATATATGGGTAAAATTTTTGTTTTATTGTCATTAAATGATAGGCTGGACATTATTTGAAAAGTTTTAATCGATTCATATAATGACATGAATGAGGAGTAATTTCCTTTTGTGGTGATAGGAATATCATCTGCAAACAGTTGAATTTTGGCTATAATGTCTTTATCCATTTCCAAGCCCTCTATATTTTTATTGTTTCTTATTTCATTTATTCTATATCTTTATTCTATAGTCCTGCCCCTGGCTGCTGTGCATCCCTGGTTCCAGTGTTTGCAGTTTCCTACACTTGTGTTCCTGCCTATCCTGCTTCTCCTCCTGAATGCACCCTACTGGAAGTCCATGCTGAGAACCCATAAACAAGGGACTTTAAATCAAACCTAAAATCCCATCTGCTCTCTACAAGGACATTTCAGAGAAAGTATGCGTACTGCTTTAACCATCTTGTAATATGTAAAGGTAGTACATACTTTCTAGTAGGTCACAGTGCGCTCCCCTGCCAGGCTAGCCAGCAGCCAACTCTTCCACTTTTCTTGTCTATTTAAATTATCCCTACTCTCCCTCTTATATTTTATTTTACCCTATGCTGAATTATGATAACTCCTTCCATCCCCTAACTGGATATTCCCCTTAGGGGTCTCTGTTACACTCATACTAACTGCCCACTAGGTGGCGCTCCTCTACCATCTTGCTGTCTCTACTACTTTTTCCCACTTGGTACCTTATTCTCTTCTTCAGTGTTTCCTAGATATCTCTCCCACTGCTCTCTCCCTCACTATTCTCCCAGGACTACCTATCCACTTCCTCCACTCCACAAATTCCCATCTCCTTCAATCTTAAAGCCTCTGACCCTTCTCTATTGTCATTTGAGTACATATCTCCATTCAACTCCACTTCACTGTTAGTCTTCGAACTTACTATACATCTCTGCAAACTTACCTTCTGGCTCTCACACTCTACTGATTGTTTTCCTCTCATTCTCCTTCCTTTGTCTCTCTTCTCCCAATTCTTATCTTTTCCATGCTATACCTGGTCTTACCCCCCCTCCCTGTAGACTTACTGTTCCTGATCTAACCCTACAATTTCCAGTTTCTACTCTCCCTTCCTCTCTCTAATCCCCTGCCTCCTTTCTAAACTGAATGGTCCCACCTGCAGCTGTTTATCTCATTGCTTCCGGTCTGTATCTGCACTCTCTGCATATTCTCCCCCCCCCTTCAGTCTACTCACTCCTCCCCATTCTGCCTAACTTCCTCTCCCACTCCATAAAGTTACCACATCCAAGGAGGCACCATCTTTATTCTATAGTCCTGCCCCTGGCTGCTGTGCATTCCTATTTCCAGCGTTTGCTGTTTCCTACAGTAAGTAGGTGCTCTGAGGTCTTAAATGCTACACTGAAGTTTTAAATTATGTTTGTGTCTGCTTTATTTGTCTTCTTGAATATTGAATTGTGTGTACTTAGCTCTCCAGATGCAAATGCTTAATTAACATAGCGCTTTGCACGCGGACCCAGCTTTCTGCTGTTAGGAGTTTGTTCTCTTTCTTTGTGCCATTCAACTGAGGCTGCACTAGCTCACATATAAAATTGCAACCATTTTTGAGGTATTTTTCTCTCCCTGTGTAAATCCTGATGTATGCAAGCTCATACTCGGCCGCTAGGGCTATTTAATTTAATTTAATTTAATTTGTTTATTTTTAATGGAACCGGTGCCAGTAGTTTGTTAATCGAAATCTGTTTGACTGAATCCTAATGGCAATGCATTTGTTTACGCCCAACTTGTTTCTATGACTAGCATGCTTTTCTGTAACAGCTGTGCGAGCCCTGTTTAATCACTCTATTGAAACTGTGCAAGCTGCTTTTAATATGTAACTTCTATACCTAATCTAAATGTTTTTGTGGGGCTTGCTCTAGGCGATTAACTAAAACTGGGCTAGCTGTAATTTAAATATATTTAACTGGAACCGTGCTGATTGTATTTTAAAAATGCTACTTTGCCTGAATCCAAATATATTGTGCACATACTGAGTTTAAAACTTAGCTATCTGACCCTGTCGTTTAATTTGAATGTGTGCACTGTTTGCTGTAATTGCTCTAACCACAACAGCATTACTCATGTGGAGTACAAACTCCTGCTGCTTGAAACATTTTCATAGTCACTAGCTAGAAATCATTGCAATGCAATATATCCCAGTTTGCTTAGCTTTTGTCAGCTAATTAGTTTTTGACTGAGCATTCCCAAGTTACATTGTACATTAGAGTCCTTTTATTTACTTTTTCTTACCTATTCTTAGCTTTGTTTGTGATATTTGGTACTTGATAGAGGTTAACTTAATTTATCTGAACTGCTTTGTCCATTTTCACTTTTGCAAATTTAACTGTGTATGTTACGCCTGTCTGCTTGTCAGCTCTCGACTCCTGTACTGCCTGCTTCATTACATTTTTTTTCCTCTCCCCTGCATGTTCCAGCTTGTGTTCCTGCCTATCCTGCTTCTCCTCCTGAATGCACCCTACCAGAAGTCCATGCTGAGAACCCATAAACAAGGGACTTTAAATCAAACCTAAAATCCCATCTGCTCCCTACAAGGACATTTCAGAGAAAGTATGCGTACTGCTTTAACCATCTTGTAATATGTAAAGGTAGTACATACTTTCTAGTAGGTCGCAGTGCGCTCCCCTGTCAGGCTAGCCAGCAGCCAACTCTTCCCCTTTTCTTGTCTATTTAAATTATCCCTACTCTCCCTCTTATATTTTATTTTACTCTATGCTGAATTATGATAACTCCTTCCATCCCCTAACTGGATATTCCCCTTAGGGGTCACTGTTACACTCATACTAACTGCCCACTAGGTGGCGGTCCTCTACCATCTTGCTGTCTCTACTACTTTTTCCCACTCGGTACCTTATTCTCTTCTTCAGTGTTTCCTAGATATCTCTCCCTCACTATTCTCCCAGGACTACCTATCCACTTCCTCTACTCCACAAATTCCCATCTCCTTCAATCTTAAAGCCTCTGACCTTTCTCTACTGTCATTTTAGTACATATCTCCATTCAACTCAACTTCACTGTCAGTCTTCGAACTTACTATACATCTCTGCAAACTTACCTTCTGGCTCTCACACTCTATTGATTGTTTTCCTCTCATTCTCCTCCCTTTGGCTCTTCCTACTCCGTTCGCCCTGCGGGCTCACTCAGCTCCCCTACCCTGCCCCCATTTCCCACCCGCCCCCAGCACCTCTACCTTTATACCTCTCATACCCCTCCCACATGTACCAATTAACTAATCAGAGTCCTTTTCTCATTACCTCCCCAGTCTATACTTCACTTTACCAATTAACTAATCATAGTCCTTCTTCTTACTACCCCTCCCACTCTTTCTCATCCCACTCCATCATACTTCTCTCCTCACCACACATACTCCCTTTCTCTCCCCTGCAAATACTTTCAACCCCATCTATTTCCTAAGCTCCCCACCCCATTTTTGCCTGTACACTTCCACTACATTTATCTCTTCAATTTCCCCATGCTGAACATGCCCTCCAAAATCCTTCATACTATCCGAGTCCCATCCTCACTTCTTGTACTACTAATTCCTCTATATTATGCTACTTCTTACTCTCACAAAATACCCCTATGCCTACCTCCTACTCAAACTATCCCTTGTACTCACCTACAACCATCTCTATCTACCCACTACAACAACATATCTTCCTCTCTTATTCCTCCCAAAACACTGTACCTTTTCCATCCCAAACACTTCATCATAACAAAAACATCCACTCTTAAACTACTGCTACCCCCTAACAGCTTCCTACTTCATAAACCCAAAAGACTTAGAGTTACTCCCAATAATAACCTGGCCTTATCTGGAGATATCCATCCCAACCCTGGCCCCTGCCTCATTACTAACAACTTCCCCCCACCCCCTACTTCTCCCACTGGAAACAGTCATATTCCCCCTCCCACTTCTTCTACCACTTCCTCTCCTAACTCCCTTAAGTTCTTCACTATCAATGCTCAGAGCCTCAATAACAAAATACACCAACTACAAGCTTGGATTTGCCACAACCAACCTGACATCTTAGCCATCTCTGAAACCTGGCTAAAACCCCATATTGCTGACTCTGAAATCTTACCTCCTGGTTTCCAAATCCTCAGAAGTGACTGATTAAATAAAAAAGGTGGCGGCTCTGCACTAATCTTCTCTAACCTCCTCTCCTTAATCCCTTTACAAGTCCCAACTCCACAATTCAAAAATGCTGAACTAACAGCTAGTTTCCTACGACTAAATAAACATAAGAACATCTGCATTATCTCCCTATACATATCCCCAGGTGACAACATCCCTACCCACGAAAATATTCTTTACTGGGCCTCAATAGAAATCAAATTCGAAACCTACATTCTAGGTGACGCTAACATTGATTGGAACAAAATCAACTCACCTTCCCCCTCCCAATTCATCAACCTCTACAACTTCACCCAAGTAATCCACTCAACCACCCGTCCTAACAAAAACCACCCCCCAGGATCCATCATTGACTGGATCCTAGTCTCTCATCCAAACAAAATAATTATTTCTGGCACTATCTGACACCTTTAGTGACCATCTCCCCACTTTCATACACCGCTCAGCTAACTCCACCCAATATCAACACCATTACACCCACACTCGTAATCTCAGCAACTTCAACCCCACAATTTTCTCAAACATTTTTAAACATTCTTACTGGCAGATCCTAAATACTCTTCCCCTAGACAATGCTGTAGAGCAATTTTACTCTATATTCCTAAATACTCTTAACTCCCTAGCCCCACCAAAAAACAAACGAGTCAAAGCTAATTCTGCCCCTTGGCTATCCAAAGAAACAAAAGAAATCATGCATCAAAGGGACAAATCCTGGAAGCTCTACCAGAAAAATAAAATGCCTTCATCCCTGCTCCAATACACCCAACTCTGCAACCAAGCAAAAAAACTAATCACCCTGGACAAAAAAAACTACTATAATAAACTTCAGTCCAACCATAATAAGAACCGAAAACAGTTCTGGAAATCAGTTAATATCCTTCTCCATCCAGGATCCAGGAATAACCCCTGCCCTGACCCTAGTATAACTGACACAGACCTAAGCTCTCACTTCAACAAATTTTTTACTGAATCTATAGCTAAGCTAACTAAATCCTTTCCAAACAATAATACATCCAACTCTCTTTCCTTTTCACCTAACAACCCTTTTAACTGTCCTCTCATTTTCCAGCTGAAACCTGTTTCAACCACATTTATAAAAAGGCTCTTATCCAAACTAAAGCCATGCTCTAATGCCCCTGACAACATCCCTTCCTCCTTCCTTAAATGTGCTGCTGAAGGTATTGCTCTCCCTATCAGCGTCTTATTTAACAGATCTTTAAAAGAGTTGTACGTTCCTATTCTTTGGCACTCAGCCTACATTCTACCGCTTCATAAAGGAGGCAAAAATACTAATATCTCCAACTTCCGCCCAATTGCCCTACTTTCACCTATAGCAAAAATTCTAGAAAAATTTGCCCACCACCAACTCATGCCTTTCTTAACCCAGAACCACCTCCTAACACCCACCCAACATGATTTCCGCCCTGGCCACACCACCATTACTGCCTTATTATCCTTCTTAGAAACAGTCAATCAAGCCAGGGATTCTGGATTACTAGTTTCCACTGTACTGCTAGATCTTTCTAAAGCCTTTGACACCATCTCTCACAAACACCTTCTCTTTCATCTAGCCAACCTTCATCTCTCCCCTGATACTCTATCCTGGTTCTCCAGCTACCTATCAGACAGATCTCAAGCTGTCAGATGGAAAAAAACTCTACCTCCTCCTTCTTACCTACACCCACTGGCGTTCCCCAGGGGTCCATCCTTGGAACCATGCTTTTCAACATCTTCATAAATAACCTTCACACTGCCATCCCAGACACAACAGTTATCCAATACGCTGATGACTCTACCTTAGTCTGTGCCGCCACTAACCTTCCTGAACTACTGTCAAAAACCCAAATAGCTTTTTCCACTACTGAGAACTGGATGCACCAAAATAAACTATCTCTCAACTGTAATAAATCTAAAATTCTTCTTTTCCCTCCCTCCAGGGCTTTCACTTTTGACAAAAATGCTTTCAAAATCCTAAGCCAAACCAACTCTGCTATAGAGGTGGTCCCGTCTGCAAAACTCCTTGGCATCACCATAGACGAGCACCTTAAATTTGATATCCACATACAACAAAACATAAAGAAAACCCACCAAAAGCTAGGTATGCTCTATAGGAACAATCACTTTCTCTCCAACTCCTCTAGGCATACATTAGCAACTACCTATCTTCTACCATCTTTACTATATGGAGCTCCACTCCTAACTAACCTGTCTTCTTCCAACTCCTCTAAACTCAAAATTTGCTATAATAAGATCTCTAAATTTGCAACCAAATCTAAAACCTCTACTCACCATTGCCTTTCCCTACAAACTCTGAACTGGATAGAACTCTCTAACCACCTGGAATATCTCCAACTAACCACTGCTCACAAATTAATATTCTACCCTGATAAATGCCCAGCCTTAACAAACATCCTTCCTCCCTATATCCCAAATAGATCTCTAAGATCTGAACACCAAAATTTAATATCTATCCACAAACCCAAACGCCCTGCTGACCAACTCCTTCTCTCTACGCAGGAAATGGAACTCTCTCCCTCCTTCACTTAGAACAACATCTAACTCAGAATCCTTCAAAACCCAACTTTTCTCTTACCTGTCCTCTAAACATAAATGTTCCTGCTTTCATCCCACTTACATTTAAATAACTACCCATTGAACCCTCTATACTCCTCACTTCACACTACCCTAGAACTATTATTTTTCTATTGCTCTTAAAACAAACTTAAGCTACTTCTCATTTTAAGTAATTCTCTCTCTCTACTCCTTGTATGTAAATATTGTAAATATCAAGTAACCTCAGATCTCGATATTACAGACAGTTGAAACTTGCTGCTCTGAAGGGAAACTACTGAAAATCTGTTTTATCTACTTTCCTTAATGATGTTTATGAGGTATACTGTATGCATTTGCTTTTTTTTACTAACTGTATGAATGCATTTATACATGTATTTTTTACCTTCAACATTACATAACTTAGATTGTATTCACATTGCTTATGGAGCTTTTCTCCCCGGGCCTCCACTGAAAATGGGCACGTTCTGGCCCAGTGGACTTCCCCGGTAATCAAACTGGAAATAAATAAATAAATAAATAAATAAATTTGCCCAGGGTTCCATGATTAAAGTAAACAGTAGTGGGGAGAGAGGACATCCTTGTTTGGTGCCTTTTGTGATAGGTATTTTAATAAAGATATATGACCCTATTTTGATATATGAATTAATTTCTTCATATAAATATTTTAGAAGATTAATAAAATTATGTGAAAAGTGTAAGCACTCCAAAAGAATAAATAAATAATTTCAGATAATAAAATCAAAGGCAGCATTAATATCAAGACTAATTAAAGATAGATTCCTTTTCGTCCTTTGTGAGAAGTCAATAATATAGCAATAACCCACGCCTGGGTGTGGGTAATGCGGGATTTAACAAAGACAACCATGGGTAAATCCCGCATTACCCAGACCCAGAAGTGGGTTATTGCTATTATACTATGACATTATTTAAGAAAATAAATAATTACTTTTCTTAAATAATGGCATTGTATAATGCCTCTTTGCTGACCTTACGCAGCTGGCTGGTATCCGTGGCAGTTCTGATGTACTGCGCATGCCTATGCAGTACATCAGAGCTGTGGCCAAAAACAACGGAGAAAGCAAGATCTCCGTTGCTTTATACTGTTTCGCTATGTTAAATGGGTTTAGCATAGCGAGACAGCTTTAAAATAAGCAACGGAGATGTCCGTTGCTTATTTTAAAGCTGTCTCACTATGTTAAACCCATTTAACATAGCGAAACAGTAAAAAGCAACGGAGATCTTGCTTTCTTCGTTGCCTTTTTTTTTAAACCTGTCTCGCTATGTTAAATGGGTTTAACATAGCGAGACAGCTTTCAAATAAGCAACGGAGATCTCCGTTGCTTATTTTAAAGCTGTCTCTCTATGTTAAACTCCTTTAACATAGCGACACAGTGTGTAAAAAGCAACGGAGATCTCCGTTGCTTTTTTTAAATCTGTGTCGCTATGTTAAACTCTTTTAACATAGCGAGACAGTGTTTTAAAAGAGACTTATACTAATGGAAAAAGTCCGGGCGACCGGACCTTTTTCCATTAGTATAAGTCGATTTACAACGTGCACACTGGCCAATCAGCGTGCACGTTTTGGAATATTAATGGGTGGTCATGGTATAATAGCTAGGGTTCATTTTATATTATCAAATGTACTTCTGTTAGTTATAAATCCTGTCTGGTCTTCATCAATTAAGTGGGGTAAGAATTTCTTTAATCTTTCTGAGAATATATTCATAAACATCCTATAATCAATATTCAGTAAAGATATTGGTCTGTATGAGGAAAAGTATTTTGGATCTTTGTTTGATTTTAAAATAGGGGATATAAATGTATATTTCCAGGATGGGGGTGTAATATCATTTTAAGCCATATTATATACTTTATGTAGTAAGGAAAAAGACATTTTGGGCATTATCTTATATATTTCAGGGATAATTCCATCATTTCCCGGTACTTTATTAAGTTTAAGCTTACTTACTTGACTTTGTATATCTGATAAAGTAATTTGTTTATCAATAACATCTATTTGTTGTTTATTTAGTTTATTATATGTATTCTTGTTAATATAATCTATGTTATCTTGTTTGAATTTGTTGTGTGGATTGATTGATTTCATGAAAGTGACATCTAAACTCTTCTAATATATCTTGTATACTGTATACTTCTTTTTTTTCTTTCTTGTAGAATGTATTTCTTTAATATAATTATATTTATTTAATCTCTTGGTCTTATTCTTAAGGTTTGATAGATGTTTAGGATTTACGGAATAAGCAAGAAACTTATATTTTTCTAGGGTTATCTTCATTTTATGATGTAGGATAGATCTATATTCTTCATTTAGTTTGTAAATTTCATCTCTTATATTTTTAGAAGACAGATTGTCTTTATTTTTTGTGCATGAGTCTAGTTTATTTTGTATTATTCTCATGTCTTTATCCCATACTTTCATCTTATTATGAAACCATTTGTTAATTTGTCCCTATAAATATGCTTTTAAAGCATCCCAAATAAATATATCTTGTGTGTCTGATGTGGAATTTATATTTATGAAGTTTTGTGTCTCTTCTGTTATGAATAACTGAAAATCTTTAAGTTGTGTGAGATATGCTGCCATTCTTTTAATTTGGACACTATGGGTATTATTAATATTAAGTTCAAATATAATAGCATTGGGGTCAGAGATTGGGCATGATATAATTTTGCTATTGGTCAGGTTATTCATTATCTGTGTAGAAAGAAATATTCTATCAATTCTAGAATAAGTTTTATATCTATTAGAATAGAACGTGTATTGTAATGAGTTATGATCCACAAAATGATGAATATCTTTGAGTAGGTAAGAGTTTAAGAAATGTATAAGTTGTTTAGCTTGTGCTGTAATTTTTCTTTTTCCTGAAGTGGTTGTATCTTTAGGGTCAAGGATACAATTGTAGTCACCTGCCATAATGATATGTCCCTCAGATAATGAAAGTATTTGATTTAATATGTGTCTAATAGTATTATTACCAATACCAGCTAACCAATAGTTGTTAATTAATGTATATAGTTTCTTACCCATTTCAATTACAACCAAACAGAGCAAACCTTTATTATCCTGGTATGTTTTGAATATTCTGGGTAATGGTAATATTTTGTTCCATAAAACTGCTACACCTCTTTTTTTTTTTTTTTTTGAGCACTCTGAGCTTACTGTATTTGTGTATACATTTGTATCTAAGAATTTAATGGTATCTTTGTTAAATGGGTTTCTTGTAAGAATACTATATTAGGTTTATGAAAAGCTAAATATTTAAATAGATTACTTATTTTAAAAGGATTGTTCAAACTATTTATGTTATGTGACATACCTTTCAACATAGTCATATTATGTAATTGTAAATGAAGTTTGGCAACAAACTAAGTTGTCCCGGGACATCTTCATGGGGAGTAGGTTGATATTAGAGGGAATTAAGTGGGTTGGGGAGGTGAAAGGGTTAAGGGGAAGTAGCGATGGTTGGGAGGAAATGAGATAAGGATGGGGAGGGGCTTAAGAGGTTTAGTTTAGTGTAGCTGGGTTAAGCAAGCACATTTTGGTGTGAACTTGCTACAGCAGGCTCTCGTCCGTGACAATCTGAAGGGAAGAATGGTCTGGTAGGCTTTAGTGTGGTGGGGTATGGAGGAGGTGAGTGAGGATCAATTCCAGAGGTTGGTGGTAATGATTTCTTGTGTTCAGTCCAGTCATGGGATGGTGGGGATTTTGCTGTGTCTTCAGTTTGCGCAGTTTGGAAAAAAAAATGTGTGTGTTTTCAGTATTTGATTGCTGATGGCATCCTCAGCTCATCGGGGGTGGCTTGTTGTGGGTTTTCAGGACTGCTGTGGCTGCATTGGGCTCACTGGAGTCACATTGCTGTTTTGCAGGCTTCTGACATGTGGCTCACTGAGCAGGCAAGTAGGTTTTCTGCCCTGGTGGTGCAAGTGCAGCATGGGTTTATTGCCGTTGGGAGGGTTGCATCCTCTCATTGGGTGGAGCTCCGTTAAAGAGAGAAAAAAAAATGTTAACTTAAAAAAAAAAAAAAAAAAAAAAAAAAAAAAACCCTTGAGTTTTGTTTTAGGAAGGTTGGCGTGGTTCTTGGATCTGGCTGTCAACGGCCATGACTGACGCTCATGGCACGCTTCATTTTGTATTGCTTTGGTATGAAAATTAACTTATCAGGTAGAATTTATTGGGAGCATAATGTCAGTAAATTGTATTGACGGTCGAGTGCAGAGTAAGTATTTCTCTGTTCCCGATCACTGATTTTACCTGGTTTGATAATGAAATAGTTTAGTAATGTGTGACAAGAGGATTTTGTTTTAGCGGTACCTGAATCACTAGGTCATCCTATAATGTTACATAACTCGACATGAACACCTCAAACATGACACCACAACAGTGAATTAACGATGATAGATTGCAGTGAATTGGAATTCAGCACTGATCTTCATTGGAATGGATTATCAGTGTGAACATGGGAGAATTATAATACGGTGCAAATAAATCCATTTATTTGGCTTAGCTGGAAGTCATAATACAAAGTACTGCATGTCGGATGTTGTCCTAAAATGTTTATGTCGGGATCTATGGGAATATGTGGTATTCCTCAAAATATAATTTTCTCAAAACGGTCCACATAGTGCAAATCAGCATGAATACCCTGACACTGTTTAGTTAGTTGACACTTGTTTACCAGGAAAGTGCAACTAGCCTAGAAAGTGCCCATTTTCATCAGAGACCTGAGGAGAAAAGCTCCACAATCACAATATTTTAAAATTGGAGAGGTGTTCACCCATATATCAGGCTTTGTTACTGTGGTGAGAGGTTGGGAGGTTTTCTTCTGAGGAAACAGTTACAGGCATTGTTTGGATATAACAGGAAAGACACTTACCATTTGTACATGGCTTTCAGGCCAGGTGAATAAGTATTAAATATAGAAAACAGGATGGGAAAGCAGATTGCTTTATAAGAAATTGGTGGCACATGCCATATATTGCCTTTGAATTTACCACAAGAAATATCATTCAGAGAAATTGGGGAGGAGTATTTGATGTTTTGGATTAACTGACAAGTTAGGGCCATCCCCTAAAATTCTGTACAGAAGGGGTTAGACCATCAAGAACATTTTGAAAGAAACAGGAAAGGAGATAGTATGACTTTTATGAAAAAAAAATGTGTGGTCTTCAAAGAAGGTAGATTCATCAACGAGACAACCAACATTACTATAAATAGAGATGGCCGTTTTGCAGGCTGCAAGTCTAGTGGGGGAAGAGATTGCCTGTGCATGTGCAGTGTAGTGTAGGTGCTTGGGGGAAGGAGAAAAAAAAATGGCCTTGTTGTTCCCGGGCCATTGATTTGTCTGCTTTCTTACATGTGAGGTTGTCTGGCGTTTGGGTAACTGCAAGCATTTCAGGTACTTACGATGTGAACCTGCCATTTTAATAAGGTAACCTTTAATATTTCATGGGCTTGTCATTGCAAAGGGAAAAATGTATTTTTCTTAAACGAAGAAGGAAATGATGAGATGCAGATTCATCTAAAACTCTAAATGTGGGGTGAGAAGAGAGACATGGGTTTTGAAACTAGCGACACAATCAGAAATGCATATAAGTCACAGAGGGCAGGTCAGTCAAGAGTAAAGAGTAACTACAGTCACTATGGTTTCTCGGGTTTTGATTCTCTTGGTATGAAGGCATGACTACACTTGTGCCATTAGCACCTACATTTTAAAGCATCTTACCCAGTAAGCATAGCAGAAGTTAATTACCACACAACCAATACATTGTTCCAAGCTAATGTAAGACTATTTTAGAAGTAAATAGTGATCCAACAATGAACTGATGTATGCCTTTTGGGAATTACTACATGGATAATTGGGGGAAGCAGGAGTTAAGGATTTGTTGAGAGGGTGGCCTAATGATTAAGGTGTTTGTCTTACAAACACAAGGTACAGGGTTTGAATCTCACAGGGGATAATTGGCTAGGCTTAAAATGACTCGCAAGGGCAGTTAGCCTAGTACTAATCTATGAACTATGAACTATGAAAATTAATACCATGGGAGATGACACATAAATTACTACTGAGGCAGCCTGCATTACGTTACACCTGCAGAAATGAAAGGAGAGGACTGGGAGGTGGAAGCGGTTATGTATTTATACCGTGTTCTTGAACTGATGAGCTACCCTGGAAATTAGTCAAGATGAGCTAACACTTATAACTTTAATGGATATCGAGGGGTCCTTTCATGGGTGGGGGTTTAGTTTTAACACACTCTACTGGCAGTGAAATGTATCTCGAGTATTTGATAGGGTCATGGGAAGCATAGTTTCTGTTATGGCAGCTTTGTCATAGATGAGTGACGGTGGTACATTCCTTCTGGGTGGACAGGATAGGTTGTCCGTGAAGATGTCTTGGAATGTGTGTTATGTAATTTGGGATGATTTACATGTCTTTTTCTTTCTTGCAGATGGGGTCTTGGAACGCTGCAGCTGTAATTTGGAATAGGTGGGTATAAGGTGGAGCCTTCATTTATATATTAGAGGGTTTACTTTTGTCCTTTTCTTTGTAGATGGTGGTGTGCTGAGGACAAGTTGTGGTGATATGTAGTGAATTTGCAGATGATGGAAGCAGTGGCGAGTGAGGAGGTTATACACAAGTGAGCAACAATTACTGATGGAAGTAAGTTGATTTCAAACTTGTTGAGTTTGGTAGAGGATTTACACTGCTAGTCAGGGTAGGACCGGCATTTGGATTTCTGATCTCAAGGTTAATTGGTTGCACAATTTGAGCTATTAACCATTCAGTGTGTGAGATTAACATTGACAGTTGTCCCTGCTTTTGGGCATTTGCATTCAATAGTAAAAGGGAGCAACAACCATTGGCCATGGGTAACAGTTTGGATTCCTGCAGTGGGCTTTATGAGGTTACAGGTAATGCATTTTATTTAGTGCTCATTAAGGCATGTCAATGTGGATGGGGTTCAGGTAGGTGGAGTGGATTCACAGCACTCTTAGTTGCATAGGAAGTTATTAGGCTACTGGCTCGGGGATGGTGACAAGCTAGAGAATTTTGGCTCTTTTTCTGCGTGTAGCACTTATCACTCTTGTCCAAGGGGATATGAGTCATATTACAAAAAAAAGGGGGGGGGGGCTGGTACCATTGGTACAGATTTGGGCAAACACTTGATGGGGTGGCAGGGGTCCTTGTCAGTGCCTCCATGTTGAGTAATTATTGGTGTGTGTGCACATAGAATTTATTGCATTTTTCTTTTCTTTGCAGATTATTGAAGTGCAGAAGGCATCATGCAGTGGCTTGAAAAAGGGATTTGAAAGGTGATGTTTTGATAGGATGGATGTATTCTTGCCACTGGAATGAGGCACAAGGAGGATCTGAGTAATTACATTAGTAGGGCATGCTAGAGCTCTGTGTTTAACTAGTGGGAGCTGATTATTGCATTGGTATAGGGGGCAAGTAAGGAAGAGGTAGGTAGGGGGGCAAGGGGAAAACTGTTGGGGATGGTTTATAGGGAGTGTGGGGATCACACAGGATGAGTAGAGTCATGACAATCAAAAGAGCACAGGAACTTATTAGGCTAAAGCCCCTTGGCTCTTGCAAGCCAGTGAAGTTCAATCCGTGCTTTCTTGGAACCTTGGGGTGGTTGTGTTAACTCATCCAGTTTTTTTAATCATATGTGGGGAGAAGGGACAATGAGGCTTGACAGGATGCTGGTGTTTGTTCCTAATGGGTGGTATCTTCTGGGTGACAAATTTGTCCCTTGAGTAGGTAGCATTAATGTTACATACCAGGTTAAGGCTTTACAGAATAGCACAAGGATCATTTCACTGGGGGTTTGGGGTGAATTTTATAGTGAGGGTTTTAGGAAGCATGGTAGGTGGCTGTGTTGGGGTAGTTTTAGAAACTGGGTGCATGGTTACAGGGGAGTTAGAAGGTTTAAAGGAAGCTTGGTTGCAGGACAGGCAGCTATAGGATAGGTCTTAATTACCTACTAATGGTATAGGTAACTTAAGGAAAGAGTTTTCAAGGGGAAAGGCCAGGGACAAACAGGGTTTACAAATGGTTTTGTAATGAGTGAATTGGGGGTGTTTATGGCTGGACATGTAGAGTATTTCATTGCTGAGTATAGGTGAGTTTTCAGGATCTAGGTCAAGGGGTGCTGGTCTAAGGTTAGAAGTTTTGGAGTTAGATTATTCCCTACAGTAATTGAGTGTTGCACATCCAGAGTGAGGTAGCTGGTGGAATAAGGTGATATGCTACAGTTGACAGGGGTCTGGGTGTGACACTTGTTACTAGTTGTTTTGACTAGGTGTCAATTTGAATTCAAGGGGTTATAGTTTGTGTTAGGTACACCGAATTACGTTTGGCTTGACTTTTCCCTTTATGGGAAGTAAGGTTTTGAACAATTTTGGGTAGAAGGGAGGGGGAGCAGGCAGGTCAGGCTGGTTGGCAGAGAAGAGGGCTAGGCGTGCCCTCTTCTGTTCCCCCTCTGGTATCTGGATGTTCATTTCAAGAATCTGGGGAAAGGAAAATGAGTAGCTGGGGGTAACTTGCTGAGGTATGGATGCTGCTTATTGGTGGAAGGTAATTCAATGAATGGTGTGTGAAGTGAGATGGGACGCTGCTTCAGAAGTAAAGTAAGCAAGCAGAGGTATGGACCCTGCTTGTTGGGCAGGGTGAGTAGGTACACTGCCCTGGTGTATGAAGTGAGATGGGACGCTGCTTCATAAGTAAATAAGCGAGCAGAGGAATGGACCCTGCTTGTTGGGCAGGGTGAGTAGGTACGCTGCCCTGATTAACATTACAAGGATGGTGCTTCATTAGTAAAGTAAGTGAGCAGAGGTATGGATGCTGTTTACTGAGGCAGGGTGAGTAGGTACGCTGCCCTGATTAACATTACAAGGAGGTTATGCTGTGTTTAGAATTAATTATGTTATGAATAGTTGTAATTAATGAGTTTGGTGAACAAAGCTATGTTATGAAATTAATAAAGGTCATCAAATGTTATTCAATGTGATGTGTTTATTGAAGAGGACTGGGACAAATGAAGTCTAGCAACAAACTAAGCTGTCCCGGGACATCTTCACGGGGAGTAAGTTGATATTAGAGGGAATTAAGTGGGTTGGAGAGGTGAAAGAGTTAAGGGGAGGCAGGGATGGTTGGGAGGAAATGAGATAAGGATGGGGAGGGGCTTAAGAGGTTTAGTTTAGTGTAGCTAGGTTAAGCAAGCACATTTTGGAGTGAACTTGTTACCCACCCACCCTCCCTCTTTTGTTGAGGGGTTTGGGGGTAGGCTTATTAGTGGGGATAGGTGGAGAAGAGGGCTAGGCTTGCCCTCTTTTGTTCCCCCTCTGGTGTCTGGGTTCATTTCATGGATCTGGGGAAAGGAAAATTAGTAGATGGAGGAAGCTTGCTGAATAGATAAGCAAGCTGAGGTAAGGATGCTGCTTATTGGTGTAAGATAATTCAATGAATGGTGTATGAAATGAGATGGGACGATGCTTCATAAGTAAAGTAAGCGAGCAGAGGTATGGACTCAACAGTAGGTATGTTGTCCCGGTGTATGAAGTGAGATGGCACGCTGCTTCATAAGTAAATAAGTGAACAGAGGTATGGACCCTGCTTGTTGGGCAGGGTGAGTAGGTACACTGCCCTGATTAACATTACAATGATGGTGCTTCATTAGTAAAGTAAGTGAGCAGAGGTATGGACTCTGTTTACTGGGGCAGGGTGAGTAGGTACACTGCCCTGATTAACATTACAAGGAGGTTATGCTGTGTTTAGAATGAATTATATTATGAATAGTTGTAATTAATAAGTTTGGTGAATAAATCTATGTTATGAAATTAATAAAGGTCATCAAATGTCACTTGGTGTGATGTGTTTATTGAAGGGGACCAGGACAAATGAAAGATGCGTTAGTAATATATCATTATCATACATACAATATAAGAATTTCCCCCCAAAAATGAATTTGTTCCTAGTAAAATGATTAAATCTCATGTCTTTAGGAAAAAAATGTATTCCTTGAGCTTTATTCTCTATATTTTTTGTAAATAGGCTACACCGGTTGTGAAAAACCTCTTTTTTAAAAAAAATTATTACAGATACTAGATAAAAACAAACACCGCAACGCTCCCCGCCTGGAGTTATAAACTCCTAATCCCAATGACATCTGCCACAGAGATCAACCCCTAAACTGTAGCAACAGAATACAAAACTCTACTAATAGTATATTTTATAAACTTTAAGTTAGAAACATTAGCATAACCTAATTCTTAAGAGATCATTACTTATCCTAGTATAGTTTTATCTGGAAGGATTATATGTACATAGAAGTTAAATCTAATATAAAACATATGTAACCTAATAGATTCAGTATATGATTTTTACATTCCAAAATAAGACAAATGTCTAAAAGATTATTGAAAAACTATGTAGTTTAACCCACTGCCTTACTATTAGCATAGATAAAAGAAATTGTCTGTATAAAAAGCATTTAATTAGGTTCTTAGATAGAGTATATTATCCAGGACATGATGTTATTATTCAAGTCATAATTTGTTTATATGGTATTATATTTTGTAATAACATGCTTGTAACTCTCGTTATATCTCTTCCCTTATTTTAACTTTTATACATGAATACGAGAGAGAAGAGAGAGAGAAGAAAGAAAAAAATCAAGTAAAACAAGGCTAACATATAGTTAAATTCCCTTGTAAACTGTTATATTTAGAATGACTGTTTAGAAGATATAAATGTGATTATAAACAGTATCTCATATGGATATACAATGTATCATCCACAAATGGGAAGTAACCAATATAAACACAAGTATATTCAAAAGCTTTCACTAATGACAGAATAAGTTATCTATTGCAAAATTCTTTTCAGTATGCTATTTATGTTATTTAGTTCTTTGCTATGCAAGCAAACATTCTGAAATGATATGCATGACCTTACTTATGACAATTAAACATAAAGACTGCAAAATTTTGTGAAGACATGAACTTTGTATAAGGTAACCATTACCATAGTATGCAATGATACTGCAAGGAAGAGAAAAAAAAAAAAAAAAATATATATATATATATATATATATATATATATATATATATATATACATATGGATTCACTTCAGAAGCTCTAATTACCAAAATCTCGAACTGTAAATAACCAAAACCAAAAGATTGAGTTTCGGAAACTCGAACTTCTGAAGCGAAACCAACAATTTAAAAAAAAAACATAAACCTCACTTTTGCAGGGGGGCTTTGCCCCCCTGACCCCCACACACCCCCCACTTAAATATACCAACTCCAAGATCGCGCTACAGTGGGGAGATGGGAAATCTCCCGTCTTGCGCTGTATGCAGAAGCGCAAAACGGGAGATTTCTCATTTCCTGTCAACACCGCAAAACAAATAAAACATTACATACACAGAGCGTACAACAATATTTGCCTCCGTGTGCACGTAACACATTAAGGTAATTAAACTCTTATTTTTGAACACTACACATATTCGATTTACTGAAATCTCAATCATATGGTCTCGGCCATATTAAATTTGAGATTTCAGTCATTCGATTATGTGAAGTGTTTCCATATATATATATATATATATATATATATATATATATATATATATAAAAACAAACATTACCATCAGTATTTACAGTTATAAGGTCTATGAATAAAGCACATAGATACTTACATTTAATACTCTCACTGTTTTCTCAGAACCATCCCCTCTCTCACCTCTTTTCTTTTACATTTTCCACCTTCTGTTCTGTTTTACTTTCTTCAGATTGCAAGAGATGAAGATATTATGTTATTATAGTACATAATCTTCTCATCTACCATATAATTGATTGTTTTAAGTAAATAACTGTGTTTTAAAACAAAAAATACTGGAAAACCATGTTACAGTCAAAATTCTGTTCTGCACTTCCTGGAAACGTTTGTTGTGCGGTTATGACGTCAACCGGCTGCTTCACATCGTCGAGGGAGTTCAGAGAGAGGAGAAATGGTTCCACAGCATACAGAGAGATTTTTAAAAGGATTATTAGCTCATGAGGACACTGCACGAGGTAAGGTTTCGGCAGGAAACAAACGATTTTCAGTTAAAAAAATTTTTAATACATGTAATCCTTCACATTTACATTTCCCATACTTGAAATTGCAAAACTGTCACTAACAAAAGGATTTTCAAACTCAGCATGAAAATATTGTTGTAACTCTTCCTACTACTCTATTTGTCATTTAAAAGCACTATGTTCATTTTTAACTATATAGATTCCCTTGAGTTTAAGATTAATATTTAATGAGTCTTGTAAAACAAATACATATAACAAATCCTAGCTTCTCAAAACAATGTGTGTATCAACAATTAAACACATAGATACTATACTACATACCCTACAATTGACCTATTCTGAACAAATATATATCATGTACATATTTAATATTTACATTGTGTATTTTGTTCTTACTATGGGAGTGTAACACATTTATGATCAATGCTGACCAGTACTGTATGATTAGAAGAGAGAAGAAGGCTGTATGAATAAGTTATTCTCTATGCCTTAAATTAAGTGCAATTAGAAGAGAGAAGAAGGCTTTGGATGTATTATACATTAATATTACTTTGATTTTAGGGAGACTTATGAATAATATGATATGTATGGAAAATGAAATATATATATATATATATATATATATATATATATATATATAAAGGAACTTTTTCTTTACTTTATATTTTCCCAATGTATCCCTTCATTTTGTCTTGCATAGTAGAATATTAAATGTTTATAACTGTATAGATTGTAACTGTGTGATAATGCAAAGTGTAATAAACAGCTAAGTAGTATCATATACTATGAAGCAAATACTATGGTGATGTTTGATATATGGCATGTTTACTTACATAGAATGACAACTTAAAGTGTTAATTATAATTATACTGAAAATAAATTTAGTTATATCTTGTTAAGTTATGAATGAAACATTATATATATGCAACATATAAAAAAGATGCGTATGTCTTACCTTGTGTTTATAACACATAAAAACAGACTTGTTAATAAAAGTATAGTCCACGTTAATAGTTTGTTTTGTAAATAGTCTGCAATTCTCATTTGTTGTTTAGTCTCTTTTGTTTTTCCGTTGATTTCAATGTAGATTTAGAAGCCATTTTTTTTAAGATAGGGGTTAGCCCACTCCATCTCTTCTATTTTTTCCAGTAATTTGTGTTTTTTAACATGGGTCAAAGCAGAGTCAAAATCCTCAAATATCGAAGGGCCATCAGGGAGAAAAATCTTCAACCTTGCTGGAAACAAGAGGTGAGTCTTAATCTGCACCTTTTTCAGTTCTTTTATTAAAGGTAGAAAAACCTTTCTCTTGGCAATAACCATTGTTGAATAGTCATTATCAAAGCAAATGATAGAATCATTGTATTTTAAAGGTGATTTTGACCAGGCTGTTTTAAGAATTAAGTCTTTATCTGAAGATAATAAGAATTTTACTATGACAGATCTAGGTTGTTTCCTATCGGTGCTGTTTCCTGATGTGAGAGACTGATGTGCTCTCTCTATACCAAAAGGTAAAGCCTCTGGTAAATCCAGAAATTTTGGCAAGCATGTATTAAGGAAACTTGACATGTTGTTTCCCTCTATATTTTCCTGAAGTCCAAAACTCCTTATATTATTCTGACATGATCTATTCTCTAAATCATCCAGTTTATGCTGTAATGTGGTACTTTGTTTAAGCAAAAATTCTATGTTGCATTCATTTTCTAGTAGTCTTCCATCAAAGTCTGTTAAAGCTTCCTCAATACTTGTTATATGGATTTTTTGCTGTTTTAAATCTTCATGAAGTATATCCATCTGCTTAGTAGCTTTTTCTTTAAAGTTGTCAATTTTACAGTCAATTTTATCAATCTTAGTTGTGAGGTCTTGAATACTGGTTATTAAAGTCTGAAGTTCATTTTTTAGACTGAAGTCCTGGTTGCTTGCCTTAGTATAACTCATGCTGAAAATCTCCCAGAAGTGAAGCACTTTTTCAGATGGAAAATTTGCCTGGAAATTATAACCAATTTTGATTTATAAGTAGATATTCTTGAAGAGTATGTTGAATACTATCATATTCTGTAAAATAAATCCACTTTTCTTTGATATGAAACAAATTTCCAGTGAAGATATATTTTCCTTAGTGTAGCTTGTGAAATCCGCTGCTACACCATGACCATGCTAGCCATGACCCCCCCCCCCACATTTAGATATTTAGACATGATCAGTATACACACAAATTACAATAGATATGTTTTTACTGTGCTATGCAGCACATCAACAGTTACAGTGGAGAGAACAAACAAGAAAATATTAATTTAAAAATAAAGGTAATTAATAGATTTGTGGTATACAGCTGAAATTTGGAACATAGGCAGAATACATACATAGTACACAGGTACAGTACATACATTGTACATTAGCCAGTGTTTGTGAGTAAGAGTGAAAACTATTATCAAGTACTCTAGCTTTAGTGTGTGTACCTTATCTGCTTTCACTAGCCTGGGGAGCAATCATGGGACTGCCAACTTTGCTTGAGCTGTTGCCTAATGAGGTTTTTAAAGGAGGCTTTGGACAATGTGCTTTGTATGCTAGTGGGGAGAGAGTTCCATTTTTTAGCCCCTGAACTACTATATAGTGTGTCTCCAAAGCTATTGTAGCTGTTGCTGACTTCTAGTAGTAGTTTGCTTGATGATCTAAGAGGTATTTTGGCTGAGTAATGTTGTACTAGGTTTTTGAGGGCAGGACACTTATTGGGGAAGTAATAGTATGACAGAGGCAAAGTTGATTGTAGGTTAGGAGGTTGGGGCAGTTCAAGCCAGTGGAGCTGTCTTAAAGCAGTACAGTGATGAGTTCTATGAGAGCAATTTGCAACAAAGCAGGCTATTCTGTTATAGCAGGCTTCCATTTTGCTTAGTTCAGTTTTGTTGAGATTAGTCAGAATAGGAGATGCATAGAGTAGGGTGGATAGAAGTTGGGAGCAAGCAATGGCTGATCTTGTGTTGTTGATAAGAAATGGTTTGATACGGTAAAGTGATCCCAGTTTGGCATGTACTTTTTTCATAGTTAAGTTGAGATGACTATCAAATTTTAGGTGGGAGCCTGTTGTTATTCCCAATAGCTTAGCCTGTTCCACTGGAGTGATTGGAGTAGCATTTGTGGAGTATATAGTGAATTGACTGTTATCAGTGTTTTTGTTAGAAATGGTTATAATCATAAAATTAGTTTTCTTTTGATTGAGGATAAGTTGGGCTTTGGTAAGGAAGTTTTCAACGTCAGAGAACGCTAGTTGAGTTGTTTGCAGGAGGGTGGGAATGTTTTGTGCAGCACAGATTAAGGTAGTATCATCTGCATACTGAATGATAGATGCATCCTGTGTGGAGGTATGGAGGTAATTAGTGAAGATTGTGAATAGTAGTAGTCCTAAGATAGAACCCTGTGGGATTCCTATATTTATGGGCAGCTGAGGAGAGAGAGAATTTTCCCATTTCACAGCTTGGTACCTGCCAATTAAGTAGCTTTGGAACCAGGTAAGAGTGGAATTTGATAGGCAATATTGGTTTAGTTTGTTTAGCAGGATTTGGTGTGAGACTGTATCAAATGCTTTGAACATATCCAGAAAAAGAGTTGACAGCAGCAGGCCTTTGTTTTTGAACGTTTTACTGTGTCTGTGAAGAAGAGGACGGCTGTAGTGGTACTATGGGTAGGTCTGAAACCATGCTGAGTAGGTGACAGGATGTTGCTGTCTAGGAGATATTTTAGCACCTGGGTATGGATGCATTTTTCTAGGATTTTGGCCAGGGGGGAAGAGTAAAGCAATGGGTCTGTATTTATTAAGTTCAGTGGAGGTCCTGCGGTGGTGGTGCTATGGTAGCATTGTCGCCTCACAGTAAGACGTTGTCCTGTTCGATTTTCAGCTAAAGCGTCTTCTGTGTGGAGACATGTGTGAATGGGTGTACCTTCATTGAAGGTTGTGCGACAGGGCTGGCAACTCAGCACGTAAAAAATCTACTGCCAATCATTAGCAGACCGGAGTTCCGCTGTGGTGACCCCTAACCAGGAAAAGCCGAAAGACACAAAAAATGGAGGTCCCGCCTTTATGTATGGGTGTAACATAGGATATTTTCCAGAGTTTGGGCACATAGTTTTCAACAATTGATCTGTTTATGAGAGTAGAGATTGGGATAGCAATAAAATCTGCTGTGAGTTTCAAGAGATAGCTGGGGAGTAGGTCAGCTGCTGTAGATGAGGTTTTTAATTTGGAGACCATGCTTTTGATAGAAGTGGTGGAAACTGTTCTGAGGATAAAGCTTGTACTAGTGTTATTTGTTTTGGGGAGATAGTGAGGTAGGAACTGTACTGTGATACTAAGGATAGAATTGAGTTCACAAAGTGGGAGATGAATTGTGTTTCAATGGGAACTGTAGTGTCAGGGGTAGTTGGTTTGCGGGTAGCCTTTTTGGGTAGGTTTAAGTAGCTGGTTTACATTTTTCCAAAATATTTGGGGGTTGTGTTTGTATTTAGTTTGTAATGTCATTTAGTAGGATTTTTTGTCCAGCCTAATGCATTTTTTTGCACGGTTGCACAGTTCTTGGTACTTAGTTAGGCTTTGTGTTTCTTTGGTTTTTTGATAGTAAAGCCAGGCAGCGTCTCTGGACTTAAAGATTTGTTTGTTTTTTTTACTGAGACAGGGGTTTGTAGAGGTTCTAACTTTGATTTTGTAGAATGGAGCAACAGTGTCTAGGTGTTGTAGAAATGTTTTGTTGAAATATGCTACAGCCTGGTCAAGTGGGAGGGTTTTTAGGGGGGGTCCAGTCACAGTTACAGAGTAAAGTATTGAGGACCTCAGGAGATAATTTTTTTGTGTTTCTGGTGTATTTATAGTTAGTGGTTTTGCATATGCTTGTTCTACTATGTATAAGGTATATTACGTTGTGGTCACTTAAGGTGCCTGTGTAGGGGTACAATGTGGGGCTGTTAGTTAGGACCCAGTCAAGGATGGATTCCCTTTTAGATTTTTTATCACATCTAGTTGGAATTTGGACTAGCTGCTGGTAGCCATGGAGATTTATTAGATACAGGTAAACCAATTTAGGTTGAAATCCCCCAGAATAAGAGTTTCTTGTGAGTATGTGGAAGAACACCAGGATAAAAAATCTTCAAGGCTAGCAGGTATATTACCAGGTGGAATATAGATCACAATTGTGGTGATGACCTTTTTAGGGTGAAGTTGACATTGTGAGATAAGTATGTCCCAATTATTGGGGGAGGGGTAGGAGTTTGGTAATTGACATACAGTTAAGTTGGACTTATACAGTAAGGCAGTTCCACCCCACTTTACGAAGTGATCTGTCTTGTCTAATGATATTGTAGCCGGTAGGGAGAACTTCTGAGTTAGCTATGTTTTTATTTAGCCAGGTTTCTGTTAAAGCAACTATGTCTGGGGAGTAGTGTGCTATTGTGGCCTGGAGTTCAGGTATTTTATTTTTGATACTTCTAATATTAATATTTAGCATTAAAATATGGTTGGTTTTGCTGCTGTTTTTGATTTTCACAGGGATGAAGATAGTGGGGGTGTTCTATTCTGACATTTGTGTTGGAGCAATTTGTGTTGGACAGGATGGATTTGGGCCTGAGTTGGGGTGGATATCCCCACTTATGGTTAGCCTGGTGTTAAAATGGTGATACTAGTGTTGGAGTTTGATGATGAGTGTGAGAAAAAATATTGTGTTTTTTTGGAGTTGGAATGAGAGCATATGTGTTTAGTTCTGAATTGGTCTGTTATGTAGTTCTTGAACAATTGTGGCAGATATTATTATAATGTGCAGTGTCTGTATATGAGAGTGCATAATATAGTGTTGTGCTACTCAGTTTAGGGATATTGGTAGAGTGATAACTTGTGGAGTTATAAAGAATTATGAGAAGGCAGACTAGACTTAGTTGTGTGATAGTCATGGTTATAAAGTTTAAGTTGGTTCTAGTTGGAGGTCTGGATAAGAATTATAGGGTTGCACTATATGTGGATGGGTAAGTAGTGTGGGGTGATGTAATAATGCCTAGTGGGAATGAGAGTGGTTGGGAGTATTTTGTGGTGGAGCAAGTTGGTGTGGTGTAATGTGATCTGACTTGAGGAGCTGTGATTGGTGGAGGTGATGTGAGGTTGAGCTGTGGGTGTGGCTGTGATTACCATAAATGTAGAGGTAGTGGGGGCGCAGTGTTACTTTACAAATCTGAACACGTTAAACAAATTCCTGAGGTCTAATGGCTTACCAGCAGGTAGAATTCAATTTCTGAAGAGCATTTGTGTCCTGGTGGGAGACTAGTAATTTAAAGATGGATCCATGATCAGCAGGATTCTAATATAGACTTAGTATTGGGGGAGAGCACAGCACAAGGGGTGTAAACCAGGCGGAATGCAAAACAAAACAATGAAACCAGGGAGGCAATCAGTGGAAATCTATCAATGAAGGCCTCAGAGGGGGTAAGTAATAATTCAAACTCTACCTGTAAAGTGAAAGAGAGAAGAGACAGCAACGTTTATTAAGGTAGGGAGTGTGTATTCACGTTGACTTGCTTATTAGTAGCCAGTTTGTGCACAGATTAGAGTAGGGAGCTACATTAGCAATGAATGGGAATGTATATAGATGCAAATAAACAGGTGGGCCTCAAGTGATACAAACTAAGGCAGAAAGCACTGAGAGGGCTGCTTGATGGTTAATTTAATCACAGAGATCTGAATTATATGTATACTGTCTATTGGACAGTTAGGATTACTGCACTAGCTGGGGGGGGGGCACAAGGCTACAACAGTCAGTTTTATTAGCATGCTGAGAACTACTAAGAAATACTGCTAATGTTATAGCTTCACTCTCATAAAACATACAAGTAGAATGCCTGGGTGGACTGACCCTGCTCTTCAGGCTCAAAATGTATATCCTTGTTTAGTTTTGCAGTACTGATTCCTTCTTATACTGTATGGGTGGGGAGGTAGCCATAGACTGCAGAGTTGTTTGAGTGTGGTCTGAAGAGAGAGAAAAAAAGAGAGGATGAAGCTAGTAGAATGAGACAAAGACAGGTCAAAGGAAGTAATGAGGAGATAGGAGGGTGTAAAAGATAAAAGTCTGAGGATAGTGTGGATAAAGCAGGAGAATAGATGCCACTGCTACAGTCTGAGACTGCTTCAACAGTTATCACATCACAGTGCCATAACTTAGTTTGGACACAGGTTAATAAATCATGCACAATACTTTTATCAGCCAATTATCCTGTGCATACCAGAAAAAGTAAAATGAACACTTAACAGCACAGCTGAATCGGTAGCAGAGACAACTGTAGTGCTAAATCAGTAAATACTGTTTCTAACTCCAACACTAAGTCAATCAGATTTACATTACAATTATAACAGCAGTTTTAGTACATCATAGTTGCACAGAGACAACATGGCTGCAGTGGTAGTGTCAGTAAAACACAATTTCTGAATGTCAGAATCAAGCAGTTAAATAAACAAATAAGATCCAAATACAGCAAAAAATAAGTGTTACTTTACAAATCTGAACACTTTAAACAAATTCCTGAGGTCTAATGGCTTACCAGCAAAGAGAATTCAGTTGCTGAAGAGCACTTGTGTCCTGGTGGGAGACTAGTAATTTAAAGATGGCTCCATGTGTAGAAGGATTCTAATATAGACTTAGTATTGGGGGAGAGGGCTAGTACAAGGGATGTAAACCAGGTGGAATGCAAAGAAACCAGAGAGGCAATCAGTGGAAATGTATCAGTGAAGGCCTCAGAGGGGGTAAGTAATAATTCAAACTCTACCTGTAAAGTGAAGGAGAGAAGAGACAGCAAAGTTTATTAAGGTTAGGAGTGTGTCTTCACATTGACTTGCTTATTAGTATCCAGTTTGTGCACAGATTAGAGTAGGGAGATACATTAGCAATGAAGGGGAATGTATAGAGATGCAAATAAACAGGTGGGCCTCAAGTGATACAAACTAAGGCAGAAAGCACTGAGAGGGCTGCTTGATGGTTAATTTAATCACAGAAATCTGAATGAAATGTATACTGTCTATTGGACAGTTAGGATTACTGCACTAGTTGGGGGGAGGGGGAGGACACAAGGCTATAACAGTCAGTTTTATTAGCCCACTGAGAACTACTAAGAAATACTGCTAATGCTATAGCTTCAGTCTCATAAAACATGCAAGTAGAATGCCTGGGTGGACTGACCCTGGTCTTCAGGCTCAAAATGTATATCCTTGTTTAATTTTTCAGTACTGATTCCTTCTTATACAGTATGGGCGGGGTGGTAGCCGCAGGCTGCAAGGTTGATTGAGTGAGCAGAATTCAATTGCTGAAGAGCACTTGTGTCCTGGTGGTAATTTAAAGATGTTACAGGCAGTTATAGTCTATTTTCAACACGTGCATGCTGAGATATAGTTTTGAGTCCAAATAATTTCAGTTTTGTTAATAACTTATCCAAAATAACATTCTTCATTATATTTCCATACTAAGAAAGTATACTTATTGGTCAATATAACTCTGTTTGTTCAGTTCCCCTTCCCTTAAAGATAGGTTTAACAGGAGTATGTCTACAATCTTGTGGAATCTCTCCATAAATAAAGGACCTAGTGAATAACAGCTATAATGGTGCTGTAAGTTCATGTTGAATTGTTTTCCGGTCATGTTATTAATTCCATCTCTTCACTCTGCTTTGCTATGGTAGAGTTTGTATAATATTTTTCAACATAATCCAATTTAATTTTGGAATCTGAAGTAACCTGGATGCTACTAACAAAATCACCACCATTTTTGCAGACAACCTTTTTTGAATAATATTTTATAAATATGTCTACAATCTGTTGTGCTTGAATATAAATGGTCAAATCTAAACAGAGTTAATTGATTTGCATATCCTTATTCCTATTGCATCTTTTTAAATCTACAAGGTAGTTACCTATTATCCTCAGTGTCTTTAAATATACATTTGTTTTAGTTTTTTACTGATCTTGTCTAGCATTATGTTGAATTTATCTGTCCAGTTTCTTTATTTCAGTTTTTGTTTCTATTTCATATGCTTTTTAATTCTCATATTGATTAAGAATATTGTTCTAATATTTTTCTTGAATCAGTGTGCTTCTATCTTAATGTTTTTTTTTTTTTTTTTTTTTTGCATTCATACAATGTCCCTTTCAAATCCTGCCACACTCTTTTGCAGTCTTTCAACTGAATACACCACTGCAATTCTTTTTGTTTAGTGAATTCTTTGCTTCCACATAGTCTGTTATTAAACATTTGTGCACTGGTATAGATTTCAGTTTAGCAGGGCTATCTAGCTATAGTTTAGCATTTAATTTATATCCCCATGATCAATGCACAACAGAGGTACTAAAAGATGATATGAAAAAACAATAATCTGATTATTAGCAAATACAATATCCAGTATTTTATGTCCCATGTTAGACTTGTTGTCACTATTACTCCAGTTTGTCTCTGATAAACTCAACTCCTTATCTATTAACATTTTTATTCCTGTCATGCAAGAGAGTGCCGTTTTTAAACTGGAGATTTGCTTCTTTGACAAACCTTGAATAAAAATAACTTCAAAGATGATGCATTTTTTTTGTGGAAAACTGAAGTAGTGTGTAAATAAGGTTCTATAATGGCAGCTTTAATGTAAGGTAAATATACAATATTGAACTACAACAACAAGTTCATAAAAAGTAGTTTCTTTACCACTGATTGGGGTAAACACTTGCTGGATGTTAAATTGTTGTTGTTATGAGCTGTGAACTTCCTAGGGCAAACTGTTGTATCACAATTCAAATTACAAGATCTGTATAACTTGATTCGTGCCCTTCTTAAAACCAAAATGTCATACACCTGTCTATAAGTATTTGATAATAAACTTTGCAGCTTCAACGCATACTTTATTTGAGGTAGTGTTTCGGTGAAGCCATATCATGTCTCATATTGGAGGAGCTTTCGCAAAATGAGGGGCTGGGCAGTATCCACATGTAAATATATGTTTATGTGAATAATGGCTTTCTAGAAAGATTGTTTGATGTCAATGTCATTTCTCAGAGCAATACAGAAGGTGATTGGATGTTTTGTTGGTGAGCAGTACACCTTTAATGCAACAGCTTCCATGCAGGTGGTAGTACATAGCTGTTGTTATTGCCATGCACATCATAATTAACTGTATGTCCTACATCATGCAGTACATACAGAGAAAACTGATCATTATAGTCCCATATGCTGTGCATCAATACTCAGCTTTCTGGGCCTGTTACCGTAGTACATCGGTAGTCCTGGCTGCCCTTATGGATAGACAACAGGTTGTCATTCTGCTACATGAGCTTTTCTACCATTTCTTTATATGTTTTTCCAAAGTAAATAAACATAGTGATTCTTTACTTTAAGACAATAAATAAATAACCTGCAGTGCTTCTGCTCTATGATAAATTACCCTATTTGAGAAGTATTTGACCTTTGTCCATTCGTTTTTCTGCATCTTGCTCTATTTCACCCCCAATCTTCCTGTTTACTTGTGTAGGTAGATCATGAGCAGGATGGAGCAGGTAGTCAACAAACTATAGGGTATACTACAATATGAAGAGAAGTTGTGTTATCATTCATAGCTTGGGGCAAGCTTTTTTGGCTGGTACTTGCAGGCAAACAGATATTGTTGATGTCTTTGTATGACTAGGATATATACATAATTTTCAACTACACCTGAGTTTGCAGAATCTCTGATTTTATCTACTATGCTTTCACTGTTCCTCATAATTTTTTTGTATTTCTGGTAAATGAGTGAAAGCTGCAATCATTCTAAAATACCAGCCACTGCCATTGCTGGATTATTATTGTTCAGAAAAGTAAATGCAAGACCAATTTTTCATTAATTAATTGATTTAGAGTAATGCATAAAACTTGTTGGCCTGTCTGTGGTGGAATTTTCATTTGCTTATTATTCTGCTTTTATTTTTACTGGATTATTATGATTTGTGTGAAGCAACTTGGAATTATTTCATGTGTGGTAAATGTTCCTGTGGAGCAGTTCTGAATATCAGTACATGGCCATCATTTTTTATCATAATCAGATGTCCATAGTGCATACAGAAATGCTGAGTTGGGGCGGGAGCTGTTTGTTGATGAAAGTGACTAGTCTTCATGTCATTTACTCAGTTTCAAACCATCACAAATCTATTTTGTCAGTGCTAGTATCTGTTTAATAGGATAAGATGTTGTGACAGGGTGGCCACAGTGGTGCAGCGGATAGCATTGCCACCTCACAGCAAGAGGTTTTCTGGTTCGATTCTTGGCTGGGGTGCCTTCTGTGCGGAGTCTGCATGTCCTCCCTGTGGTCGCGTGGGTTTCCTCCGTGTGCTCCGGTTTCCTCCCACATCCCAAACACATGCAGTAGGTGAATTGGACACTATAAATTGGCCCTAGGTGTGAGTGTGTGCCTTCTGTGGAAGGTTGGGTGCTGGGCTGGCAACTCGACACTGTAAAACTCCACTGCCAATCATGAGCGGACAGATGATCCGCTGTGGCGACCCCTGACCGGGAAAAAGCCGAAAGAAGAAGAAGAGCATAAGATGTTGTGACATTGTTGTGACTATTATTTATTTATTTTTTATCACCAGGATCAACATCTGTCATGTACACAGTCAGGAACATAGCTGTTATTGATAGGTAAAAAAGCTATCTCTGCATAAAAGCGATTTATCCCTAGTGCTGTTTAATCACTGTTAAATGCTCTGATCTGTAGTGACAGGAATGCTGTCACACAATGTATCATATTTGATGAAATCAGTGCAACATTAGTATTGTTGTTGGTTATGATTTTGTGTGTGGGGGTTAGTTTTGCAATGTATTTAAGAGAAAAAAGTTGTCTGTTATTTCTTTTACTTTCTGTCACAATTATTTTATATGATAGGAGATATATTTGATGGTCTGTCCAGAGCAGAATGTGTGCGAAAGCAAATGATAAGAACAGTAGTGCAGACCATAGCATTGAGATCTCACAGTACAATGCTCTGTTTGACTTCTTGGCTATGGTTTCTTCTTTGTGGCTTTGCATGCCATCCCCGTGTCTGTATGGGTGTATCCTCAAGATCTGATATCTCAAAGATCTCTTTTTTATTTTTGTAATCACACACACTAACAATATTGACGGATACCACATACATAACCTTCCAGGTCTCAATGCAGCCAGAAACACAAAGTCTGTACTAGGAGGCTTCCTGCATTGTCATTGGGATGAACTAATTGCTACTCTGGAAGGCTGGAAGTTTTAAATTGTTTTATTATTTCCAGGAGCTGCAGCAGATCTTAGCAAGGCTCTGTATGTTTGTAATATTGACATATATGTGATTATTCCTGACAGCTTCTAGCCAAGAGGGGTTGCATTGCAACCAGAAGTCAGATGGTAAGGTGTATGTGATGTCATTCTGTAAACAATCACTAAAAATAATGTTTAATAGTAGGTGAGACTGAAATCTGAGGACACTCTGCTTTTGTAACCTGACAAAGAAGAATGTCTCACCAACTTCATCTTGCCTTACTCTAATAAGTAACCAGGGAATAATATCTCTATAGCTCACTCAAGAAAATATAGTGAGATTAGTTAAGTATTGTTTTTTTCTGTAACAGAGTGAACCTGTCCTCCTGTGTTATTTTTAATATTTTCTGTTTTTGAAACTCTGGTCTTTATTGTAAATGGAAATTTAGTATTTTCGGGTTCTTTTAATATTTCTTATTAAAAATATTTAAACTTTTCACTGTGGCTGGTCCTTTAGGGAATATTTTAACCTTTGAGAGTACTTGTAACTATTGGTGATACTGTTGCCACTCCTGAAAGCCTGGCTGTTTGGTCAACATTACCATTTATAGTAATATTCATTTCACTCAGTATAATTAGGTACCCTTGAAAGAGCCTTAGAGCAGTTGGCATTGGGGAGTCTGATGGCAGTGTAACTACCTTATAGTCTGGGCAAAAGGGGGCATAGTTAGTAAATCTGTGCCAGCCTTTCCCAGGTGTGGACAGTGTGTGTGTGTGTGTGTGTGTGTGTGTGTGTGTGTGTGTGTGTGTGTGTGTGTGTGTGTGTGTGTGTGTGTGTGTGTGTCAGCTATATGGAGCAGGGTCATGAAGTACTGGTTTCACAGAGAGGATGGTAGGAGACTTGGCTTGGACACTCTGAGGACTCAACCCTTCAGCTGTGCCAGAGGGGATTCTTACTGGGTGGGTGACAGGTAGCAAAATCCAGACACCAGACTAAATGTGTTCCCTTTGTGGTCTTAAGAGGAAATTGTGCTTGATGCAGACAGCTGCATCTGGAAATACTGGGTGTATCCATTTTTGTTTCAAGTGAATGTCACTCTCCACTGCCAGTGGTGAGAACTGATTCCTGGTCCAGAGTGGGGATACCACCATTGCTTAATGGGAACATGTTTAAATTAGGAGTGCAAATTAGTTCTGAGGTACTTATGAATTCCATTGCAATTCACCAGGAGGGGTGTGGGAGAAATTAAGTGATTGAATTTAGGGGGCATAAGAGCATTCCAAGTGAGTGTCAAGCTATTTGTATTCTAAGCATGTAGCATCCTTGTCCTTCATTTTTGCTGCTTTATTTGATAGTGTACAAACATCAGTAGACTTTATTAAATTCCCCTTCTACAGCTGTTTCA
The DNA here is from genome assembly GCF_019279795.1 of Protopterus annectens. Lineage (NCBI taxonomy): Eukaryota > Metazoa > Chordata > Ceratodontiformes > Protopteridae > Protopterus > Protopterus annectens. The sequence continues at coordinate 543,891,936 of NC_056735.1, forward strand.
TGTTTGTATAAGTTGAGAACAACAGAAGAAAATGAGAAACAAATTATCAAAACAAAAAATGATAGAACTGAGTGGAAGATCATCAGGAAGATTGTTGATAAGAACAACATAGTGAATGGAGCCAAACATCGAAACTTGGGAACCAGAACATTAAAAAAAAAACAAGGTAGAGTCGAGAGAGAGTTTGAAAAGGCTTTAAAACAAATAAATCGGCTTTGTTGAGATGAGAAAAAAGGTGAACAATAGGACTGAAATGCCTCTTTAATTCTATAAAGCTTCCAACTATTAGAAAAACTTTATCCATATTGCTACAGAGAAAATCAGGTCCTTTTTGAAAGGTATTGCTGTATTTTACCTATTTCTTGAGTCGCTGACCTTGTCCTCTTTATGATTTAAAGAAATCATTAATAGTTAAGGTCGTTCTGTGGTTCTAAGAAGAAAAATGAGCTTTAACAGGTCTATAGCATTTGGTCTAAGTAGTGCTGCTGAAAAACAGATAGAACAGGCGATTAAGACTATGAGCTGTTAACAAACTGCTTCCTGTGGTACAGGGTTGGATTCCCACAACATTCATTGCCTACTGTGTGACCTTAAATAAGACATATAAGCAGACAGTGCTTTGGAGCAAACAAGAATTAGGGTTAGGCTCTACTGGACTGCATGCCCTGAAGCTACCTATGAACTCTTGACAAAGGAAATTAATTTGTTTGAACTGATTACTATTCTAAACTGGCAGTACTGAAATAAAGGGAGAGATTAAAATGTTGACTAAGATATGGTTAGTATGCATAGCGAAGGTTCCATATTACTTTTGGTGGAGACAACTGTCACTTAAACAACAATGACATTTTAAGGAGCAGATAGTAGACTTGAGTCAAGAATAGAAGTTTCTGTTTAAATAACAAAAATGTGTTCTATTCTCAAAGCAGGAGCATAAACCTGCTAAAAATTTGCTAGAGTAAAATGAAGTAGATTTGTAAAGGATGGAACACTGGGGACCACAGTGATCTTTCAAATTCTGAGCAGTATTTGTCTTTATGTATAGCACTTATAACTGTCCATGACACTATGCTGACCATTCAGCTTTTTTTTAAATTATACACTTATCTTTTACATGAAAAGTTATACTTAGCTCCATGTTTCTCTCTCTGTCTAACTCCATTAGGTCATATACCATAACAGACTGAGATCTGAGTCAGAGGCACAGAGTAGTTCAAAGAAGAAGACTTGGGGCTGCAACTGCATCTCCATTTAAGGGACTTAATCTATTTTTCATATCCTGTAGCATATACAAATCCCATAGGGAACAACATATAACCAACAAAAAAAATTACGGTATCAGCACCAGCAGCAAGTCAAGTGTGCCATTCCATTTATCGGTCCAGTTTTATTCAATCTTAAAACACATTGAGCAGTGTGGCATAGTAACCCTAGTGAAGAATATTCAAGAACGGGATAGGAATGGTGAGAGACATATGATGCTTATAGGCAAACATGCAATGAAGAATGCTCAAGAAGAAGGAAGAGGGGGATTCCTCTTGATTCAAGCCATTTTATATTTGAAGGAAGTACATACAAACTGAAAGAAAGGGATCTGCTGGCCTCTTAATTTAGAGGGAGTTTGTAGTCTTCAGGGAAGATTCCCTACTGACCACTGATCTCTAGATAGACAAGGTTAGGGGATCTGACTGAATAAGTTAGGAGATGTTGGGGATTGTAATTCCAGTAGCCAAGATAATTGCAGCTCATTAGCCTGAAAAATGAGCCAAAGCCAAGTGGCTGAAAATAATTACTTCTAGACCCACTGAATAAGCACTATTGGCACGTTAGACTTAGATAAAGAGAGAATGAAAGAGAAGAGAATAATCTAGAAGAAGCAGACACCAGGGATTTGAAATACAGAGATAAAACTGTGAGTCAACATGATCTGCTAAAAGTCTCTGTAACTAGACATTTCTGTATACTATGAAGCTGTTATTTAACATAATTTACATTTACAATGTTCAGTAACTAAAGTATTAACATCAAACTTTAATCCATTGGTGTTTTAATTTCTAAACAAATTAAATGAAAAGTAGATAATGGTAGAAATACATATTTAACCAAACTTTCTCCAAAACCAAACCTGAAAGAACTTAAATTATCATTCCATCTTTTGAATTTCACTACCACTCCTACAATATTACAGTATCTACTCCTTAAAAAAACAATTATATCAAAAAGTGAGATATCTAAAAAAACAGGTTATAGTGAAGTGTATTTGTCTTGTTATGCCTTTCATATAAGCTTCCAGTTACTGATGCTACTTAGACTTATGACTATCTTAGGAATCATTCCACCTATGGCCAGCCTTACCAAAAAGTAAACTAGACAGCCACCTGGACCGACAATCAGCTAGGGGTGATTTTCCTTAATTCCTTCAGTCAGTCATTTGGTCATTCATTCTTAAAGAATCATTGTAAAAGCACGTTTACTTTCAAAACAAACAAGCAAACACCATGCAGTGCCTTAATTAAGGGCATGTGTACCTGCACCATCGTATGAGGGAAAGGCTGTAAACCTGACAACTAAATTTTCAGATGTTCGACTCCATTACACACATAATTTGTTTGATTCATTGTCTGTATCACAAGACAGCAAGAAGCAGAAAACCTGCAAATGTCAAATGATTAAGATAATGTGATGGCTGCAGTGAATGGAGCAGCAAACCAAATTGGTGCTAGCATAAGGTAGATTTTTGTATGATTAATGTTGGAGTGGTTTTCTGTGGCTGGCAAATGAAAATGTCTTTGTGTGAAACAGGCTTGGCATGCATTACTGTGTTCTTTATTTTAATTTACATTACCTTTATTTTTAAATGTATATTATTCCAGCCAAACATCTGAGATGTATGAGGCAAGAAAGTTTGGAACTGGGACTGTGCGCAGATGGAAAGACTGACCTTGCCTTTGCTTTATCATTACTCTATTTTAGTAGGACTAATGTGACTTGCATGAAGCAAGCTGGAATACTTCAACATGACCACTGTTTGTGTGAAATAAATAACTTTGGCTACTATTTTCATCCAGATAAGATGGTTGAGGGGTACAAAGTCATCAAAATGGCCATAATCATGGGGCTTTCTGTGGATTAAGGTAACTGAGCCTTTTGTTGCTTTCTCTGTGTTAACTCGTTACAGCCAAGTGCACCTCCAGTCATTTCTGCAGTTACCTCTTACTAACACTTCTAAGCGTCAAATGTTGCTTGCATTAATGATTCTAAAACCATGCTACATACAAGGTACCAGAAGATTTCATCTTAAAGCACACATAATGGCACATACACAATTGTATTTATACTTGACCTCTGTCTAATGCAGCTAAAGATATATTGAATATTATTTATATATAGTCTATTTGTACTGGGAGTAGGTTATGTATTAATGGGATTAGGGTGCAATTTTATGGGCATTTTAATTGTTTAAGTCAAAATGTGGTCTATATGGCTAAATGTGAGCACTGCCTGACATTCTATGTAGGAAGGACTAGTAGGCATTTTAAAGATAGGGTGTATGAGCATGTATTAGATATTAGAAAAGTGAAACCCACTAATGCCTTGGCTAGACATATTTCTGCACATCAGGAACATGCTTTTAGTCTTTTTGTTTTGCAACAATTGGTTAAGGATGTGCAAGACAGGGTTTTAGATGTGCATCTTGACATTTGTGAATTAAAGTGGCAATTGCATCTGGATGCAACTAAATTCCCAGGAATAAATGATAATGTGAGTATTTCTGCTTTGCTAACATTGAAATATATTTTTAGGGCAGATACCCAAGTTATTTAAAGAGATTGTGATACACATTTTAATGCATACAATTTTGTATTGTATTTTTAGTGTCTTTAAATCATTTTATTGTGATGTCATTAATTAATGTGCAATTAAGATTGATAAGTAGGAAGGGCATGGATATTTAATGGTTGAGATTTTAGCATTATGTTGTGCTGAGGAAGTCCTAATAGTGTTTGGATGAAAGCGCTAAACCTGTTGGTAAAGACTGTTTTTGGTTGATAATAAATGCTTGGAATTCAGTAGCTGTGGCCAGTGGTTCTTCTCTTGTTATTGCTTGAATGGTTACGCAGATATCATATGCTGTTTATATAAAATTACCACATTGATATTCACTGCCTTTATTTTAGCTTATAAAATCAAGTTTAAAGCATCAAACTGAATAAATGCCTTTAATGTAAAGATTGTTTTTTTTTCTGAATTGTTTGCCATTTCCAGTTTTCTAATAACACTTATGGTTCCAGGGATATGGTTATTTGTTTGAACTGGAAGGTGATAACTTCATTTTTTAAACGCTCAAGCCAAACCTACTGAGTGTGAAAAGTACAAACTCAGAAGAGCTGAAGTAGAGGGAAGGAGTTAAACAAGCATCCATTTGGCTTTGCAGGCCTAGTGTGCATATGCGTAAAATATATTGGAATACATGTCTGTGGCTAAAGTCTGTGTGAAACAAACTTGAAATAAATTGCTATTATAATGATGATGATGATTATTATTAATAGTGGTGGCAGTATTCATGTTTGTATTTTATCACCATCAGACTTCTCAGATATTTGTAGCCAACTATGCAGCTATCAATCCAGGGTATGAGGCGTTTAGTGTATTAGGATGACTGAGTCTGGTGTGAAGGTGATGTTAAACAGTCAATAATCTAGCTATGCAGAGCTAGAGTGCATTTGTGCAAACATACCAGAATACTTTATTATGGACAATTTTATGATAGTCCGTCATCTGAGGTGTACACAGTCAGAGTTGTGATTATAAATGAAGAGTAAAAAAATATGGTTGAGATGTGTGTGGAAAACCTTGACTTACCCTTGGTAGTGTTTAATGACTGTTGAAGAGTCACTGATCTGG